>NC_064303.1:111863568-112463568 GCF_023373825.1 Bactrocera dorsalis
GAAAAAAGCGCACAATGCCTGGCAGCTGCGTCAGCTTAGCGCGTTGTTGTCTCGCAATGTCGAGGGCGGGGGCGACCTCCCGGCGACAGTTGCGCAAGTTTAAACTCAAGGTTAAATGTGACAAGGCGTCGACGTGTCAGATTTGTTTATTACTAGCTATTTGGCCTGTCGCACCCACAACCGATTTAGCTGAATGCCCTGATTATGCCAATTTTTCATTTCATTCTCTTTCGACACACACACAATAAAAATCGCTGTGTTTTGTGGTTGTGCTGACTGATTGACATTGGAAAATCTCATAAAGGTGGTTGAATGGCTGCTTAACATTTAGATTGCGTCTTGTCATGATGGATATTTCATGATATTATGAGGTATGAGTTATGTTGCAACATATTTAAAAGAGATAAAAAAAAGATGTTCAGGTCGCGCGCTTAATCAAGGAGGATCCATAGCACTGAGGTACCCACCTTCAGAGCCTTTAATTTGAACCTAAACTTTAACTGGTTCATCTTTCTTCGTCTTTACATATTTACCTTTTAATACAATATGTATTCACTTATATGCATGTGTGTTTGTCAGCTCTCTTAAATAACGCGCGGCAACTCTCTGAGCGCTTCGTCGCCCTAAAATTGTTTATGTGTATGCGCAATTTTTTCTTCCCCGTCAAAAGCAAAGTTCCGCACAACTCGCTGGCGTTTTTTGTGCGAAACGCTCGCTTACATGTAATTGCTTTTCGGCTTTTGTTATTGCCGTTACCTTATGGCTTGGATTATACACACCTAAAATGTGATTTTAATGTCTTCATCCGCCGTTGCTCAGCTGCAGCCCATGCTGCCGTTATGTCACTCCTCCATCATCATCTACGTTTTTGCGTCTACTTTCATTGTGTGTGATTGTTGTGAGTGTTGTTGTTGTTTTATGTGTGCATTTCATGTGCCATTTGTACATGCGAAATCCATTTATTTCTGACATAAAACACATAAATCTAAATTTGATCTGCTTTATGCGTTGCAGCGTTGACAGCGAAAGTAGTCGAAAGCCGTTGTACATTTTATCTTACAGATTTTACAGTCTCACATACATCAATACACATACATATGTATATATATGCATATGTTCCAGCGCTTGTAAGCGTGTTAGGGAAATTGACAAGTTCTGCATCCAAGCGCGAAAAAAATTAAATCTACATATGTAAGTGTGTGTATATATAAGTGTGTGTGTCGCAGTGTGCTCATTTTCCCCCTCAGTTAGCACTGGGCGACTTTTTATTTGTTTGCCAATTGGTGTCACATATGTTTGGCGGCGCAGTTGTACCTGTTAAATGTTGTTATTGTTGTTGTTGTTGTTTGGCATCAGGTTAGTGACAATTGACGTGTACATGACATCAATTCCTGTCAAGTCTATGCTCATTCGATTATTTTATTCTGACAGCTTCTTTAGTAAGGTTGCCGCTTATAAAGTAATGTATATAGGGTGTTCCAAGAGGTTTATGTTTTTAATCTTAAGGTAATCTGGAGATGGGTGAAAGTTGAAAATGATCTCGGCATAGAATATATCACGGCTACTTCAATTGTCGTACAGCAGGTGAAGATGTAGGAAAAACCCAGTCAGCAGCCTGATGGTGCAAAACCAAGAGCGGAGGGTACTGCAAGTGAATCTACACTGGAGTAAAATCGCCCATGCTGAGCTTCTTCTCAACTTAGACAAGGGCGGCTACGAAGTAGCTTTAGTCTAGGAAACATTGATTTCATCGGGTAACGTGGTCGCTGGGAAGAAGTCACAAAACTATATGACTTACAGCCCGAGCGTAATTAACAAGGTACGATCAGCGATATTGGTGAAGAAAAGTATATTTTCCTATATTGATTACAGTCTTTCCACAGATGATTTGACGGATGTTACAGTGAAGGGTGTCAATGATGAGTCTCTACTACTGGCATCCTGCTTGCCACATGATTGTGAGGCGCCAACGACAGAGCTTCAAAAGCTGGCGGCTACATCCAGCATAAGGAAGCAGGCGTCGGTGGTAGACGCCGATGTCATTATTAATCAACGAGGTGAGTTCCTACTGAATTATATTTTACAAAATAGCCTAGTGGTGGCCAATCAAGTCGAGGAACTTACCTACATAGAACCCACTTCTAGACAAAACACTAGACACATGTAGAGAGGCATTGGTAGTAAACTGGTGCTAAGCACACTGTCGTTCTCTGACCATAGATATATCTACTTCTCCTTTAGATCGGAAGCAAACATCAAGAACGAGGTTAGGAAAAGTCCCAGTAATACAAACTGGGATCTCTACAGGCAGATACTATTAAGCAAGAGACTTAGACCTTGTGTGTACAACCCACATGAAGAGCTTAAAAAGTAGGTGGCTGCATTTATGAGTGCCCTAAATACAACTTGAAAAGATCCAGGAGGTGTCGAGACTTAGGAAACTATTATTAAAAAGTCCCACCTCGCCCGGTCTAATTTGCAAAAGTAGCGGAGAGTGGATGGACTACTACCTGGACTTAATGAAAAACCTAGTCAGCGTGCACTTTCCAGGCTATAAAGACGCGGTATGTCCTAGTTACGAAGGGAGTAGAGCACTAAACGTTTCTGAACACATATTTACGGAGAATGAAATAGAATGGTTAAACCGCTCACTCGGCCTGTACAAATCTCTCTGTACGGATGGAATCATTCCATCAGTGCTTCAGAATGCGCTTTGTCTCTCCGTGCCATGGCTAAAGGCGATTTTTAGGGGATGCTTGAAGTTCAGCTATAAGTCACACTCATCGAGAAAGGCTGGGGTAGTTTTCATACCGAAGGTAGGTAGAAACAACTCAACCTACTCAAAAGAGTTTAGGCTTATAAGCTTAAGCTTAAAATAGCCATCGAGAAGGAGAATGGCCTTAAGAATCTGAGATATGAATAAGATGATTCGTTGACTCATAAATTTGTCTGTAACTGTTCAAATTAAATATTCTAGGTGGTCGGCCAAACATAATCCAATCTGAAATTGAAAAAAATTATATTGTTAATACTGCAGAGGTCACAAGGGCCCCAAGTTCGAGCGCAGCAGACTTTTTACTTATATATTTCGGAATTTTAGCAAGGACCATCTCTGATATCTGGTCTTTGTTCACCTTAGCCGCATTCTACGCTTCGCTCTCTAGAATAATAGAACAATAGACGACAATAACTGTAACTCTGTTGCATTTTACATGAAGTGGACACAGCGGAACAGCTGTGGCAGCAACAACTGCACCGAAAGAATAATAAATTATGAAGCATGTCAAGCAAATTGCAACAAAAACAACTGCCGCGCAGCATGATCAATATATTTAAGCCCAACTCGTGTGTTGTGTGTGTGTGAGCATGTGCTCAAGCGCAGCAGGCTGTTTGTACAATGGATGCATCAAATGCCTTGCGGCGATAATGGGGCAAGTTAAATGGATACAAAACACAACTACCATAACAATGGGAATCACAATGTCGAAAGACAATGAGTGACAAAGCTAGAGACAGCAATGACACGAACATAGCACAACGCAGCGAGCGTGTGCAGCTAAACAATGCCCAAGGGCTGAGCAAATATTGTGTTGCAAAGCGAAGGCTTGTCTCCAAATTCTGAAATATTTAAATTTTCCACAAAAAATATGCAAGTGTGTCTGTGTATGTGTGCCTCTGAAAATATTTGTTATTTGTTTCATGCCAAGCTGAAGGTTGTGTGTGTGTATTTGTGTGTGCGCTTAAAAGGTTGCATTCAATTTCGGTGCGCACGCAAGTGAGGGGCTGACCCACTTGTGCAACGACTGCACTTCCTCAGTGCGCTCCGCAACGCCGCACAAACCAGGCAGCGTTGAAGCATTGTTATTGTCGTTGTTGTAATGCGTGCGCATAGATTAAGCCATTGTTTGGCTGTGATATGTGTGGCTAAAGTGAAGTCCTGTTATTATATTTGTGCATTCAATGCGCTTCAGTGGCAGCGGCGGCGTCTTGCAACAGTAGCGGCAGCAGAAGTTGCCGCATCTCCGCCTTCTGCTTGACTTGTTCGGCGATGATTAATTGTGCTGCCTGCCTTGATTTATGCGCCTTCAACGGCAGTATGTGCTGGCGTGGGTGAATTTGCAGCTTAGCTAAGTAGTAATTCATTGACATTATGTAACTGACTTATGAGCGCACACCCACACACACACACACACATACGCACTTCAATAGATACAATAAACGCAAAGCTTTCAGTTGCACACGCTTGTCGCTACGTTCCGTGCGTTTCGATACACTTGCTTTTAACAATAGTCATGCGAAGCAACGAAGCATCGGTGCCACAGTGCGTATGAGTGACTCGGCTTGAGTAGTCTGCTGCCTACAACTGCTGTATCTCCGACTGCCTTTGCATTATTGTGACAGCGGCCACCTTCAGCCTGCACTAATCTTGTGTTTTGTATTGTTTTTGCATTGCATACATTTTCCCTTTTTCATTTCCTGGCACTGCGCCGAAGGTCGCCATCACTTCGAAGTTTGACTGTTGTGCTTTGTTCGTGACACGCTCGCAATTCCCACCCTAGTCACAGTTGCAAATTTTGTTTTCACTTTTTACAGTTTTTTTTTTAATTCTGCTTACTGCATTTTAAGCCACCACCTCGTTTTGCAGTTGTTGCTGTTGTTCGTTGCTGCCTCATTTATGATTGATGGCGAATGTACAAGCGCCAGCAGAACAAGTCTTGTTCTCGTTTAAATTTTATTGTTGCAGTTTGCTGTGAAATTTATATTTTTAGGTCAAAAGTGCAAGTGCAAAGCGAGCGAAATGAAAATGCAAAACAAAAATTATAGAAAACATTTTGCTATGTGTATTTATGACGAGTATTTTGCTATTGTGTTGACGGTTGTGACTAAACTGACTTGTTTTGATGCACTTCTGACTTTCTGATGTTTCAAATCAAACACAGTTTTTCGTGCAGTGCGTGGCTTGTTCATGTTCTGCTTGTAATTTATGTAAATATTTGAGGTCACTTCGCTCAAGAAAGTTTTGCAGCGTTTACGTATTTAAAGACACGCTCGGAATGCATTTGCATGAAGCAGTTTTTCAACAGAAATCTAGTGAAACTTCTGCTTTTTATTAAAAGCTTAAAACATGCATTTGGAACTATGAACTTTGTATTTATAAAAAATGGTCAATTTAGCTATGTTTTTTGCCAGAAAATATTGCAGTTAGATGACTAGAGTTTAACCCTTCATATACTAATGTTTGTTTAATGGAGAAAGTTTTGCTGGTTCTTTCTAGCCACATTGTTTTGGCATATACAAGTCTCAATATATTATAGAAAGATAGTAGTCTGTAATCGGATATGAACAATTTCGATCTGTGCCAAATTTCGTCAAAAGTGTTTTCCATACAAGAACTTCATTTCGAAGATTCAGTTTGAATGACAGCTTTACGCTAAAGCAATCTGATCTGAATACTTTCTTCATAAATTACATTACTGTCTTAGATAATAATTCATGCCTGAAGAATCTACCATGAGCAAAAAATACTAAGATTTTGTTCATAAATTTGTAAATTCTTGGTTCATTCTTCATTTCGTCATATATTACGTCCTCCTCAAAGTAACCGATTTTTTCAAACCGATTTCTTCGGAGCAGTCGTTTGAGTTTGCTGAATAGCCAGAAGTCACACGGAGCTAAATCAGGCGAATACGGTGCTTGCGGTAGGATATTGGTTGAAAATTTGGCGAAAAACTCACGAAGAATCAATGCAGCATGCCACAATGCATCATCGTGGTGCAAAAACCAAGAGTTGCGTTTCCATTATTTCAGTCTCTTTTTACGCAAAGCTTCACGCAATTGACTCATAACACTGAAATAGAATTCCTTGTTGACAGTTCGGCCGGTCGAAAGGAATTCGGAGTGCACCACAGCTCGATGATCGAAGAAAATTTGCAACATAGCCTGATTTTGACTTGCTTTGATATGGTTTATTTGGCTTCGGCTTATCTTTTTCAAGATATTCGGCCGATTGAACATCTGCTTCAGGGTCGTATGCATAGATCCAAGATTCAACGCTAGTAATAACACGTTTCATGATAACCCGGTAGTCGGAAAGCATTGTTTCACAGAGGTCACCATTCAGAGTGTTATGCGACTCTCGTGCGCATTGGATGATTTGCGACCAGGAGGTAAATGCGGCTATATTCTAACTAAACCTAGTTAGACTTCCCAGCACCGGGCCGAATTGGGAAGTAACGGTGGTTTTACCATGTCATGGGGCTCTGGCGCAGCGGACCTTTGAGTTCCCCTATATTTGTCAAGGGTCATAAAAACAGGATGAACAACGACAAAACAAAAACCAAAACAATATCTACGACCAGGCAAAGACCAATGGAGACTACAGAGGGTAATGGCAACAAAAACGGAAACAACAGCGGTACCGACGTGGGTAAGGGATGTTCAGGAGCTAAATGTAAGTTCAGTTTTCCGGGTAGGTTTCTAGGTAGGTAGTTTAAAATGGTACTCAAGGCACCTCCAGGATGAAAGAACTCCTGCGGAACCCGAGAGGAAGGGGAAGGACAGGTTCAGATATTATACAAAAGGGCTTCCCGGTCTCAAAGGTGTATAAAGGCGGAAATACCGCGTCCGCTAGAAAACGGAGTAGCGGTGTTCGGAGACGCGGATCAGTCAACGAAAATCCAACCGATAGGACTGGAAGAATGAAGACGGCGCCTCCGACGTCACATTTTTTAATGAATTCTTTCAACAACAGAAAAGCTGGACTAAGCTCGATGTTATAAATAATGATGATAAGATTTGATCAAAATATGCTATGATAAATATATAAAAAAACATATTTTTGTATTTTCGCAAAGCGTACCCCCTCCTTCACAACTCAACATAGGTATTTATGAGGCATCAAAGTCGAAATTTATGTTGACTAATTGCAATGAACAAAGGTCAAGCACAACTCGAAATAATAAATGTCACATAAAATATATGCGAGCACACATCCATAATGCTAAGCTGTCACTAAACGCAGTGTTGCTGGGCAATGATAACGGTGTAGGGTGTATTACATGCAACTGAATTATGCTGTGGCGGCGATTAATGCCAACTAATAATTTCGTTACTGCGCGCCCACAATCAATTGTCAATGGCGAGCGATATATCATTTGCTGCGTGTCAAGAGCGCGAGCTGCCCTCTGCGTGTGCATTACACTAGATAATCCGAACGAGTGGTGGCGGTTACAGCGTTGTCACTTAATCCATAAGTGCATGAGTGTGTGTGTACTGCAAAGGGCACAGCACAACTATATTTCCAAATATGTGTGAGAGTGCGTGTTTGTGTGGCGGTTTTTGGCAATGCATGCGGTCGCCGCAGATTCGGAAGTTCATTAAATGATGAATGGGCGGAAACAAAAACATGAAAATAAAGCGATCAGCGAATTATTTTTGCCCAATATGAGTGAGTGAGTTTGAATGTGTATTTATTCGCTGTCACATGTGTAGATGTGAGTGTCGTTGTGGTGCGCTGGTAGTTGAGAACACTAATAATCCCTTCAAAGGCTATTTGTCGTTGTTGTTGCTGGTCGCTTAATGCGGTAATTGCATGCGGCTTTTCGGTCACACAAACCGCCGTCGTTGCGTCGTTGTCGTGCGCACAAAACGAATTATTGATTGATGGCATGCAATAGCATAACTTAGTGCAAGCCACTCGACTCAACGAACTCACCGAACGGCGGAGACACTTACAACAATAAACGGGTGTTTTATGCGAAGCGCTTTTGTTGTTGGCAAATTGTTTGTGTGTGGATTACACTTTGCTGTGAGGTCAGCGGTCAGTTGATGCAATCCTTTTATGGGCACTTATCAGCTAAGCAGCTTCGACGGGATTATTGTGAGTACTTCCAGTTACTCACACATCCATGCATATTTTTATGTGAAGTTATTTTGCTTGAATGGTGAATCACTTGAGCTGGCTAATTGGACAATGAAAAGCTGTGGGGGAGAATCTCGTGCTTCACGTATCTTAATTGGTTGCAAAGGGTGTCGAGGTTTTGTTTTTTTTTTATATCGAAGGGGGAATATCTGAAAGATAGCCTTATATTGCAGAAGGCATACACGATTCATAACTCAGGATCATATCTCGCAAAGTTTTAATGCTTTGCAAAACTTGCGAAGCGTGACGCCTATGTACCAAAAGCTTTATTTCATCGCAAGGATAAGCTTTAGTCGGTTGGTTTTACACCAATACCAGCCCGGTCTACTTCTGAATCATTTTCCGCCTTCTTTGCCACTTTTTTTCTTAGCTTAATTGAAGCTGTCGTGCTTTATTTTCAATCTGGTTAGACACGTGTTGTCATCGGATGATGTGTATTACGTACCTCTAGGAGTCAGACGGTCTGTGGCCTTTCTTTGTAACATGGACACAAAAAGAATAAGTGTCGATGAATATTTTGGGTATAAGTATGTTTAAAGAATTCTTTTTGTGGTATCACCCCAAAGTTTCTTTGATTTTCTCCACAATTTCTCCTTATTTTGAAATGGAAAAGCTATCATTCGCATCTTAAGGTCACTCTAAATGTTCTCAATCAAGTTGGGATCAGGAGATTGACTAGCCCATTGTTTACAAGTCACATTAGCATCCTTGAACCCCTGAGATATCAACTTCAATGTACTATATGTTTCCGGTCGTTATATTGTTGGAAGCATAATCTCGGCACCTTCTTTCAGCATATGGTGGCATAATGATTTGTAAAATATCTCTGAACTCAAAGGCGCTTTTCTATCATTTTTTAAGATAGCACTCAGTGAATTTTGTTTTATCTCTTCGATCGACTAAAAATAGGTTCAATTGAGCAGCAATTTAAGTTTGGGCAAGAATAAAAAATAATTCGGAGCCAAATCTGGTAAATACGGTGGTTCATCGTTCTATTTTTGAAAAAATCCAGCTTTATGGGGACGAGTCGAGCAAGAACGCGTTTCATACTCAAAATATCCACCAAAATCATTCGAACGAATATCGAGCTCTCTTGCCATCTCTCCAACACTTGTCAGATGATTTACAAGCACCATATTTTTTCACTTTTTAATATTTTCATCAGTTAAAGAGGTCCGAAGGTCGTTCAGAACGAGGCAAGTCTTCAACGATTTGAAGGCTTTTATCACTCATAGGCTTATGTAATTCATTTTCAACACTCAGAAGATAACGCCCACGAAATGTGGTTACAAATACACAATTTAAGAAAATTGGTTTAAATTCTTTGTTCCATATTTTTATCCATTGCAAAAATCCCAACACAGTATTGAGATTACCGACTGCTGTAAACAAATTGGTTGACAGAACGCCCTCATATATTGCATAGTAACTAAGAACAGTCCTACGAACACAATATACTCAATAATGTGAAATTGTCCAGCTTATTGCCAGAAACATAAGATTATTATCAAAAGTTGTACTTGTGACTGTGGTTAACACGAGAATGGTTGAATAAAGCAAGTTTGCAAAAAGTTATGTCATGAAATAAATTGAAAAATGGATTTGAAGGTAAAAAATTGACAAATATTTGTTAGTTCTCAAAATAAAAAATTAAAAAATATATTTTTTTTTAAGATTGTAATTCATAACAAACAAAAATGATTTCGTGTGTCAATATAAATCTACTGGCGGCATCCAGACAAAAAACCAAATGCCAATAAAAGTTCCAATCAAATAAATACATGTCACGTCACATTTTAATTATAACGGTATATTTTTATGTAATTTGATTGTTAATATTTTTTTCGTATTTTTTCATACTTGGAACTCATTAATAATTTACACTCTGCAAGTGCGAATTGTACATTGCCAACTGTGGGGGCAACAAAAAAGAGGAAATTGCCAGTAATTACTTCCTGTTCGATTTCCAATTACGATTTTCCCTAATTACACTTTGACAGCAACGACGGCGGTGGCGGCGGTGACGGCGGCAAATGCAAAGTTAGGCAGCTGTTGGCTGAAAGTGCCGATTTTTGCGCCAGAAGAGAGAGCGCTTGCTCGTTTTGCTTTTGGAAATGGCGCCTTGAATATTTGATTACGGCAGTATGTTTTAAGTACCGTTAGCGCCGTCAGCTGCACACACACACGCACGCACACTTGTGCACAAAGGCGCAGCCATGAGTTCGCAGTTAAAAGGCGGCGAATGCATAAAACGCCATTAAGACTATAAAAGTCGAAAGCATGCTGAATTTCACAAATGGCAACACCGCCAGCAAACACGGCTATATGCTGCTGCAAAAGCAATAATAACAACAACAAGTGCAAAAAGTAATAAAGCTGTTGCGTTGAGTTAGCATGACATCGGAAGGTGCTCAGGATCCAAATGTTGGACTGGAGTGGTGAATATGGGTTGAGGAAAGGTGAATGTAAGGAGAGTTACGCATTTTAGTGAGAAGGTGAAGAAGAGCTGCTCAATTGCACAAAAAATCGCAAAAGTGCTGAACATACATGCACGCACAAACACATATACAACACACACACGCAGGTATATACCTCTCCGACTCGAAAGCGAAGCTGTGTACAATAACGCAGCCGATTCGACCTCTAACTGCAGTCGGATCAGAGCAGCCTTAGCGTTGAAAGCTGAGTGAGTGTCATTAAGGTGTCGGCTACAATGACGGCAACGGGCGGCGCGCACACTTAAAGCACCATGAATGAGGTGGGGGCAAATTGCGGTTGCAGGTAAGTGAATAAAGTGCAAATAATGGCGGCAAAAGTATTTCGTAACGGCGGAATGATGAGCGCTAAACTTATTGCAAGCAAGCAATAGCAAATACTATTAGTGCACATGCGGTTGCATGCAACAGCCGTCAGTTGCAATGGTGAATGTCATATAAAAAAGTCAATCAACTTGCAGGCGAGACAAAGCGGAAGTGATAGTGGGAGAGCCGAATAGAAAAAGAGGCGGAGATAGAGTTGAATGGTGGTATTGTAGGTCTTATTTATGGCATAGTGTAATAATTCCGTATGAAGAAAAAATTTATAACGGTAATTGCTGTCATAGTTATAACACTTTTTTTACGTACGTTTACTCGGCGACTTGAAATGGAAATTAAATTATTTTTATTGCATTTTTTGGTGGATTAGGAAAATCGTGTGAGACAATATTTGTGTACAAGAGCTGCGAGGCAAAGTGCTTGTGATCTTTTACAAAAATGGACCTAAGGCACCCATTCAAATAAAAATATATTCTAATAAATAACTCATTCAGCACCGTTTTTCGTTATACTGGGCATGCTTTCTTATAGACGGAGTTGACTTATTTCCATATTTCAAGGTCTTTCTTACTAATTGATCTTCTTCCTCTTCTTCATTGGCGTAGACGCCGCTTAAGATTAATTTACCTGTGGAAAATAAGCAAACCGATTTTTTATTATTAACTATACATCTTAAAATAGCTTTGCAAAGGCAAAATAAATTTTGAAATTATTCAAAAGCTATTTTTTGGATTTGTGTTCCATACCACAGTAATCCCTTGAAATAAGAAACTTGTTTTTACTATCAAAATACCGTTAAAAGAACGCTAAGTATATTTAACGGTTTAATTCATAATACCAATCCACGACAAATAATCCTTAACTCTCTTTGCTTTCTTAATTCCTACTCTTGGTTTGTTTTTGTGCGACATGACGTATGAGCAACTTAACGTATCCAACAAAAAAGATCGCTCATACGCACCAACGAACCTAGAGGAAAGAGAAAAAGTAGCGTGTAAACATACGAATGACATTCATTACGTTAAATATCGCACACGTAAACAACGAAAACACACCATTTTTTCCCAAGCACAAACCACAGACACACACACACTCGCAGGCGGCACGTACGCACTCACGCTTCGACGCACGAACATTCGACAATGAACTCGATCATGTACTTCATTACAAAATCTTTTCAACTTTTTCACTTTTAATTGCAAAACAAAAGAGAAAATCGTATAATTAGTAAAGTTACATGGAACGCCAGTAAGCCGCACAAACACACACCGCAGTGTTTGTGTGGCAGTCAATGTTGTTGCCATTTAATGAGTTGGGCGGGGTACGTCGGTGCAATAGAGCAGACATGTAGAGAATAAAAAGCAAATAAAAGATAAATAGAATAGCAAGAGGAAGTGCGTGCTGGCTGTAGCAAAAGCGGCGAGCGCAACAAAGCGGCTATGAAAGGCCAGTGGCACGTAGTGACGATACCCCAGCGATTGCCGCATACGAACACATCATTGGCTGGCTGACGGCTGATGGCTGACTGGTTAAATGCCATGCTGACTTACACAGTCCACACATACGCTGAGCTGAGCAAGATGAGCAGAGCGAGAAGAGTGAAGATGCTGGCCACACACATCGAGCCCGGCAGCAGCAAATGGCTAACTTATAATCCGTCCCACACAATAAACGAATGACACGTCGCACACATTCAATGGCTGTTTGTTAAGTCCGGCCGGCTGGCTAGCTGGCGGGCGTGTCAGTGTAGCAAAATGGCGAAAGGAGCGCTGGTTATAGCTCAGCTGCGCCGTTGTTGCTTGCTAAAAGCGTTGCAAATGTGTAATCACTTTCGGCAAAAATGACCACGACGCTAAACCGGCATGTTTGTCTAAGTCCACATGCGCGTTCACACTAAATAAGGCACGCGCGCGTGTGTGTGTGTGTATGTGTGCGTTCACATATTAAATTCTTAGTATTGCAAATGACATCAGTGGTAACACTAATATGTCGACTGTTGCCAAAGCAAACAAGCAAGAAATTAAAGTCAGCACACGAATTTAATAGCAAAGCTCGCAGGCAGCTCAAGCGGTACGTTCGAACTTGCTGCAGTGTGCATGCTAGGCGTTGAAGCTGCTCACCCTCTCCAAACACAAGTATTCTGCGTATATTTTTCGAAATCGTTTATTGCTGTTCTAGAGCTTAAAGTAAGAATTGAATTTTGTAATACTGAAAACTTTGTATTTTTTAAAGTAGTTTCGATTTTTTTTATTTTTTAAGCGCAAAATATTTATTAGTTTGACATGCAGTCACTGCGAGAAACTTGGCCCAAACTCTCACAACGCGCAACGTAGCTGCTGCTAAACTAGCTTACAAATTCAGTATTGGTTTAGTCAACACGTACAAAGCAGCCAAAGTATTAAAACAATAAAAGACGTTGCTTATTGCAGTTTTATCGCATGCTCTGCATGCCGTTTTGTTTGCTTTTCCCTATTTTATTTTCCGTTTGTTCGTTTGGCTCCGCTGTACGTGCATTGTCACTAGAGCGGAAATGTGAAACTTTTAGTTGTTATTGTTTGTGCTATAAAATAATGAAAGTTCATATTAAAGATAGAAAATATACGCAAACTATTTGATAGCAGGGTTGCTATTTGTTATAAAAAAAAATTGAACCACTAGAGATGTAATGTACTTAATTTTGCTTTGATATCGGGTTATATATGATATATGCAATGCTTTTGGCGAAATAAATGTTTAAACGACCAACCACCATAAGTGACGCTGTACGAAATTGGAATTTTTAAAGTTTAAGGTAAAGAAATTTTGCTTAGAATATGTATAATTTTTTTAAAGGAATTGTAAATCTTTGGTTGCTCACAATAAGTTAATAATTTTTTTCCATAAATGCAAAATTCTAATTATTTCCAAAGTTATAGTCATTTAAAGAAGGGGATACCTCTAGTACTGTCAAAAAAAAGATATTTTTTCCACTTTTATTATGGGAGAATAAAACCTTCCTATTTTTTACATATATGTTAAAGGGATTATTAAACTACAAAATAAGAAGTATTTTATATAAAAAAAAAACAATATGGCGAAAATATAAACGTCAACTTCCGCTAGACTTTTATCTGAAACGAAAAAATTATTATTTTTTAATCAGGAAGCTTTTATCAAGTGTATAGCAGAAGGGTTTTAAGAATTTCGAAAAATTGGGGATATAGGCCTAAATCTTGTAAAAAGTGTCATTTTTACCTGTACTTTCCGACATCAAAATAGTTAAACAAATGTAAAAATACCATTTTTTACACAGTAGTGAGAATAAAATTGTCCATTAAATACGATTTAGTTCACGTAAATCGGTTAATAATTCGCTCACAATTTTGACGGCCGAATAAAAAGAGCTAGTTGCGAGGAAACGAGCATCAAAGCTTTGATTCTTTGATTCTTTGGTTCAGTGGTTCTGGTACTTATTTCTTCGAAAATATTTAGAGTAAACCAATGAAACTTTAGGACTATACTTTTGAATAGTTTTTCAATTGATTTCATTTTTTGAAAATTTTCGGGGTATCCCACTCCTTAAGTGTTGTGACAACTAAACCGGTTTAAGCTGTGGGCGGAACTCAAAAGACAGCATATCTCAAACTCTAACTAGCCGAAGTAAGTATCTCTTTCTGGAGACCACAGCGTTGAAATCAAGACGACGAGAAAGAATGCATAACTCAATAAAAAAAAAAGCTTTAAAAAAATCGTGTGTCCTGTTCAAATATAAATAAATCAATGATAAAACATGTATAGTAAAAATATCAAACATGACCTCTCGGAAAAAAGTTGCGCTTCCGTTGGCATGATAACTCCTTACAAGGTCATCTAAAGTGAAAAACACTTATGATTTGGTCAAAGGAAAAAAAATCGAAAATTGAATTTTTGGCAGAAATTTTTACAAAAAAAAAAAATCAGTGCAAATTTCGAGACATTTTTGTTCAAATAGTTGTAAACAAAAAAAAAACAAATCCTTCGTCTAAGTCTTTAAGAATTGCATCTCAAAGACCTGTGAAACCCGTAAACCAAAGTAGTCTTGAACCCATAAACTTTAAAGACAAATACATAACTATATATTTTCTCTATGAGCTCACCAGTGGCAAGAATACTACAGCTTTCACAGAGATATAATGATTCTTTGTGGAAAGGAATATACATGAATTTTCGTCACTCCTTTGGAAGAATACGGATAAAATAAACCTATATCTGACTCTTTTAGTTTTAGGACTTACAAACAACCGTTATGTGAACAAAACTATAATACTCTCTTTAGCAACTTTGTTGCGAGAGTATAATTATCATAATTTGGAAACCTTAATAACATCTAAAGACTGACGATTTATAACAAAAATTCAGCAGATTTTGGTTATTACGACTCATTGGGAATGACAGCACTCTCTTGCCATTTCACTATATTTTTAAATGCTGGCAACTCTGTTTCCTTTTAGTTTTCCATATAATATGCGCTTATCCACACACGTACACAGGTTCAGTCAATCTCAGGCTCGATTGGCACGTTCGCGCTATGTGCTACACTTTAATTTCTAAGTTGTCTACTATTTTACTATTCACCTTTTTATATCGCTAGGAGCTGTGCATTGGAAATGAGATGAAATACATATAAGCTGTCGCAGAGTGGCGGAAAGAGAGAGAGTGAGAGAAGTGTGAAAGTGCGGTGAGGTGCACAAGATTATAAATGAATAGTGTGTGCTTGCACTTATATATATTTGTAGATAAACTGATTCAGCCAGCGTAAAAAAGCATTAGCATATCACTAGTTCGTCTCCAGTGCACTTAACACCAATACTAGTTTAGGTTATTAACACTCTTTTAGTATAAGCAACTGTGAAGTTAAAAATGTGTTCTCCAACACAACTATTATATAGTTTTAACTAGAGTCCGGACTTAGTTCTTGGCCAGGAATAGTCAACTTAGCAATGATTTCGAAACTCTTTAGTTCTGAACCATGTGCTTGAGCAGTTCGCAGCGGTAAACTAGTGTGTCGTATTACTCTCCGCACAACGTTTTTATGCATGTGTGTGTGTGTGTAGTGATTGCAAAACGTCGGTCCATTAATAACCGTATCACGTGTGCGTTATAAATTTATTTTATACTTTATAACAGTTCCACTTTCCACATTTGCAATCTTCCTGTGCTGCTCGCCTGTACGCTTCTTTTTGTTGCTGTTGTTGTCACTGTTGCTACCTGTCGGATCTAGATTTGCTTGGGATGCTAACGAATTCCAGCTAAGTGATGGCGTTTGTGTCATTGTGTTGAAACGTGCGAATATATTATATATAAAGAATGAGGACATGCTCGCTGATACTCAAACCTACTTTAAAGCAATTTGTGGAAAAATGTTTGCGTTATATTTGCATATCTGCCGCTGCTTTTATTAGAACTTAGCTTAATGAATTAGCAAATTTTTAATTATTATTGAATTTATTTGAGTAGCTCACAAACTTCGAAAATATTTGTGCTTTGTTCGGGAGTTCTGTTTGTTTTAGCATTTTAGTGCTAAGGTTTACTTGATGCCATTCAGATATCTAATTTTCGCACCTCGTAGTCTATTTTAGGATTATCAAAACAGTCAAGAATTACTGCATTTACCATACGGAGATCCATTTTTTAAAAGAAAGTTGCCAAATATTAACGGTACTATGCATTAAGTTATTTTTGGATACGCTTCTTTAACCTTGAGCATGCTTTGAAGGACGTTTAGAAAGATTATGATCATAAAACTATAAGTAAATGCAAAGTTTCAGTTTTCGGAGAGTGAAAGTCCTCAATATTGGGTAGTCGAAAAAGTATTTTCGTATTTCAAATCAAACTTCACCTTTTTTGGTCGACTACTTTTTGCCACCTTCTGGTTTCTCGGCGAAAAACTGCAACAAGTAATTTTCAAAAGCTTCTCTTGAAGCCAACTTTACTCCATTAAGGGAGCTCTGCATTGACCGAAACAAATATGAGTCCGATAGTGCAAGGTCAAAGCTATATGGTGCATACATCAAAACTTCCCACACAAGCTTTTCCAGTTTTTGCCGAGTCATCAAAGTTGTTGTGTGTAAAATGTAGAATCAATCGTTCGAGCAGGCTGGAGCATCTCATAGTGTATGATTCTTTTCCAATCCCACCAAACACTCAGCCTAACCTTTCGAGGCGTCAATCCTGGCTTTGTGATTATTTGTTGAGCTTCATCACGTTTGGACCATGATCCTTTCCACACTTTATTGTCCTATTTGATCCTTTTTTCGTTTGCTTTTTCCATTCGCCTCAGAAATGGTTCGATTTCATTTCGTTTTAGCAAAGAATTGCAGATGTTAATTCGGTCCTGCTCAATATTTTCCATATTTATTTTGACCAGAGCGAGGTGCATCTTTCACATCGAAATTTAAAGAGCGTATTTTTATGTCTCGTACGTAACCGTAAAGGTACGCAAGGGCCATTAAATGATTTGGCTTACGTTGCCGCAGCTGTAGTCTCCACCAGCACGCATATTTAATTGTACAATCCCCCTGCTCGCCGCAATCGTGCGCGTAACAAAGTAAATGCCAGCATTTTTTAAATAAACCCTCCAGAGATTTATTTGCATTATTTATAGAAATTGTGCGGAGAACGCGCTCACAAAAGCTTTGCTTTGTGCAGTCAATGGTGTATGCGTGTGTGCGTTGTGATTGTGCGCTTATGCGGGTGGTCGCCAACGCAAATCAGTTACACACGGTATTGCAGTATAAATTGTTAAATTATATTTATTTTGCTCATATCCGGCTGGGCGACAAGACTACAACTTACAGCAAGCTGCATGCAACACCTACAAACCCACACACACACTTACCTATACAATGGATAATGGCGAATTTGCCCCCGAGCTGAGCTTGTGCCAGCGCTGGTGGCATGTGACATGTAAAGGAGGCCGGACGAGCGTAAGAAAGCGTTGTAAACAACTCCAGCAAACGGCGTGTTCGGGACACTCCTGTTGCAAGGTGGACAAGTAGCGGCGTTTCCTGTTTTAGTTTCGTGGTGGCGCTGCAGCTGCGTTTTATGCCACACTCTGCTCATTGCAGCGCAGCAAGTTTTTGTGGCTGCACTTTCGTGGTGTGTCGCGTGTGTCGCTGACGCAGCAGCTGTGGTAGCTGATATGCCGGCCGGGGGGCACAGGCGCCGCAGGAAGCCGCCTGATCGCAGTAAGTGCAATCGTGTGCTGCGATTGTTGTTGGTTGTGTTTGTATGACTGCGCGTAAGTGTTGCGGTGTGGGTGCCGCTGTTGCAAGTAGTCCTGCGCGCACTAAATGAAATTGTGTTGTGTGCTCTTTGTTTGCGGCTGCTTGCCGGTGGTGTTGCTGTTGTCACCGCTCTTGTGTTTATATCACCAACTCGCTGCTGGTGAATGCTGGTGTTGCTACTCCTCTGCATGCGTTTTTAGCTACCACACGGCGGCTGGTTTTGTTGCATTTGTTATTTATTTGTGGGCGTTTTTCTTTCAGTTTTCCACGCGCGCTTTTTCTCCATTTGTGCGCCCGCCTTTGTGGATGGCTGGCACAGTTGTTTTCATTATGCGCTCGCAGCAGGTGATGCATGCATGCTATCTATGCCGCGTGTGAGTTACTGGCTGCTAAAAAATACACACAGACAGTGGCATATGTGCGAGAGATATGCTGGCGTTGCGCATGCATCTACCAACGTTTTTTGTTGCTGTGTTGCTTTGTTGATATTAAAATATTAAATATTTTTTTAATTAAATCTCGCGCGGTTATTAATAACTCAAAACAAATATAGGGGTTTTATGGCATCGCAACATGCTGCGCTGGGTATAATGGTACTGTTCTCATAACGTTTGCCTGTAACACTATTGAATACGCGGTTTAGAGGCCAAGCCGCATTCGAAATTTCTGATTTTCTTGATGGGCCGTCATTAGGCTCACTTTACTGTCAAACGAGTTCCAAATTTTTTTGTACCTTTACTCTTTAGTATCATTTTAGTAGACGCATTGGAGTCATGATATATAAAATCAGACACAGAAACACTTTCAAAAGTACTTTTTGGGTTGACCTTCAGCTCATTCAGCGTATTTTGTTTTTATCTCTTCGACTGACTGAAAACGTATTCCACGGAGCGGCAATTTCAGTTTGGGGAACAAACAAAACAAACCACACGGACTCAAAGATGATGAATATGTTGTTTGATCGATGGTACTCATTGCGTTTTTGACTTTAAATTCGATCACAATTGTGACTCGATGCGATCATTATTATTGTGCGAAATACTTGAATTGTTTTTCCACAATTCCGGCCGTTTTCGACGCATGTTTTCAGGCAAACGTCTCAATACGGCCAAATATAACTCTTCATTGACCGTCTGTCCATCCGCAACAAATTCATGACTTTGTTTTTTGTGCGGCTTTGGAGTTTTTTTTGGTTTCGGCTCGTTTGTTTTTTCCTCCATTCCAATGATTGCTGACTTTTTAGCATGTCAAACTCGTAAAACCATGTCTCATCGGCAGTTATAATGCTCTCCATGAATGTGGGATCGGAATTCTACGTTCAAGCATGTCCAAAGAGACTTGTTTGCGGTACTCTTTTTGAAAAAAAATTCAGTTTTATTCAGACGAGTCAAGCAAGAAGTCATACCCAAAATATCCACCAAGTAGGTTCGAATGGACTAGCGAGAATTGTCGGGCTTTCTTGCCAACCCTCTAGCATTTACCTGACGATTTTCAAGCACCATTTCCTTCACTTTTTTTAATATTTTCAACAGCGGAAGAGGTCGAAGTTTGTCCAGAATGAGGCATATCTTCCATGATCTCTGGACCGTCTCTGAAGATTTTGTATCATTCGTAGGCTTGAGTTTTTGAGTTTTTGATAAAAATGAATCACTATAACTCTCTTCTAACATTCGCAGCGATTCCACACACGAAACTCGGTTGGAAGCACAATATTTGAGACACATTCTTTGTTCGGTTGTTTTTTCATTGTGACATTGCAACGCACTACTGAGGTGTATCGACTTTAGCAGCTGCTGTAAATAAGACCGTCAAGAGATCGTGCTTATATTTGACACCATAATTAAGGACAGTTCTACCAATTTAGCAAAATGAATTTTTTGGATATATCATTTACTCGAGGAACTTAATTAAAATTTCCGAGTGCTTTTTTGTATGTTCACATATTGCTCTAGTACTTACTCGTGTATAAAGATGTAAAGTATTTTACATTATTTTGATTACTTTTCTATTGTATATTACCCGTATATTAACCAATATAAAATATTTAAAGTAAAAACTAAATCAAAAAATTTACAAATACATTTGAAATGCGTTTCCGTTCGAAGTCAACCTCTCTTACCTGGTTTTTCTTTGTTCCGAATGAACGAACACGAAAAAAATGTAAATAATTCAGCGTGAAATAAATCAAAAAATTTATGTTAGAATATATTAACAAAGACATAATTTTGCAATGATTTAAAAAATATTTTACTAAATAGTATTCCTTTAATCAGAACAGGGCGAACATCATTCATACGAGGGCTGCTATATATATTTCTGGCCTAATAATTAAAATAGGAATATTTAGCAACGAAAATGGTTTTTTTTTTCGTTGGATTTGGCTCGTCTTGGAAGACCCACACGGTCGATTGCTGTTTTGTTTCGGGCTCATCGCATGGATCCATGATTCGTCACCTGTGACGATCTTATAAACGTCTTTTGAAGCACCGCGATTGTATATTTTCAGCATTTCTTGACATCAATCCACACGAGTCTTTTTTTGAGCGATTGTCAAATTGTGCGGGATCCAACGAGAACAAACCTTTTTTACGGCCAGGTGTTCATGCAATATCAAATGTATGCTGGTGGGAGAAATGCATAGGCATGCCTCTATCTGAAGGTATGTTACATGACGGTCTTGCATTATCAGTTCACGTACGGCATCGATGTTTTCTGGCACAACGGCTGTTTTGGACGACTTTCACGGAATTCGTCTTTGAGCGAGCGGCGGCCACGGTTGAATTCGTTGTACCAGTTTTTCACAGTGCTATAGGATGGTGCTTCATAGCCATACAAATATTTTAGTTCATCGATGCACTCTTCACGAGTTAATTCCATTTTTTGGCCGAGATGAATTTTTTAATTCCCTGTAAATAAAAGAATTCACGATTAAATGACAAAACATTCTGAGTGGTGTTATGCTAAAAAATGTCAAACTTTCCAATGAAAATGTCAGATTGCACCTGGCAACACTTAGTGTTGCCTAGTCCAGAAATATATATAGCAGCCTATGTAGCATTTGTTTTTATCGATTTTTAGTCAGAAGAAAATTTTTTATAATTTTTTATAGACCAAAAATTTCAGTAAAAATTCAGTGAAAGAGTGAATATGGTATTGCTTGCGGATTTATGCTGCAGTTGCTGATTTGAGTTTTAAAATACTTTGAAAAAAAAAACCCAAAAATTTTCATGCACGTGATGTACTATATAGTTAACATATGTAAATATGTAAATAAAATTATGAAACAGACGACAGAGCTGTTTCAGCGTATTTTTTATCCTCCATAACATTTTCGAAAATTAGAAAGCTTCAGTTTTGAATAAAGGGATTTTTAAAAGATATTTATGCCAAACTTCATGTTAATCGACTTATTATTATCTTGAGATATCTTTAGGAATGCATAAAAAAAAGTAGTTAGAAAAATGCGTTCAAAATTTATATGCCCTCAAACTAGGCTAAGTAGTTGCCACGACGGCTAAACTGATTGAAAATTTTAAAATTTTGAAAAAAATAAGGCAGATAGTTTTTGAACTTTTAAACGATCCAAATATAAAAAAAATTCAAATATATTACATTTTTAATTGTTTACAATAATTTTTTTTTTATTTTTTTAATTTTTGGACTAAATACTCCCTTAGCCACGCTTCATTATTCTCAGACGCTAATTTACTAGAAATATTTAATTAATTTCCATAAGCATAAGTATAAGCAAACTTTGTTTAACGGCTTATTAAAAATGACGGTTATGGCCCGCTTATTTGCTTGCCACAACACGCGTGTTGCATGTGTAATGCTGCAGAAGTCACAAGAAGGATTCATCGCGCTTTATATAATATTTTTCATATGCAGGTGCGTAGAGCATATATCCGATATATACAGTATAAATATGTGTATGTACATATGTATTCTCAAATATTTTCGTGCTGTGCGTGCGTTTTCGCCTCAAATCCTACTTAAACACGAATCGGCATTTATCACTACCTGCCACTGCACACATATACATGCATATAACCCAAAATACATATCCACAAATAAATATAAATAATATCTGTTGTTCTCGCACACACATGTGATAAGGTTTTATTTGCCAGTTGCCACCATGCGCTGCCTTCAGAGCATGTATGTACTTGCCGCCTGTAGCACAGAGCAAGGCCTATCAGTTGAATGGCAATTTGATTTTCCTTGCCGTAGCAAAATTCCATGAAATTACTGTTATTTTTCGTTGACATTCAACTGTGAGTATTTATTCACTCTCACTGACGTGCTCGTTTATGCAGGTCTTCTGCCAGCCATACACTTACACAACATCATATATGGAGGTTATTTCATCATATTTATGCAACAAATATTTATTCAGTGCATGCTTGGCGTTCATAAAGGAATTGTGCAAAAGTAAAATTAACCATTCAAGCGTCGCACTAATAAGAATAACAGCACTTGATTGCACTACACATATCTGTAAATTATGTATGTATATGTATTTATATAGTCGGTCGTGCCACGTGTGCACGTTTTTGTGCTGCGCAGTAATATTTTCCAAGCAGACGTTCAATATTTCAATATTTCAGTATTTAAGATGAACATTTTCAAAAATTCCCAATTCATTTATTTTACAGATTTTATGATAAATTTTATTGAAAAAGAGCAGTACTTGTCTGCCTTTTGAATGATGTGCATGTGTACAATAGTTGTCAGATTAATTCCTTTTGACTTTTATCGCCAATTAATTGGACATCTGTGTTCGGCTTATAAAATTGGCTTGTTACAAAAGCGTTGAGCTGTAAGTTCAATAAGTAGAGAGAGAGAGAGAAAGAGAGTGATAGAGATAGGGATTTCGTTACGACTTCACTTAGATACTTTTTGGCTTTTTCAGAGCATTTATTGTATTATTGAAGCATTACTTGAATTGAGCTAGTATTGTCTTGGAAATTTAATTAAAAAATACATAAAATATTTCATCTCTGCATCCTCGTTTAGTTTAAGAAGATAATACGTGCTTATGAGGTTTTGAAATTTTTGAATAGTCAGCCTGGAGTAGCCACACTACTCAGCTTCTGCTATACTGTTAACTTCTCTTGACTGTGATGGCCCACAGTGCTTTAAGCAAATGACTTTAAACGGCTTCATTGGACTCATGGCGCGTTCTCCAAAGCAAATTTTTCAGTTTAAAAAACAGAAAAAAATCACAGTGGGCCATATGTGGCCCAGAACTAAATTTTCTGGCCACAAATTCCCTAGCGTATGATGAAATGCTTTAGGTATATATTTCCTGAAATGACAAGATAGTATTGATCGTTCAACCTTAAGAGATGATTTCATCCGGAACCGCATCACAGAAAACTGTGACCTTGATTTGACCCTTTGAAGTGTTTTTTTCGCTTTGACTAACTTTTAGAGCGCCATTCGTTAAATTGTTGAACAGTTTCGAATTCATATGCATACACTCGTCTATTTCTTTGAAGCCACATAGAGGACTTCTATTCACTGTTTTTCAACTTTTTCATTAACGATAATAACAGAGGTGAATAAAGGACTTGCAAGAGGCAGGGTTTTGATGATTTCACGACCTCCATTGATGCTTGGTGTCACTAAAATAGTTATACTTGTGACAGAATAGACTCCTCAAAACACTTTTGCAACGTCTTCAACGATTTCGCAGCGGTTATTTCATTGAAATTAGAAAATTTAAGGCAAACCCGATTTTTTCCATGATAAAAATTGCTAGACAAATTTTTCGGTCGTAAACAAACTAATCAAACTTGTAGTAATTATATGAAAATAAGTAAGAGTTATAGCAATTTAGGAAAAAAAATATCTACCGATTTGCAGTTCAAATGGGCCAGTCCGGGTCAAATTTGATCAGATGTTATACACACTTTCGATATATTCTGCTGGGTGTTGAAACACATTGTAGGAAACTATAATATATTTACCTATATATAAAAACATACATAATTCACATCTCACTGAAGTTTTTTACAATAAATTTCTTCCAGTCCGGGTCAAATTTGATCAGATGTTATATATACTTCAAACGGTTTTTCGACATATCCTTACAAACATCGTGGCAAACTATGATATATTTACTCTAGAATATAAAAAACATACAAATTTCACATCTCAAAACTTAAGCTACTTGCAATAAATTTCTTGTGATTGTTAACATTTCCCTATCGAAATGTTAACCTAACCTCAATTATGTCTCCTTTAAGCGTAGCAAAATACGGCACTTGCTTATGCGACTTCATAAAAGTTAATTTATATAATAAATACTATATATGTACATAAATATTTTTAATTTTCAACCTATCTGTCGGCCTTTGTTTGCCATTGCTAATATCTGTAATAAATAACAAGGAGTAAGCGTGTCCTCTAGCTTAATCATAATTAACATAATGGTTGAAAACAAAAGGCGTCGCTAATGAAAACAACATGACGACAACAACTACAGCGCTGATGTTAACTGCATATTTTATGACGCAAAATTATATGCTCACAAGCAGCCGAACCCTTGGCACAACACAAGGCACGACAGAGAAAAAAATTTAATCATAATAATAACAAAGAAGCTGCCGGGCGCTAAATATGGCAAACATTTGCATGTCTCCGACGGCTGTGAAGGCTGTTGGAGTCCCCTTTTTTATTAAAGTCAACCTAACTGTTAGTGGTGTATGTGTGTGTGTGTTTGGTTTGCCGCTCATAAATTGCTGTTGTTGTCCTTGTACTCTTAGTTGTTTACGCCACTTTTTACTGCCGCCGCTGTCACTTTGCTCCCAGCCACCTTAGACGTTGTTGTTTCTACGTTTTTTTTACTACGAAAGGCTTACTGCCATATACCCAGCGGTATTTACATACATACACATGCACATATATGTATATGTATATAACAGCAGTAGCCTTTACTGCTGTATGTGTGTGGGGATTGCTGGTACACAGCGGCTGTTGTAGTTGTTGTCGTGTAAGAAAAATTAATGCGGCTTCATTAACACACTTTACTGTCATCAGGCTTGCCTGTAACAAGCCTGAAGTCTGACAGCTGCTTTGCTGTGCGCTGTACGCTGCTGAAAAACCGTTAATCCTTCTAAGTTGTGCCTTGCAGGCAGCCAGACATTCGCCACTTAGCATTGTGGGGCAACGTGGCACTATTGCCATTAAGATGATGATGTTGTGTATCCTTATTTCGACATATGGAAACTGGGTGTGTGCACGTGTGCATATGTGTGTGTGGGTTGGCGTAGGGAAATATAAATTGTGATTTATTTGCGTGAGTGTGTGTGTGTTTCGTAATGAAAGACGCACTTTCAAGCAAAGCATGAAGTATTATTTGCTTTCCATATCTCTTAGATGTATTTGTCCTTCCGAAGAGTGCCTAATGTTTTACATATATACATACATACATACATTAGTGTGTTCTTAAAGTTGTAGAGTGGAAATTATTGGGTGTGTGCTTCATATATCCTTGACCTGCATAAAGGCTTTAGTGGGTTGCCTTAAATATATGTATATGTATGGAAAAATCTAAACACAAAAACAACGTCTTATAGCTCGCTGGCTTCAGTATAACATATAAGTCCACAAACTCTAGTTATATCCTGAACTGGCTACTCTGGGTGTATTAAGTTCGCTATAAAATTTCTAACAACCTGAGGAGAACATCTCAGCTTTTGAGCTATCGATCTGAAATTTTTTATGCGTCGTTTTATCTCCAAGAAGCTGCTTATTTGTCGGAATCAATGATATCGGAGCACTGTGGCATATAGCTGCCATACAGACTGATCGATAAAAATCAAATCCTTGTATGGAAAACTTTTTTATTTGAAGAGTTATCTTCATAGAACTTGGTAGGGATTCATGTCAAGGCCAACGCTAAAATCTGTGAACATATTGTTCAGATCAGACCACTATAGCGTATAGCTGCTATACAAATTTAGCGAGGAAAATCAATAAAAAGATACTTTAATACTATTTTGTATGCTTTTATGCTATTAGAAAGGCAACCAGGAAGAATATTATAGCTTTAGCGCTCCCAAAGTTCTTATGCTTTCTTGTCTTATTCTTAAAAAGAGAAATTAAAGATTTTTTAGCACTTGGAAACTGGCTTAAATGCAGCGTATTTTCGATATTTCCGTTTAAAATAGTTTTGAAAATCGGTAAAAACATAATAAATCTTGCTTACAAAGCTGCTGAAGTTAAACAAAAATGAAAGCAGTTCGTAAACGCCTCAACTCTCTTTTTTTTTACTTTTTTCCAACACTGCGTATACGTAACCTGCAAAATGCAGTGCGCACCAAATAAGCTACTGCGGGCCATGTTAGGTTGTAAATGCTAGCAACTTCGCCTTAAATTTGTTTTACATAAACATGCAAACACACACACATACGCACCGAAGTATATTTTCTTCCACTTCCACGTTTAGAGTCTACTTTCCTTCTCCGGTATTGCTTTCCGCTTTTCCATTACGTTGTGTTTTGCTTACTGTTGTTGTGGCTCCCAAACGTGTAATTTGCATTTTCCCAGTTAGTTCTGCTGTTACGCCTCCAACTGCCGAAATAACGAACTAAAGCAAGTAAGGACTACTGCTCGACTCAGTACAGGGCCCGCGCTGTTTCGTTGCCCACATAAATATTGCCTCGTGTTTGCATACGCTTCGGCACTTAAGATGTTTTTTTCCGACCACACACACACACACACGTGTTATGTATGCTCGTGTGTGTTTTACAGCTTTCACGGATTTTTACAATCGGCGCAAACATTATGCGGCACGTAGCAAACTCTCTAGCTGCAGGTGAGGCGGGCAAATGCAGAAACTAAACTTTCGAGCAATAACTCTGCAGCCTACTTAAATTTTTTCCACGCTAGCCTTATTTAGTGGCACACTACGTACGATAAGTAATAACATATTAAACCGTTTGAGCACATATGAGCGCGCAGCGTGGCGCGGCATGAGCGCATAAATACTAGTTCGCCAAGATAAGGCTTTCATTTGCCTCCTGTACTGGCACTTACACACAAGCCCAACTGTGTGCGCGCAAGTGTGAAGGTGTGCACATGCTTGTAGGAGTGTGTGTGTGTGGATCACTCTGCGTTCGGTTGTAGCTTCACTGCTGTGTTATAGTGTAATAAAATATTTGCGCTTGGTTTATTTTATGGCATCATAAACATTTGCTTTATGAGATTTTGTATATTATTTGTGTGCAGTATTTATAACTGTGCGCTTGTAGTTGTGTTTTACACACACTCACACAACTACAATCAAGAAGTTGCCTGCAATGCTGATGATGGAATGACCTAAATTGCTTATTCCCTCACTTTAAGAGTTCAATTAGTGTAAGTGTATGAATTTTATATGAATTTCATGTGCAACTTTTGTGTGCTCGAAATGCAGCGCACGGAGCTTATGTAAGCGCACTTTGCAAATTTCTTGCTTGCTCCAAATTTTTGCTTATTGAAACAATTTTACTAAATTACGGTTTCGCCAGCTTATTCAAAATATTAAGTGGTTTGCTATTTTAAAGGAGAGACACTCTGCTTTCTTGGAAGTTGTTTGGTTTTGAAAGTTGTTCAAGCGAAAATAGACAATTTTAAAACCAAATATTTTTGTGACAGATAAATCTATAAATTGAGCGAATATTTGGTTTTCATACTAAAACTTTTATTGCTTATTTTCGGCAATAAACTATAATACATTCAATATTATTTAATTTGGTAAAAGGTCAACCGCAAGTTGGAAAAATTGTATAATAGTTATACCGGGTTTTCCAATAAAAATGATATTTTTCTTAAAAAAAAATAAAATAAAAAACACACTAAATGTTAAGGAAATTCAATTCTTTTTATGTGAACGGCAATTGAGAGAATTTTCGAGTACATTTTCGGTTTTTGCATATGCTGTGTGGCACGTAGCGCCGACTTGTTGGAACAAGATGTTGTCAAAGTCAACTTCTTCCAACTGCGGCCATAAATGTTGGTTATCATCGATCTATGCCGCTCCTCTTTGACAGTAAGCTTCAAAAGCTTCATATCGAAAGAAGAGCAGACCAATGTTTCCACCAGACCAAAAACCACACTAAACTATAATTTTAGGTGAATGTAATGGTTGTTCATGAATATTTTTTGGATTTTTTTCTCACTAAAATCGAAAGTTTTGTTTATTTACCGCACCCACTCAGATGAAAGTGAGCCTCAACGGAAAAGATAATTTTCGTAAAAAAATCGTATTCGTTTTCAAGTTGTTCAAAGGCAAGACCAGCAAATTCACAAAGTTTACGATAGTCCAACGGCTTTAGTTATTGAACGAGAAAAATTATACGCGGATGCAAGGCCGAATTGTTACTCAAAATCCACCAGATTGTGGTCTGAGCAGCATTTGCCTGGACGGCAGCAATATTTTCATTACTTCGAGTGGTTCTTTTTCTTATTGGCACTGAACATTATGTAAAGAAAATGGAGGCTCGAAGTTTTGAACAATTCGACGAATAGAGAGCACAGGTGAACGATTATTTTGACTATAAATGGTGATGCAAGTTGCTACTGAAAAACGATTATTTTGATAATATATATCCTTATATAATGAAATTGTTATTGTTTGTTTTGATGCGAATTCGACAAGTTTTCGATGTGCCTTAGTTGATTTTTTTTTTTGTTTTGTTTCTTGTTTTTTTTTTTGAAGTACGGGGAAGCATTGAAAACCTCCAGATAAGGTATTACTTCGTATAGATAGCCTCTGAAGCACGCATGCTAACTTGATATTTGGGTCCGGTGAAAATATACATAGGTCTCCATGTTGTCTACTTATTCACATATGGCAGTTAGGTATAAGTCAGTGGGTACACCGTCCCTTGTTTGAGCTTTGCCACCGTTGCTGTCATATAATTATGCTCTTCTTTCTCTCCTATTTCTTTAATTTCTGTAGTTGGCGCTGATAGCTCATATGATTTCGTGAACTCGTCTCACTGGATACCTATGGGCGGTATACTAGCTAGTACTTAAGCTGCTTCACTGGATATAATTTGGAAAGTACTTGTTATTCTTATTGCTGTGAGTCTTAACATTTATTGGTTTGGCATAGGCTTTTATGTCTAGTGCCTGTATCCATACTGAAGCAGTACATACATAGTGTCATTGAGCTCATTGCTTTTGTGATTAGAAGTCGACGGCTGCACCGCACACCATTTGCCATTATTATTGATAAGCCATTGTAAATCTTATTTGCTTTATTTGATGACAAGTGCTTCTTGAATTTCAGTTTGGTGTTCAATATTGCCACTAAATAGTTCAAAAGTAATCGCACATCTTCTATAGTGAGAGTTATTTTTTCCTCAATTTTCCTGGTGCTTATGAGCAATACTACTGTTTTGTTCTCAGAAGTAAACCATATGCTGCCCTAGTGTTATTTGCTGCCTTGAATAAAACGCATGTTTTAATTTCGAAAACTCTTAATTTCAGTGAATTGCGATATTTAACTCAAAATTGAGTGATTTCTTTTATTGTACTAACAAAAATTATTGCCTATTTTGAGTATACAAGTATGTATTGTGAACTGTCTTCCCATGTCCAACTTTTCTCGATGTCCAATCAAGTGGTTATGCTTGTTTTGTCCTCCACCCCAAAAATGCATGAAAAGTGGTTGGAAATTGATGTTTTTAACTTTAAATAATTCCAAAACCGGATTTTTGTATATTTTTTTTGGACTTTGCATACATTTCTTCAGCAATACACTAAATACAATGATATTTTTTTTTCGATTACCGCCTGCAAGCCTTACAACCAATCATATAAGGCAGGATTAACTTCAAAAAGAAGTAGCTGATTAAGCGTTGCCTACCTTTAGGCGCTGAGGTAGAAAGAAGTTGTAGAAGCATGTATGTTAAAGCATTTTTGACATACGTTGCAATGCGATTAGAAAATTTCACAAAATCTGTCTTATTCGAAAAATCCTCTCGAAAACTAGTAGAACTTATCTCTACTTATACTTATTTAAGCGACAAAAAATTGATTTAGGATGAAATCATTGAGTAAATGCATGCGTGATTTCTAATGTATACAAGAATATCGAATATATATAATTCAAATTGATTGCTGTGACTTCGTACACGCTCTGAAAACGCACATCGCATAGTTAGTACAGGACTCACTAGTGAAATGAAAGCATTGCTTTGTTACTTAATGCATTGGCAGCGCGCAAAGCAGTGACTTCGTTACACAGCAGCTTTGTCGTTGACTTGCAACATCAACTTCAACTTGAACTGCAGTTGTCAGTGACAGCGCTGGCCAATCGCAGCGCATGACCAAAAGCACAACAACCACTGACACAACAACTACATACGAGTAGTTGAGCCGAGCAGCGACATCTTCAATATCACTATGTGACAAGCATCTTTCAAATGTCAATGAGCGAAGCGAATTCGCTGCGGGACAACAACGTGTCAAGAATCTGTGTGGCTGCAGCTTTGCACCAGCGGGCTTAGCTACTCCATTACCAGCAACAACAGCGGGCTTTGGCCCTGCCGACAGCATTAAGTGATGAAAAGAAAGCTGCGCTGCGCATGGTGTTGTTGTGTTGCTGCAAAATAAAACATAAAACACAACAAAGTAGCGGCAGACGTGCATGTATGCAATGTGTGGCATGCAACACTGTCAACTAGACTGGCTATAAACATTTTACGGTTCATCGTTCACTATTCAAGGTGCACAAGCGCACACTAGCGTGCACTTAACGGCACAGCTAAGTCACGTCAAACATTTGCTTTCAAACACGCATACATACCGTTATGCAGTGACGTAGATAGGTGTGTGTGTGTGTACTGTGTGATTTCGTTTTGCGCTTGACTTGACAAAGCTGCAGTTAGCAGCGCTTTTATTGTATTTGTTGTTGTTGCTGCTTTAAGCCACTTTCCTGCTGTTGGCTGGCTCCAACGCACTCACCCCATGCAACGGCGTGTGTACTCTGTCTCTACAAGTGTCTGTGCGCCACAGTGTTCTCCTCGCTCAGCTGCATGCCTCTGCTTGATTTTATTTCCTTATTAAAATTGCAAAATTATGAAAAATGCACAAAGTCCCATCAGTGGCGCATCAACATGGCTTTCTGCTTGCTTTTACATCAGCAGCGCAGACGGCATGCAACAAAGCGCAACGGTGAAAAAACCATGCTAAGCAAAGCAATCCAAGCGACAAGTCAACGCAGTGGCGGGGCGCCGAGCCGATTGGGACTATGTGCCGTCGGCTAAGCTCAAGTTATGTACTTCCCATTTTGGCTGGCAGATAGATAAACATGCTGGTCGTTAGTTATGAGTATTTACTATGTGTGCGTGTCTATGTATATGTGTGTGTAAACTTAGCCCAGCAAAGTTTGTTCTAAGCCGGTCTAATGATATGTCCTTGCGCCGTTAGGTATCTACCGTTAGCACAACTAATTTTGCATATAAACACATATATATTAGGGTGAGTCGAAACAAATTTTATTTTTGTTCCTTAGATACCGTTAAATTATCGTATGAATTGACGAAGGAGACAACATTAAAATTTCAAATGCTTTTAATACTTTCAACAATATTTGCGAATGTCTTTTTATCGCTTTTTTCAATCATGCTCAATAAAAAAAATTCTAGAAATCTTACTGAATAGTTGAGTTGGCAAACCATATTCTTTAAATGCATTGCAACAGAAACTAAAATTAAATTGTTTTTGGCCCACCCTAATATATCTACACTTCTTATTGTTTTTAATACTATACTCGAATTTTATTACAATTTTTTCTCATTTTGGATGATATCTTCATGGTATCTAAGGAAAAATATTAACATTTTTTTGTTTTCGTTCCATCCTAATATATACTTCTACTTGCTCTTAATATTTAACTCAAATTTTACCACAATTTTTTTCTCATTTCGGAAGATATCTTCCAAAAGAAACAAAAACAAATTAAAATTAACTTTTTTTGGCCCACCCTAGTATATACATACTTTACTTAAATTTTACTATAATTTTTTGTCATTTCGGGAGATATCTTCAGGATATCCAAAGGAAAAAAAAACAAATTAAAATCAAAATTTTTTTGGTCCACCCTAAAATATACTTCTACTTGCTTTTAATACTTTACTCAAATTTTATCATAAGTTTTTGTCATTTAGGAAAATATCTAAGGGGAAGAAACTAAAATTAAGATTAAAAAATTTGTTTGGCCCACCCTAATATTATTGTAAGTATACTTCTACTTGTTTTCAATACTTTACTCAAATTTCCCCACAATTTTTTCTCATTTCAGATGATATCTTCATGGTATTTAAGGAAAAATATTAAAGTATTTTTTTTGTTCCACCCTAATATGTATATACTTCAACTTGGTCATTAATAATTGAAATTTTCACTAACAGGAAGTTACTGCGGCTATTAATGGCTGCAGCGCGAGACAAGAAACATACGTACGCGTAGACGCTCCTGAATACCATATACCTCCGGTATTTGCATACATCAATCTTTAAGTTTGTGTATATGTGCGTGTGTATTTATAAGCGATTCATACACAAATGCAGTGAGCGTTGTGCGCTCGTCTAATGTCGTTGGCATACAGTGCTGTTGCACATGCACACTAAGTGGCTGTGGCATAAATGATAATTGTAAGCGAAATGGCGGCACTTGAGTGCAGCTTTCGTCACACAAATACATGCAAAGTTGCTCAATAGCGTATAGTTACTACACACCACTACATGTCTATATATTGTATTTGTAAACTTTTTTATATATACGATTACTCCACACATTCCTGCTGAAAGTTACCTGTGTTGATGGCTGCTCATAGTTACGACAGACTATATACAATTTCCGAAAGCTTTGGGTCACAGCTGCCACTGTGAGTACCACAGTGTTGGAATAAATCAATTTACTTTAAGAAAGTAAGTCTTAATTTCTAATCTACTTTGAATTTTACCTGAAATGTGCTTAAATACCAAGGGAGACACGATCTAGTCATGGCAAGTTAGACTTCTGGTATGCATTTAAAACTTTGTTTATGTTTTATTGCAATTTTGGTATAATACATGTAAATTTCTTAACAAAGCACAATGACACAGACATGTGGATTTGTGGTGAAAAAAAGAGGAGTACTTAAGCTAATCTTCGTTGAACTCTTGCAAAATGTTCCATATAGATTAATAGGTGGTTTTACTTTTCTAACGACTGGAGCATTTAAAGTAACCTATGTATAGGTTATTTTGAGGAAAAATCTGTTAGAGAGATAGCAGTCAACCTAGCTGTCATAATAAACATGTGATTTTGACATTTAAGTCAGTTTCTGTGTCAAGTTATCTCAGAAAGGCTCTCCAAAATCCTCTGTCGCCATAAAAAATCAGTGATTTGGATGCTGAAGATATATATTGGTTATTCTCAAATTCCAATTCTATAAGAGTTTTGCTCTCCCCATTAGATTTATCGCACCCATATTGGTCAGTAAAGGCTCCAGCAGACCTTAATGATGTTTAGAATGAGTTTTTTTTGAGATTTGCTATCCAAATGGCATAATATGAGCTTCATAAAATGAATATGACTCATCACATAAGATGCTCAGATCTTATGTTTAAGTTAGAATAACAAATACTAATGCTAATTTGATCAAAAATATCAAAAGTCGGTCCATAACTTTGCCATCAATTGAGCTTTAGGACAATTCTTCATATTTTCCGCTTTCTCTTTTCTTCTTAAAGCCTTTTAAAGGGCTATATTGAATACTTTTTTTTATTAAAAAATCAACACTATTCATATTACTTTGAATTTAGGTATAAAGAGCTTGGGTTGCCTCAGAGCTTACCTTCACTAGCAGTTAGTTGCAAAAGTATTATAATTTTTTCAAAGTTAATAAAATTATTAAAATGGCTGTGGTCCATATTATGATTGTATCGTAATCTTTAAACATTTTCGTTTCGGATATTGTAGCTAGATAATATTAGTTTCCTCTAATACAAACCGCCCGCTCTGCACAGTCTACTAGCATATTTGAGCGCTTCAAATATTCCATTAATATTGCAGTGCTTCGTTATAGCTCAGCTAAGTAGATTTTTTTTTTTTTTTTTAACTGGCTATAAAAGTAAACACATCGGTTAAGATATGCTTTGGCGCCTAGGGAGTTGTATGCTAAAGTTTAGCACTTGACCTTTTCGCTGAAATGAGTGTGAAAGCGACATGACGAGGGTCAGCGCGGGTGATGTGCTGCTAAAATTGTTTTGCCAGGTAATGGTAACTTTATTATTTAAAGAACACAAACTCAAGCCGGACAGGGTAGTCATATTGCGAGCAGGTGTTTGAAAGGCTAAGCGGGATAGTAAGCTGATTTGCCAAGCGTTTGCCGGGGTGCACTAAATAGAAAAATGGCAACAAAACAAAAGCAGGAAAAAACCAAAAAATGGCTGCTTGAAAGTAAATAGATTTGAATTTGAAATTTCGGACACGAGCAGCTGGGGGAAAACTGCCGTCAGGTGGCATGGTTTCAAGATGTGGACACGGGGAGGTTATGCGAATGGGTATTTGAATGTATAGAGAATAGTGCTGAAATTGTGAATATTCTGAATATATATTACTAAACTATCTCGTGAATACTGAAAACTTCTAATTTGCACAAATTAAATTTTCATGTTAAATTTTAGTTATTGAAAGTATTATTTTTTCATATTTGAAGAGCTCAAAAAATTCAAAATATTCTAGATCGAATCGATCGAACATCGAATTTTTTGTAGTTGCGAAACCCATGTAACCTCTTTACTACCGTGTCTTCCTTTGCCTACTCTTTCTTTTACAAAGAAGCCGTGAGCATGTAAGCAAGCAAAGAGTTGCCTAAGTTTTAAGTCTTACTACTTTACCACGCAACATTGTGTATAAAGTCTACTTGGCTTTTAAAAGCATCATTTAAAATTCACTCGTCTCTCTCTCGCCTTAATTAATGTATGCACTTAAACACAAACGAGAATTAACTTAGTCAACACTTAAGCCCGATACTGAGCGTATATACATTAATGGACGAATAATTTATGAGGTTAGTCATAATTTAAAGCTTTCTGGTTGCATATGTAGCACAATGCCTCAACCGTAATTGCAACATCAAATTGCTTGCTGCACTCACACACAAACACACACACACACGAGTTTAAATATGTATCATTGCGAGTGACCCAGTTCCACACGCGCACTCACACATACTCGTTCAACACATAGTTCATTTTAATACCAAACATTATAAAATATTTAACCGATGACCATTTCCTGCACACACACACCCACACACATGCCATATATGTGTGCCGAGAATACATGACTTGCCTTTGTATTTACGTTTCGTCGGGCTACTCGAACTCATTAGCACAAAGCAGCGACTGGCGTGTGCTTCCATGTTTTAATTAAAATCCACTGAAACCTTTTCGTTGCAATAAATGTGGAAAGTCGAGTGAGTTGGTATGGATCTGGCGAAATTAGCCTTTCAAATTGTAGACGCTGAGAATATAATAAACAATTTTCACATAAACAAACAACAAAGGCACGAAAATGAAGCATGCATGGAATATTAAAATTTCATTTTCTGAAAACGGACAGATTTATGGTGGGCACACATTAATATTTCCTTACTCAATGTTTGCTTGTGTGGATCGTGTGCTTTCGATAGTATTTTTAAAGCAAATGTTTCAAGTGTCAACGTTGATAAAGTAGGAGGTACACTGCTTTATTCAGTTTAATACAGACTCTCAAAATAAATAAACGATCATTTCTCCCTTAAAGTGAAAATTCTTATCTGTCACCCCAAAATCCCTCATCCATTTATCAAAAATCGCATGTCGCAGTCCAGTAAGTATAATTTTTGTTGTTTTTGTTACTATTGCTTTTACTCCGCATGCCTGGCTACTGATTCGTGTACTTACAGTGTATGTATATAAAAGAATAATATAAGAAATTCCTATTGGTATCAGAGTAAAAGTTACCATCTGTGCGTTACTCATACGCCCTGTAGCTTATATCATAGCAAAAGATGCCTTCCTAAGGGATATCTGTAATTCGAACTTACAAATCGGTAAAGCACCTTGTAGGTAATAAAACTCTGTTCAAGCGTTTAATTTCTATTTAATATCTAATCTAATATTGTGCTCCTAAGTGTTTAAGCCTTGCTCTCGCAAACGTGGGACAATCATGACGATTATTTCAACTCATTTTCTTCCATGCGCCTTCTTTAGCTACCGTCTGGTAAAATTTTCAACCTTACAGTATGAACGGCGATAGGGCAATGGCCGGTTAGAATCCCCACAACCAGGGAGCGGCTAGCCATACTGAGGACAAAGAGCTCACTGTATGGCTTACGATCGATCTTGAGACAAAGAATCTTTCCACAGTGTATGAACCGATAGTAGCCTAGCGTTGGCCAAGTTCTGGTTAAGTTCAACTATCCAGTAGTTAAACACACGAGGAATGGGTACCACCGTCTCGTTCCCTTTCTACTGATACCGGGGCTAGGATGCCCTTCATTGCCAGCTATTCAGCTTTACAGATGGATGTGATTTCGCTGTGGCCTGGTACCCATACAAGTCTTCTCTGCCATTGATGAGGAGGTTAGGCATTCCTGAAGCAACCGAACCCTCGTTTAGTGAGCTCAAGGCTGATATCACCACCCTGCAAAATCGCATTAAGTGCCATGGTTGGAGTGGACCTTAAGGCACCGCATGTCTTATACTTGTATAGCACCGTCCGTTGAACGCTCTGGAGCTTTCTTGCTATTGTGGACTCCATAAATCGTAATGGGTATGACATAGTGTCGTAGAGCCAGAGGACTATTTTCGGTGAGAGACTTCACCTTTTCCCAATATCTCCTTTTTCTCTTCGTTATTTGTCTTACATGAAAGCTTCCTATCTCGGACGATCCCTAAATACTTCGATGTATCAGCAGGTTGTAGCCGTATACTTCCCATCCGCGGCAGTAGTGCCTACGGGTTCTTATATTTCCTTGTAAAAGTGGCAGTATAGTCGAACATTATTTTGAGCTAGACAGTGAACGAAGCAAGGATGATGGGAGATCGGGGATTCCTTCCGAGTCTGGAGTTCTCAGTGGGCCCCACACTTGCAGACTTTTTGTCCAACAACTTACAAAAATTGCTCCCATTGCCCGTTTTTCATTCAAAAGTCCTGTAGTTAGAGATGGGTTACATCTTATAAAATTTGCAGAAAAGTACAAGGTTCAAAGTGCAGTTCCTATTAATTTTAGTTCCTTAAGTAATCACAAATCTAATCAATTCACGAATAAATAAACCATTTGAAGAAATTCGGACTCAATCGAAGCGAAATACTCTGATAACCTGAGAAAATGTGAAATATAATGTACTAATGTCCTCCTCACTATGTCTTAGAAGTGCATTATCAATCTCTCTCTCATATTCCCTGTTGCTCATACGCACCGTACTACACAAAATTTATGTGAAAAAATCGCGCACTTTTATTTGCTCCTAATTTATTTAAGTTCGATAATGTTTTCAATTTATTACCATACATGAACATACACACACATCACACAACGTGATATGATGCATGCAAGCAATGCAAAATATCCCTAACATAAGCCACACTCAAAACTTCGATATTTATGTGCGCCTCGGTAATAGCAGTGCTAATTAAGTGAGCCTGCAAATTGTGTAACAAAGTTTCCAAACAACTGTGTTGCCTGTATATCAAATATTTTCGTGCAACTCATGTGTCATGTGGCAGGCAGGCTTGCTGCTTTGCGGCTGAAATGTGCAACTGCAACTGATGCAGGCGTGTTAAGTGTCACTACTGCAATAGCTAGCGCCTCCGCCCAAATGTTGTTAGGTTGCGTGCATTAGAAGTAGACACTGCTGCATTTATGAACTACGAATGTGGTTTGTAATACTTTGCTTATAGTTGTGATATAGGGTTAGCAGTGGATGTTTTTTTGGAGTTATAGCAGCGGAATATCAAACTAAATCCAACCAAAATTAAAATTGATACTGAACTTACCAACATTTTTGTTGTATCAGTTACAAAAGTTGGACTATATTTTATGAAGAACCAATTTTGGTCCAATTTTTGTCCAATTTTTTATAAAGTGGATTGGACTTCTAAACATAAATTCATATAATATAGTCTCTTCAAAGAATTTCATCAATTCTGACCCCGACCAAATACTGCTTTCCAACTAATTACGCCGCCATCATATTTACTTACATAATTGGGCACACACACTGCTGTACGTAGGTTTGTATCTGCGCATTTTTTATTTGCTTTCAATTAGTCCTCAAGCTTTTACTATATCTTCATGTGTTCTCTTTCTTGCGCTTTGTGTGACTTTTGTCGCGTTTTTACTTAATCAGTTCCATTCATTACTTCCAATTTCGCTTATTATGTCATGTCCAATTAATTGTGCCCAAACTCATATCTCCAGCCAAGCGACAGTCATCTCGCACCATCGATCGATTGATGGACAAATGACAAATGAAGCACTCGGCACGTAAATGACGTGAAAAACAAATTAAATGTAAAATCAGAAATGAATAGAAGACGACGACGACCTTTGCGCAAACGTTGTCACTTTGGGTGGCAGCCAAAGAAATTGGTAAATTGCAGGGAACTGTTAACGCCACCCAAACTCCACGCTGAGTGTCGCCGCCATTCGATGCGATTTGGGTGCGCGGCGGCGGTGTCGTAATTGTAGGTTGACTCGACTCACAAATGTCCTGTCAGACGTTAACATCAGCCATGTTGACTGATTTAATACGTGTGCGGCGCTCACTCAGCCGACTGACAGGCCGACGTAGACAGCATCGCCCACACACGCGCCGCATTTAACAACCACAATTACAATCGCGTCCCAATGGTGGCCTTCGGCGCTGCCGTTGCCTGTGGCGCAGTAGCCTTAAGCCGAGGGCATTAGTGTAGCGCCACCACCTTGATTAATTGGGGCATTAATTTTGCTAAATTACTTCAATACATCAGGGGAATCAAAGTCATTTGTCAAAATTAACCTGAGACCCTGGACTGTTTCGCGCTGCAGCTGTTGCTAAGCGACGCACCGTTATTTGGTTACCAGTCGAAAGCAAATACGTGCATACATTGAAGTGTGTGTTTATGTGTATTCGTGTATACACTTTCGATAAAGCTATATTTAATTTTTTTGCTTTCTAAAAATATAAGAGAAATCTTAATAAAAGTCGACTTTATTATTATTTGTTTGTCATGTTATTGGAGATGGCCACTAGCAGGGGGTAATCAAAGCAATTATAATAAGAGTTTCACAAAATGGCTGCTGGAATTGTATGCTTGTGATCCGCTTGAACGCAGAAGAGGAAGAAAATGTAAGGATTTGTTGGAAAGCATAGGTTTATTGGTGACTCTAAGTGCCAGAGCTCGGTGACCAGGTGACTGAATGCTGATAGAAAATAAGCTCACAGTTTAAATTAGGACCAGACTGTGAGAATACTGACTTTTGGAAAGCTGAAAGTATGCAGTGTAATCAGAAATGTACCTTAGGAAGTTTCTTTCCGGCTCTTGTTGAACTATGAGGTTTCTAAACTTTCTGGTTATTAGTAAAATTTGATTATTGAAACTTTAGAGACTTGCGAATCGAACAATCAACTCGCTTAAAACAAAGATGTATAGAAAAAGGTTATACACTTTACTGAGGCATTCACAAACATTTTCAATTATTCAAAATTTAGAGACTGGCGAATCGAACAATCAACTCGCTTAAATAAAAATTGTATAGAAAAGTATTTTACAGTTTATTGAGGCATTTTCATAGACAAGCGGGCCGATCACAAACAAAGCGAGTAGAGAAAAAGCGTATGGAAGTAGAATCGCATTAGTAACAAGCTCGTCATCTATTAGACAGCGGAGCCATTTGCGTCGCTTCTTCTAATTATATTTAAAGTCAACCATTTTTTCAAAACCCAGCATCTTCGGAATGCAAGAAAATTTAATGACATTCTCCTGCCATTAATTTTTTATCAAGCAACTGCATATTCATTGTTAGTACTTGTTTGCGGCTCCATAAAACTAAAATTTACTCACCACACTCTCAACTCACTGAAAACTTATTCTGCGGCTCTACATCACTCATTCAGCCTAAAAGCGACAATTTACAGCTTGCTGCAGTATAAATTTTAATTATTCAGAAAATGCACTGTCAGGCAGTGGCTGACACAGCAAATGTTAATTAAATATCATCCTTGGAAAGGCAAACCAAGTCGGTTGTGACCAAAAATGCATAATTCATGCTGGCAATGTTGTAGTTTTCGGAAAATGTTTTCACTTTTTTCACCTTTTTTGAATTTTTTAGTTTTACATTATATTCGCTGTTGGAAGCGCTCATTTAATTTGGCTGTAATGGGCGCGCCAACATTTGGTTGCTTGCAAAGAGAAAACGTTGCCGTGTTTTTTTTTCGGAGACTTTCGAGTAGAAGGCTGTTGCATGTGCCCACTATGCCGCTGCGCTGTCGAAAGCGCTTAAGTGTCATGTCAGCAGAATGGTGTGCGCCTGATATTTCCCTATTTAAAATTGCAACGCTTCGCTTTTTGTTGTATTTTTTCTGCTGCTGCTTGCGGTAGGCCAACAATGAGCACGGCTAAATTAACCTAAAAACACGGCCAGTGGAAAGCAATGGCCAGCAGAGTGGCCACGTTCTACGGCAGCAAATCTACGTAGCTTCCAATTATGATTTTATGCTCGCGTGTCTGTGTGTGTGTATTTTATTTGAGGAACGTGATCCTGTGACATCATAAAGGACTGCACTGACTGAAATGCACAAATATATACTCAGGTATGTACTCAGTGTGTGCTTTTATGCTGTATATGTATGAGTATTGTAGGTAGGTTGGGTTTGTAGGTATTAGTTAATTGCAAAGTGCCATCCTTAGAGATTTGCTGCATAAGTCCTTTGAAATTAAAAATGACTACAGCTATTTGGACACTTTTTACGTTATTTTTTAAGTCGGTATGTGTGGCTACATTGCTGATTCGGTTAAAATAAGTCGTAAATTTATGCCGAACACGCTGAAAAGGTGTAACTTAGTCATTATATGCGGAACACTTTTTTAACACTTTAAAACTTAAGTTCCAAACTAAATAATTAAGGCGGAACTGAATTCGAGGGGAACCAAACATCGCCACCAAAAACAGTATTCAGTTTTACCTGAAGTCTTAAACGTTGTACTAAGGATCCTTGTACCAAGGATAACATAATGATGTACCTAATTTGGCCACCAGTTACTCACTCCTTTATTGTGTAAAGTATAGACTTCGAAAAGCGCTAAGGGAAGGTCTAAACCGATTTCAGACATTTTTGGTACCAACTTATCTTACCACTATAGCGATTTCCAAGCATTGAAGGCGTCACGGAAGGCATTCTCCGGAACAGCCTTGAGAGCCGAGATGTATGCTGCTGGGATCCCCTCATTCGTCTCGATATGCTTACCTTTCGTCGATCTTTTTCAGGCAAGGAAACAAAAAAAGTCCAGGGGGCCATATCTGTGCTGTAGGGCGGCTGCGGAAGCGTTGCAATGCCGTTCTCGCACGCGATTGACACTTCCTTTGAGTCTCTTGAGGACCTCCGAGTAAAATTTGGCGTTAACGTTTTGTCCAGGAGCAACCAATTCGTTAGCCAGGCACGCCCTCTATCGAATCCAGTCGGTGCGCGCACGCTCTGAAGTACAGTTGCGGCGGAAGAGAATCAGTCCAATTACTTTTCGGATAAACCCTTAGTATATCCATCGCTGAACATTTTTTGGAATATCTCCAACTATTGTCGTCCAAGGACTCAGCAAAAAGCATCTAATTTCAGCAATAACTAACCCGAAACATTCCAAATATTTCATTTGAGTTGCCACAGTGTAGCAAGTTTGCGAGTTGCTTCGATGAATTTTAGCCCGTGTACAGCACATTAATGCCGAAATTCGCATAACTCCATGCTAATTAAGCTGATTCGATGGCTTTGTGCGCCAATGCTTGTGGCAGCCGCAAATGTTCTGACATATTGAGTTGGTATTGCCGAATGCACATAATAAGTGGTACGGGCAAATATTATGTTGCAATGCTGTTGATGACTCGAAATATTGCGGTGGAGGCGTATATGCTAATAAGCACACAGCATACTAATTTCCGAGAATCAATGGAGAACAGTTAATGGCTGCCCTTGAAGGGTTGAGTTCTGACATTGCTTTGATGTTGGATTGTGTTGGAAGTGTACATTTCAAAGGGCCCAGCACTAAAAGCAGAAAAGCTAATTTGCATAAGAACATACCTCAAAAATTTGTTGTGAAATGGATTCATTGCTGACAGCTAAATGGGTGGATAGTGTCATCTACATAGATTGCTATTGAGTTGAGCCAATATGCATAGTTAATGCTTTACAATTACATATAAAAGATGACAACAAAGTTTGTGATTAAGGGATTTATGAGTTAGGAATACGAAATACATTTGTGGAGGTCGCCAAAGCTTCACAGCTATTGCTGCCTATGTAAAGGGTGATTTTTTAAGAGCTTGATAACTTTTAAAAAAAAAAAAACGCATAAAATTTGCAAAATCTCATCGTTTCTTTATTTGAAACGTTAGATTGGTTCATGACATTTACTTTTTGAAGATAATTTCATTTAAATGTTGACCGCGGCTGCGTCTTAGGTGGTCCATTCGGAAAGTCCAATTTTGGGCAACTTTTTCGAGCATTTCGGCCGGAATAGCCCGAATTTCTTCGGAAATGTTGTCTTCCAAAGCTGGAATAGTTGCTGGCTTATTTCTGTAGACTTTAGACTTGACGTAGCCCCACAAAAAATAGTCTAAAGGCGTTAAATCGCATGATCTTGGTGGCCAACTTACGGGTCCATTTCTTGAGATGAATTGTTGTCCGAAGTTTTCCCTCAAAATGGCCATAGAATCGCGAGCTGTGTGGCATGTAGCGCCATCTTGTTGAAACCACATGTCAAGCAAGTTCAGTTCTTCCATTTTTGGCAACAAAAAGTTTGTTAGCATCGAACGATAGCGATCGCCATTCACCGTAACGTTGCGTCCAACAGCATCTTTGAAAAAATACGGTCCAATGATTCCACCAGCGTACAAACCACACCAAACAGTGCATTTTTTCGGGATGCATGGGCAGTTCTTGAACGGCTTCTGGTTGCTCTTCACCCCAAATGCGGCAATTTTGCTTATTTACGTAGCCATTCAACCAGAAATGAGCCTCATCGCTGAACAAAAAAAAGCGCGAAACACATTTCGAACCGAACACTGATTTTTGGTAATAAAATTCAATGATTTGCAAGCGTTGCTCGTTAGTAAGTCTATTCATGATGAAATGTCAAAGCATACTGAGCATCTTTCTCTTTGACACCATGTCTGAAATCCCACGTGATCTGTCAAATACTAATGCATGAAAATCCTAACCTCAAAAAATCACCCGTTACTATAATAAAACCAACATGGCGTATACGTAACATTTAAGTGTTCAAAATACATTACGATATTGAAAAGCTTGTGAAGTGAGCGGCTTTGTTATTATCTGCAATAATAATACTTTTGAGCAGTGTTGCCACTATTTAATGATTGTTATTTAATTTGAACGATAAAATAAATGACAAATTAAAATATAGAAATAATTGAAACTGATTTAAAAATTCGGCAGAGATTTTAAATGAAACTATTTGAATAGTGTTGCCACTTGTTAAATATTTTTTTTAATTTAACTAATATGATACAACTTTTGTTATTTTATGGGCATTATATTAGATAGTAAACTATACAGACTAAAAAAATCTAAGCGTAGTTGCCACTGTTTAATTATGTCATTGATTTAAAACTACGATATTTGCATAAAATTCAAGATATTAAAAAAAAAACATTTTAGTTCCAGATTAATATATTGAACAAGGTTGCCACCTATTTAAATTTTTTTATACTAAAAATATAAAATTAGTGATATATTATAAGGTGAGCATCAAACTATAAATTAAAAAAAAATAAAACAAATTTTTTGTAGGAGATATTTACATGAAAAATTGCCACCTGTTTGAAATTTGAAGCTTTAACTATTTTATATAATATATATAGATTTTTTGGAGTTGCCACCTGTTTAAATTTTTTATTTATTTTAAACTGAAATATGTTCATAAAATTCAAGATATGAAAAAAAACATTTAAGTTCCAGATTGGTATCTTGAGAAGGGTTGCCACATGTTTAATCTTTTTCATTAGATATGATAAACTAAAAATCAGACACTTTGCAAGTGAGTTGTAAGTGAGGAATTGAAAAACTTAAGACGCTGCAAGTGCAGGAAAGTAAAGAAATGATTATATCGGTTGAGGTAAATTGATTACTAAAAGAATTTAAATGTTTAGTACACGGATTTTTAAAATCTATTTATTGGAGATATTTCTCTAGAAGCTTGCAAAAATTTTTTTTAAGATAAAATCAATAATTTTTTTCTATAAAACTATATAGGTTAATAGATTATATATTTTGAGGTCCTTAAGAGGTAAATCTAGTATGACAGCCTAAAAAACGACGATTTTGGAAATGAAAAAAAAAAATTATTTATTGATCGTTTTCAAATTTTCGAGATATATTTCTACATACTTCAGAATATACAGTGGAAGATTAGAATATTAATAATATAAATTTTTTTGAGTTCTAGGAGATCTCCGACGACGTGTGAAAAAGGATCTCTACTGCTGCGGTGATGCCGCCTTCTCCGTGGATGAAACGTTAAAAAAAAATCTTAAAAATTCCCATTGAACCAGAAGATATTAAAAACATTCTTCGAACAATAACCAACCATAAAAAAAAATTTAAAATGGCGGCGCTTGTAACAAAAAGTTTTATTTTACCAAAAATTTTGGTTGTTTTCGGCCTACCAAAACTCGATCTTTCATCAGATTAAAAATTTATCTAGAATTATATGCAGAACAGACAGTAAATAAAATTTCATGACAAGTCATTTGTCTTTTTTATTAGTGTGGTGAACTCGAAAAATGGAGTTTCGAGAAAAAAAAAACTTTCAAAGATAAAGTGATTAAGCGGATTGAACTGAGTGGATACACCTGAGAAGCCTGTAACTCAAAAACTATTTGAGATATTAATTTGAAAATTGAATGTTTTATTTTTAAAAGCATTAGCTATCGAAATATGAAAAAAAAACAAAAATAAATTTATTAAAAATTTCACATTAAAGGCACACTTAAACATTCTATATTTTAAGCATTAATTTTTAAATCTCTTTCAAAGAAAGTTAAAGTGACATACTTCTAAGTTATTTTACAGCTGTTCAACATATATTTTCCCGCATTTATGCCCCATAACTGTTGTCATTAATATTAAAACTTTTATGAAATCTTCTAATTATGCTCGTGAGTCATCCCTCCTTACCGCGCTGATAGCCTGCGCTCAACTCCAATGACATTCGTGCTTCAGTCATGCTTGGCGCTACATATGCGCCACGGCTCTTATGCAGTGTAGTGCCTTTAAATGCACACGTCCTTCTTAAGTTACACAGACTGTATTGCGCTGCAGGATTTGCATGCTAATTGCCCGCGTTTGCTTCTCCGCTTTGCCGTGTTGAATTCGCCGCATTGCTCGGGCAACGTGTTACCGGCAGTGGCCTGTCTTCATCTGCAGCTGACTTGCATTTTAAATATAATGCAAACGAATTTTGGGGGCAGCAAACCCAAATTGCATTTAAAATATCCGCGTTGCATGGTTGTATGTGGAGCAGACTGAAACGCTTAAGTCGGTCGCGGCATTTAGTGCGCAAAGGTTGTGCCGTTTTTTTCAGCACGCGGCAGTTTTACATTTTTATTAATTTTATTTTTATTTTTCTTTTTTTCTGCTTTTATTTTTACTTTTTACTTTTTGTTTTTGTTTTTACTTTTTGTGTTTATTTTTATTTTTTTTGCTTTCATTTTGTATCTCTTCACTTGTTCGACTTGTCTTTGGCTACGCGCTGGCGTTGCACGCTTTAACCCAATTTGTTGGCAGCATTTGCAGTTTTTCCGCGCGTTCATTTAATTCCGCGCAGCTTTCGTTCGGCGCTTTATATTTGGTTTTCGGCACAAATTGTTGACTGCACTCTGCTTAAAACAATAATGGCGAGCGGTGCGCATGTTGCGGTTCGCTTTTATTTATTTTCGGTGTTTTCCTTTCGGCGTAGTCTCTTCAAGCACTTTCGACAGCGTTTGCCAGCGCACGGCGGTGTTGTTGCGGTTGCAGCAATCGGTGCATCCGCGTATTTACACTGAGGCGGCATATACGCTGTGGTGGCTGGCGTCCAACACCAGGCGCTTTTTCATTATTTTCTTTATTGCTGCTGCGTTTTTTATTTATTTCTCGAGAAGAGAAACTACAACGCAAGTGCATGTGGCACACGAAATTCTTGTACGAGTGCGCTTTTCGGCTTTGAGTGGATTCTGGCAGCTTCAGCTTTGCGCTGAGATCGCGCTTTGCCTGTGTGTGTGTGAGTGTGTGTGACAAAGGTGAAATGAGTTTTACAGGTCAACTGCGTGGAAAGGAAAATTTTTGTGCACTTTCATTTCGTTTTGTGTTTTCTTTCTCTGTAGTATTTTTCGTATAACTGTGCTTTTTCGCAGATAAGCTAAAACTTTTCATTTGCGCAGCTTTAAGTGTGCCACGTTGCTTTTGGGGGGGTTGGCATATTAAACAGCTTGAAATATAATATTTAAACATAATTGTTGTTACATTTGCATAAGCACTTAAGTAACCGCTTGGGCGGCAGCCAGCACAACCGCAACAATTCAATTGCAGCATTATTTTAATTAAAATGTGAAAATGCGGCAATTAAGAAGGCTAACTGTAAATACGAAGGGCGCTCATTTAATCAACAATAATCGTAAAAAATCAAATATTAGCGCAGTGAAAAGTGCGTTAATTAAAAACAACAATAACAATAATGCCTTATATGCATGTGCAATTACCGTTAGTGTAAATTTTTAAAGGCACGCCCACAGCAGGCTTGTCTTTAAACAAGTGTCGGCAAACCACAAACAAGCGCTTTAAGCAAAAGCTGCAATCAACAATTTAACACTTGTATCTGATAACGGTACATGCGTATATGCGCTGCGCGTAATGATATGCAAGTTATTAAATGGAAATTTTGGAATGAAATGACTTCATTTACTTAAGTGCTGGTTTTTCAGCTGCATAACACACAGCCGGAGGAAGGCGTGGCGTACACGTAACTACCAGGGAATTAAAGGCGATTTATTCTAAGATTTTATTTGTTATGACAATTTTTTAAAGATTTTAGAATATAATTTTACTTGTAACCCTAGAATTTTGCATTTAACAGACTTGCTTAACAGTAAAGTAACTCAGGTGCCTTTGAGCTCTTTTCAAATTAAAGGATTTTGATAGGTTTTGATGTCGTCAGTGAAGATGTTCACATTAAACTTTAGCTTGAATGCTACACAAACACACTTTAAGGTTAAAATAGCTTACATAGACATGAAAACACGTAAATCAAACACGTATCTTCACCAACAAAAAATTTGTATAAAAAATGTATTTTGTTCGGTCGATTTGTACGACACCTATGTGATATAGTGTTCCGATCTAAACGATTTTTTCAGCTTTTATTGTATTTTCTTGAATAATAATCTGTGCTAAATTTTGTGACGCTACCTTATCAAATAAATAAGTCTCCCATACAAGGTATTGCTTCTGACCGTTTAGTTTGTATGACAGCTATATGCTATAGTGGTGCGATCTGAACAATTTCTTCAGTGCTTGCAGTGATGCTTTGGCCAATTGCCCATGCAAAATTTCGAGAAGGTATTTCGTCAAATAAATAAGTCTCCCATACAAGGACTTGATTTTTATCGATAAATTTGTATGACAGCTATATGCTATAGTGATCGGATATCGATGATTCCCACAAATAATCAGACTCGTGAGGATAAAAGAACGTGAGCAAAATTTCAGATCAATATCTCAACAACTGAGGGTATTTATGGCGTATAAACAGACAGCTGGATATGGCTCAGACGATTCAGCCCGTCAAACTAATAATTTGTATGCCACATATTTTTTTAAAGTGCCATCGCGGTTTCTCTCTAAATGTAATAAAATATGTGGCAAATTTAATATACCATATCAAGGGTAAAAAAAATATTAGTAACAACTTTTTGGCCATTACCGAAAGTTTGATTTGACTATTGATAAAAAAAATCTTTGACTAAATCCGAAATTCAGCAAATTTTCGGTGGATTACAACAAAATTGGTGGACTTCTTCATTTGCACTTGAAAGCTCAACTTTTTCCCAACGGCCTCTATTTCGATCACTTTCGGTGGCACCACAGAAAAAACATGACACAATTTGCCAAGTTGTGTAAATTTTTGGAAGCACCCATGTAAATAGTGTTGTTGTAGTGGTGCGTACAAATAAACTACACAAATGCACGACATTATGTAAAGTAACAGTTTTAAACAAGTTTATTTTTGTCATAAAAACAAAAACAAAAAAAACAAAAAGCAGAAATACACAAATATTAATTCATGTACGAGTTTGCAGAGCAAACAAGTGAAACAACGCGACCAGTAAACAAATACAAATTTTGTACACAGTGCACAAACGCACGCACACACGAGTACATGAGTGTTGGGCACAAAAGGAAAGCTGAAATTGGCGACAAGATAGCAACTAAAAAACACATTTATATACGTTGCAAGGGCCGCAAAGAGCAACCAATACCAACATGCTTCTCTGAATGTGCAAGTGTTTGCGTGTGTGAGTATGGTGACACCGGACTGCCATGTTGTTGGTAATAGGCAGAGACATAAATGGCAGCAAATAAAAGCAACTACACTGGGAATCTAAATGGTATTGATATTTGGGCTTGTGGCAGCACTGGCGGTGACAGAAAGTGAAGTTTTGGCCTGAATTTTGAATTCCATGTTTATTGCAGCTACAAGCGCCGTGGGTAACTTATTTGGCAGACAAGTGTACTTGCAACATAGCAACAATATATGCTTGTAGTTGTTATTTTTTTGGCGTTAGGTTAAATGTTAGTTGACATTACTTATTTTATATAGCATAGTTTTCTCTTGGGTGTGTGTATATGTGGCATAAAGAGAAAAATAAATTGTATACGTGGAATACGTATATAAAAGGTCGCTGCAAATATTTAAAATACTCGATGAAATCCACAACAGCGTTACGCTCTGTTGTATATGACAGTATTTGGAAAAAAGTTGAGTTAAATAATTATTCGAATTTTTGTTACGATATATGCTCGTCACGGGTTGAAGAAGTGACACAAAACGTTGAGCGTGTCTTCTTTGAGACTTAGACTAATCTTAGAAAATATTTTTTCGACTACCCAATATTATAGAGACTTCGATATTTCTTTCCGAATTTAAAAAACTCAAAGCCGAACAAAAATTACATAATTTATGCCAAACAAAAGACACTTTTATTGCAAAAAAATCAGAAATCCTTAATATATTTCACTTAATCCTGCAAATATTTGCCCATAACAATATGTCCTAGCTGCCTTATAGCAATTTTTATGCGATTAAATTGTCTGCTATTTCGAATCTTTTGCAAAATCTTACCTACAAAATCAACACCAGCCTGCTTACCTAAGGCGATCGGCACAGGCAGTGCCTTTGCTATGCATTTTATGCTCGTCTTTATTCTCCACTTTACTTTCTACTGACCAAATTGTAATAATATTTACACAGCTTGCGAATTTTTCCTCCTCATTTTGCTTTTCGGCCAGCAACTTGCCGCTCACTGCAGGCAGTCGGTTACAATATTATGTGAACTGAACAGTAAACTGACTTGCCAGCGCACACACAGACAGGATGGCATATGTATTGGCGCAACAACAATGCGCTGTGGCTATGCATTATTCTGCTGCGCTGTCATTTGCATATTTCGGAGCAAAATGAGTGCATAACATTTGGTAGAAATTTGAAATTCGTGCACTCGGCTGCAGCATATAGTTACAGCGGCCATGTCTATTACCCACTGAGGCTAACAGCTGACGGCGCAGTCAGTCGAGTGCATATTGCCTCTTAAATGAGGACAAGCACTTACATTGAATATGCTTATTTATTTCACCACATGCATGGCTACATATTTACACTCTGCATATATATATAGTGTGTGGACATATTCTTACTAGATCAGGGCATTCTTACGAAAATGCTGCTTGCAGCGCTCTTACTGGGTTTGGCAGCAGAATTTCAGCAATTGCTACATGTGCCTCGGCACTTCGCTCCTGTTTCTACTGACTTCATATCTCTCCTCCCGTATTTGCTTACAATTTTGTCCACTGTGCTTGTGTGCGCGTGTTGCTTTGCCGCTACTGCCTTTGTGCCTGTTCGGAAGCTTGTCCGCTCCAGCCTAACCAATGCCACCCCAAAGCTAGACAATTATTTCTGCTTTGTTAGTCCGTTTACAGCGAGCGATGAAGTTTTATTGCACTTTGTCTAGCCATTGCTCGGTGCGTGCCGCTCGCCATCATCCACAGTCTTGCATGCTATTTCGTTGCTCTAATCTCGCTTCGCCTTGGTCTTGGTCTCTACTACCGTTCTATGTTTTGTGCGTTGTTTTGTGGTTTCCGGTTTATGGTCTTTAAGTTTTTGCTTTGATCTTTTCACTTCAAATTAATGCAAACGGCTGGGGGACAACCTGACAGCCTTTCCACTCATACATATACTATATATGTCTATATATATATGTGTATATACATATGTATATGTGTGTATATATGCAGGGTTTGGATTGACAAACAGTCGTAAGTGTGAGAAGTGTGGTGAACATTTGTTGGTCTGTGGTTGCATGCGGTGGTAAAAAGGAAATTTATCTTTCACCATCTCTATATTCTTGTTTGTTTCTGTGTATGTGCGTGGTTGTGATTTCAAAGCGTAATTGAATTTTTTAATTTACTAGTATTTTAGCAATTTGCAAGGAAACTGTTTTTGGCAAGTGGTTGCAGCTCGGCATGGGATTTTGCCTTTGAAGTTTGATATTATTCTAATTGCGGATTAATTTAAGTGAAGAGACATTTTCAAAAGTTTCATGCCATTAACTTTTGGCTAGAAATTCATAAATTTTAAGTCGAGCAACTAACGACGAATGCTCTGGTGGCTTCGTTTCTTTTCAAGATTTATGTTTCAGGTTTTGGGAAAATGAATAAGTCAAAACAATAAAGACAGTATATTCATTGTGTTATTTATGCGTACTGATCTAATAGTCGAACTCAGACCACATTGGAAGTATGCGAGACTTGTGATAATCTTTAAATTGACCCCTTTGCATGGCCACCACGGGCATGCTTGCAGAAGTTAAGACGCTGAAGCCAATCTTCGACGGTTTTCAAGCATAAATCGGCCGATACTGCTGCAATTTCACGTTCGATATTCGTACGAAGTTCATCAATCGTCGCTGGCTTGTTGGCATAGACCATAGACTTGACGTAGCCCCACAGGAAATAGTCTAACGGCGTCAAATCGCACGACCGAGGCGGCCAATTGACTGGGCCATTTCGTGAGATAACACGTTCACCAAACTTGGTTTTCAATAAATCGATTGTGACATTCGCTGTGTGGCTTGTGGTGCCGTCCTGTTGGAACCACATATTGTCCAAGTCCATATCATCCAATTCGGGCCAAAAATATTCGGTTATCATTGAGCGGTAGTGATTTCCATACACAATACCGTACCGTTCTTGATCATCATGGAAGAAGTACGGCCCATAAATCGCATCAAACCGTAATTTTTTCGGTATGCAATGGTGACTCATGAAGTACGTGTGTATTGTTGCCTGACCAATAACGCATATTTTGCTTATTGACGAAGCCATTCAGCCATAATGGACCTCTTCGCTGAATATGAGTTTCGATGAAACACTTAAGTTGTTGCTCAGCACAATTCACGAACATACGACGATGGTTGGTTGGTGGTCAAGCGGCTTCAATTCTTGCGTCAGTTTGTTCTTATAAGGATGTAGGACAAGATATTTTTGCAAAATTCGTCACAACGACGTTACAAAGATACCCAACGCTTGAGGACGACGTGAGAGGGATTGATATGGGCGCTAGCGGCAGCAATATTCTCGACACTATTGGCACTTCTTTATCTCACTGGCACCGAAACATTTTCTACTGTGATTTCATGCCTGTGATTAAAACTTTTCCATTAAACGCTTAATTGTTGATCTGATACAACTATTATGACGACTATAAATTGGACGTAGCGCTCTTATAGTTGAGGCCACTGGCTTCAAATTTCGGTAGTAAATTTTAACAATTTCGACTCGTTGTTGGATCGCATATCTTTCCATGAAGGAATTGCAAATCGCACTGCAGAGAAGTGTCAAAAGAGCGAAAAAATCTGTCTATCGTTTGCTGTCTCCAACGGTCTAGTTTTGTAATGTCTTTATTAAAAAACCCGTTAGCTCTTCAGACAATGTTCAGTGCAGAAGCGTTTGAAAATGATAAAAATGAAAATCATAGTATAAGGAAACCCATCGCAGATGAAATATAAAATAACTAACATTAAAGGAATAAGTAAATAAAAACTAAGTTCGGGTAAAACCCAACATTTATGCTCTGGCAAGAAGTAAATCGTCCACCAAAGCATCGAAAGCCAAGCAATTTTGTATATAAAGATTTTATATATATAACTCATAGACTGACCGATACATAAGGTTTGCTAAAGAAGCGAAAATGAATATACATATGTAGCAATATGTTGCAAGAGAGAAAACTTATTTGCGTACAATCTAAAGTAGAAAATGGAAGGAGAGGTGTGTGACTGAATTTTTAAGGGTTAACTATGGTTTACCTTGATTCTAGCAAAACTACGAGTCCTATAGAAAAAATTTATATGGCAGTGTTGTAGGCAATGAAAAGATTTATAAGTTTTACATGAAAACTTTTTTTCACATATCCTCAATTTTTATATGAAAATATCAAATAATCAGGGTTTTGAGTTTTGTACAATTTTCTTTCTTTACGAAATTTGAAGTAAACTTATCTATTTATGCCCCAAAGACATAGATTTCGTTGTTGTTGTAACGGTATATCTAATATCTAATACATTGTATTATAATACTATGACCTTTTTTGTTTTCAAAAATTATCGACCTTGTCTGACCCTTGTTTTTTGATCGGATAGGAACGAAAATCGTATCTATGGTGGCCAAAAAGACCAAAAACCAAAATTTTGGTTAGAGTTCATTTGATAATCACCGATATTTTTTCAAATTTTAATTCTATGGCAGGTCGTTTTGAGTTCGCAATCACTGCAATAGTCTGGGATTTTGTTTATTTGCCGCCTTCGGAGTTCAAGTGTAACTCTGAAAATAGTACATTTTTTCCTTCCTAAAGTTTGTTACGTATTTCTAAAATATTTCTAAATATAACTTTAAAATTGTAGACCGATCGATACAGCAGTTGTATTCGAAATTCATAACAATCTCTTTTTTTACACTGCCAAGACGCCTTTTAAGTTCTCAAGCTAGAGGCCTTGGCAACCACAAGGAGATACATGAAAACACGCATAAATAAATGTTCTAATTAATGTAGACATATATACATATAAATATATATGGGCAATATTTCGTAACAGCGCACAGCTAATTGAACTCCGCACGTGCTCCACCACGCGTGCCACTATGCGTATGAGTAACTTTTTGTTACTATCCACTGTAGCAAAGTTTAATGAATTTTGAAACCGCACTTTGGTGTGAATGTTGCAGTAAATTACACACCATACTAGAGGAATTAAGCAATTGTGGGTTTTTAGCTAGTTTTGGGCAAAATTTAAAATTATACTGGAAATATTACAATTGCACACTCGCACAAATTTATGGCTTGGGGCTTGCCAACGACTGCCAAGTGCTTCCCCACACTGCGCTGTTACATGGAAATTCTATATGCGCGCATTTTTTATAATACAATAAAAGTGTAGTTTTGTCATTCGCTTTGTGTGGCTTGAAAATCGCTTTGTTTGCATGTTCGTTTTGGCAGGGAAATCACGCGAAACACCGACAAAGGCATAAAAAATAACAAAACGTTTTAGAACGACAATCGGCTGTGTGTTGGCAGTGTGTGTGGTGTAATAACTTGCCAGCCGCATTCGAGTGGAAAGGGATATGTTGTTTTGTGCTAAATAAATCATTTTATGTTTAGCTTGTAATTTTTATAAATATTGTTTTCATTTGTTTTGCTGCTACAGTCAACTGTTGTTTCGTGCCATTGTGTTATTGATTTTTATCCCCATAAATCGTACAATAAAGCCAGAATATTGTCGTGCATTTGCATGTGTGGCTGGTAGTTGTTGTGTGCTTGATTTTATTGTTGTTTGTTTTTTGTTTTATTAATTTTTTTCTAAATGCCTACAAGCCAGCGCAAATACAAGCGCGCGTGTTTTAGTTGGCATGCAAGTCATCATTTCGCTATTTATTTAACCTCAGACTTGTAATTGAAATGATAAATGATGTTCTGGTTTCGAAATTAATGTGGCGTATGTTGCCTTTTCTGCCGAAATTCGTGGCTTTGGCGGCTATAAAATTAGACTTTCGGCTTTTTATGCGATCAAGGCTTTCAATGAACTATAACCCACAAAATATTACAATATTTAACTAAAATAACAGCTTACATTGAAATTAATAGAATTGAAAACACAACCAAATGAATGCCAGTGGCGCGCAGCATAAATTATTTTGGGGAAAAAATTTGAAAGTTACTTTTTTTTTATAAAACGCATAGAAATTCGGTGTTTTTACGAAAAAAATTTAGAATAAAAAATTAAAAAAAAATTAAAAAAAAAAGATTGTGCAATTTAGCTTAGGAATATGTGCTATAACATCAGATGTAGGTATGTAATTGCCTTGGTATATGTTTCATTAATTTTTAATGTAAATGTTGCGCAAAAGTAAAATCAAATTAATATTTGGTGTAGTGCGAATAAAATATGTTTTCCATTATTTTAGAAGCTTTTGTTTAATTTCATAATTTATGGCATATAAATGATACATTTTACTGTGTACTAAGTCAGCTAGGGAAAAAAGTATAAAAAATAAAAAAATTTAGAAATTAAAAAAAAAATAGAAAAAAGTAAAAAAACCTAATATAAATAAAAAATGAAAAAAATAAGAATTATGCATTTAATACTATTTAATTTAGATATTTTCCAACCATTTAATATTGGGTAGTCGAAAAAGTCTTTTCGTATTTCAAAAGTATATGTATTTTAAGAAAAAATGCTTCTAATCTTTAACCAAGACTTTTTCCCTATTTCCCATTAGTCGGTTTGAGAAATTTAAGTTAATTAACCGCTCGCTTAATGAGAAGCACAGCGCGGACGGTGGCGTATACGTAACATTTAAATGAAGCAGGCACGTGTTGGCATTTGCTTGCTGCTACTGGATGACTATAAAAAAAATTGGCTGACTGCCGCCGTTTTGCATATGTATGTATGTGTTTACTTTTGCCAAAAAAAACTCAAAAAAAAAAAAAAACGCAATAAATTAACGGTGTGTTTACAACGCTTTAAAGTGTTTTCGACGAAGCATGAATTTTTTTTTGGTAATTTTGCCGAACATAGCCTCAACAAGCAAAGTACCAACTACGTGCTAACACGCACACATATGCGTAGACGATTGCCGACAGCAATTCCAAAGCAACGCATAACAGCGCGCACGTAGCTGCCACTGTCTGTCCGCCACGGAGACGGCAACCAACAAACCTTCACTTTCGCCGCACGAAGGCGCATTTCGTTGCTTTTGTAGCTTTTGTGTAATTTACCAACATTTACATAATTCGTATTCAATTTACTTTTTCCTTCAACTTCAGCCTGTAATTGCGTGAGCTGTACGCTTGGGCGGGGTAGGCGCTGGCAGAACGCGTCTGTGGGTCTTTGCGCGCCACGTTATTGTCATTGCGCCACGCTTTTCGGTCGCTGAAACTATTTTCGTATTGTTTTCGCATCCGCCGAGTAGTAGAAACAATAATATAGCTTTTTTGTTTTTGCTTTTGTTACTGTTATTGTATTTATTTTCGTATTCATTGTGTAACTGTCAATGTCCTTGTGACACGCTTAACATTTGTGTCTACGGCAATTTTCCCGTTCAAATTCATAAAGCGAGTGTAGGAGTGCAGAGCTGGTGCTTAATGATAACAAAAACAAAAGAGCGCAGTAAGCGCGCACGTACGCACAAGGCAAACTTGCGTCGCACAAACAAAGGCGAAAGCAAATAAAGTGGCGCACACACATACACAAACACACAGTGTCAGTCACACAAATATTGCTGTTTGCTTTGCTGAGTAGTTGTCACATGACATGCATGCATATGTGTCTATATATACATACATATGTGAATACATATTTATTATGTAAAGAGCCCAGCGCCTAAGCAATTGTGTTCTATTAAAACAATATCAAAAATACAAAAATTCTGCAGAAATTTAAGTTCGCTTGCGCGCCACTTTCTGTAGCTTCGCTTCGCTTTGGCGTCAATGTGCCTTCTTCCCAACGTATTTTTGGCCGTTTCTATTTGCCTCAAGCTCACTTAAGTCTCTAAGGAACTGTGTGCTGGTATAATATCTCAAGTATTCCAATTCGATTGCGGAAATCGCGGAATTAGCATTGAGATGCAAGATAATTGAAAATATGTATCAGAAACAAGTAATGTGAGCTCAAGTACGGCTGAAACGCGCGATTTCAAAGATTTCGTATCCAAAACATTTGCGAATGATGCTTAAATATATAACTATAAACCCTTGAAATTTCGCTTTAATAAACTATTTCTTTCCCTCCCAAAAAAATCCTCAAAAAATAGATTTTTTAAGCCTCTGGGAGCCTGCTTTAGAGGCATCATTAAAAGCTTTAGCAGTTTAAGGAAATATCTTAGCAATGTTTTCCACATAAAAGTTTTTCATTTTTATTTGTGTTAGCTGTTCTATAAATTTATTTAATTACTTTTAATCATTTCCATCACCACAATTAGAACTGTGAATTGCAGCCCATTCGAACTGCGCCATATTGATGCCAATTAATACCGCATTGCCGATAAACTTTAATACGCACACCCTGGTCAAAAAGAAGGCATGAAAGATTTGTATGTGGTCTTCCCGCAGATTCACGTCGCATAGTCGCAAGTCGATCTATTTAGAAAACAACGTTCTAGATTCAGTGAGTTTACTTCAGTTTTCTTATACTCACCACATAGAGCAGCTCGTTGCAGTGGGCGCACAGCAGCCCTCGCTTTGTAAGTTTTCCTACTATTATTATCAGAATGTCTTGCAATGTATTTTCTTCGCTCTTCAAATTGTCATTTATTAGCGCAATAAGGAGTGCATCCAAGACTAGAACCAAGAACTTCGGTATGTGCGCAGTGCAGGTATAGCAAGCGCAGTATAGGCACATAAGCATGTGGTTGGATAAAAAAATAGTTAGAATTTTTTCCGAAAGGGCAATCCTTTGGAACCAACGAAAGCGTTCCAGGAAGCAAGTGAATAGCTGCTGCGATTGCCACCACAGAGTGAGAGCGTGTAGAAAGGGCTCGTTAATTTCTTTGCATCGTTGAGTACAGCGTTCGGTGCGTTTCAGTTGTTTTTCCTGTTTTCTCACAAAATGAATTAAGTTTTGATGGAATCCCAGAAACTTCCACAATATCATAAATCTACCGAAGAACGCTAGCTCGAATATTGGTGATCCAATAAAATCGTTTAGGTAGAAAGTAAAATCTCGTGCAACTGCGACACAAATCCATATGAGTAATAGAAATTTAAACAGCAGCAAGAGGTGTATGTGGGTGTAGAATTCGGAGTTTACAACGAAATTCGGCAGCGTTGCGGCTTCTTCGTGCAGATCAATAATTTTATTGTAGAAATTATTTAAGAATTTGCTAGTACTTCTCCTTTCAAACTGATATAAAATAATAGTTAACTTTATAACACTGGTGAAACCAGTGACAGTAATCGAAGTCATACCAATCAGCGCATATTCGCCCATTCGCCGTGCCAGTTCGGCCATGTTGTACAATATTCTTATTGGTAAACTCACCATAACTATTGAGTACATGGTGACAATCGCGAAGAGTGGGCGATGAATGCGCCGACGAATAATTGGACTTTGTCTATGCCGTTCAAAACGTTTTGTAGTCTCATTGTAGTACAAATCCACGAAGTGAAGCGAACGAGCAAGTTTAAAGCAGTATTCTGCAACAAAGACGTATAAGTTGTCCATCACTGTAATAGACTTAACTTGAAATGAAGTTCGTATTGGTTACGAGATATTCACAGAAACTAGAAGCACAATGTACTCCATATTTATATAACATTCTTCTTAATTGTCGTAGGCACAGCTTATGCGATTATATAACATTATCGACCTTAATTGATATAATGTTATGAATTAAAAGCAATATGAGACCAATAAAACGTTCAAGGGAGGGTAAAAAATAAAAGTCCTCAAGGCCGAAAGCACTCTGAGCATGCAACAATGAATATCGTCGACCTACATGCGCTGGCTAGTTGAACAGTGGGTATCTAAAAAGGCGGTGGGGGTCCGACATTGCAAGAAATACAAGTAATAAGAGACATGAGTAAGCTATAAAGAATATAGAGAACGGATGAACAACGAAAACAAGCGAAGGGAAAAAATAGAGTTCACAGTGTAGTGATATCGTGAAGTTAGAGCTAATAGAGAACTCCCGAAGGCAGTATTCCCCTCCTACCTTTCCACCTCGATTCTATGACATAGCTCACTGTACCTCTTCACCAGCTATCTCGCGCCATCCGTGCATGTATCCACAAGGACCGCGATTATTTTTTATTAAGCGCATATTTGAGGTTGAAGATTTCTGGTTTTCACTTGAGTATAATTTTATTTTTTAAACATTTTCTTCACTACAACTAGAATTGTGAATTGCAGCCGATTCGAACAGCGTCATATTAAAGCCAATTAATATCGAATTGCCGATAAAATTTAACACGCACACCTTGGTCCAAAAGAAGGCGTGAATGATTTGAATGCTGTTTTTCTGCAGATTTATTTCGCCGAGTTGCAAGTCGATCTATTTATGAAACACAATTTTAAGTTGCCGTCAGCGAGTTTACTTCAATTTTCTTATACTCACCACATACAGCAGCTCGTTGCAGTGGGCGCACAGCAGCCCTCGCTTTGTAAGTTTTCCTACTATTATTATCAGAATGTCTTGCAGTGCATTTTCTTCGCTCTTCAAAGTGTCATTTATTAAAGCAATGAGGAAGGCATCCAAGACCAGAACCAAAAACTTTGGTAACTGCGCCACACAAACATGGCACAAATCATGTTGGCACATTAGCATCTGGTTGGACAAAAAAATGATTTGGAATTTCTCCGAAAGGGCAATCTTTTCGAGCCATTGAAAGCGTTCCAGGAAGCAACCGAACAGCTTCTTCGATTGCCACCACAGAGAGAGAGTACCTAGAAACGGTCTAATACTTGGCATGCATCGCAGAGTGCAGCACTCGGTGCTTTGTAGTTGTTTTTCATGTTTTCTGATAAAGCGTTTCAAGTTTTGATGGAATCTCAGAAATTTCCACATTATCATAAAATTACCGAAGAACGTCAGCTCGAGTATTGGAAATCCGATGACGTCATTTCCAAAAAATGTGAAGCTATTTGCAGCTGCAACACAAACCCAGACCAATAGTAAAAACTTCAACAGCAGCAAGAGGTGTATGTGGGTGCAGAATTCGGAGTTTACAACGAAATTCGGCAGCATTGCGGCTTCCTCGTGCAAATCAATAATTTTGTTCAAGAAATTATTTAAGAATTTGCTGGTACTTCTCCTTTGAAATTGATATAGAATAACGCTTAAATTGATAACGGTGGTTAAACAAGTCACAGAAAGAAAAGCGAAACTAGTCAGCGCATATTCACCCATTGTCAGTGTCAGGTCGGCAATGTTATACACTACTGTGCATGGCATAGCTAACATCACTATTGAGTATAGGGTGACAATCGCGAAGAGTGTGCGATGAATGCGACGCCGAACAATTGGACTTTGTCTATGCCGTTCAAAACGTTTTGTACTCTCGTTGTAATACAAGTCCACGAAGTGAAGCGAACGAGCAAGTTTAAAACCATATTTGGCAACAAACAGATATTAGTTATCCATATTTGTACAAGACTTTCTCTAAAATGGAGTTCATGTTGGCTAAAATATGAAAAATCTACGGAACTACCAACGCAATGCACTCAACATTAACATTACATTATCAACGTTAATTGATGTAATGTCAGGAATTAATATTAATATTCATTTGCAATGGAAAGTCTGAAATGATTAAATAAGCTAAATTCAGGACAGACAATATATGAGAATCAAGCAACAATGAATTATCGTGGTAAACTCCATGACTGAAAATTGGTTAAATCGAGCCCAAACTGCTCAAGGTCCCATATACCGAATATACGGACTCCAGTTTCTACATCGAACATGTTATCGAAAATATCAGTCAATCTCTGAGGTATGTTATTGAAATTCGGAGCAAATGATTTCCTGATAGTAATATGACCACATGTATTGGACAAAGAAAAAATCGAGTACGTAGATGGGCGTAATCGTACCACTGCCACGTCCACAAATCGCCATTAATCGAAAACACATAAATTAGCACCAAAGTAAGATATAAAGCTGTAATTTTGGGCAGTGGATCGCAGTAGCAAGGAACATCTGCAGACAACATTTTTTGAAAAAGTTTAATGCATCTTCTAAACCACTTAACCAATTTTTGTGAATACAAATTTTATGAGAACTGTTACCCACAGTGTGAAAATGAAATCGGTTGAAACCCTGCTCACTGCCTATATAACGGTACACCTGAAAACTACTAAAAACGCGATAAATCAATAACTAAACAAGCAAGAGACATTAACCACCGATATGGTATGAGAAAGTTTTATGAAAGCCTTATTGGTAAATTCCCATATCTCGGGACCCGACCACACTGATTTCGACAAAATTTAGTATGTGGCATTTTTCTTTCATTCTTTTAACACAGTGTGAAAATGGACGAAATCGGACAAAAATCACGCCCACTTCCATATAGCACAATTTTAAATTCCACTTGATTCGTTCGGTTTCCATTACACAAAACAAGAAGCATTTAATATAGCGGGATAAAACTTTGCCCGAATAATGCTCATGAGCAAACATTGATTAAATGCAGTAAAAAGTGTTCATGCCCCTAGGTACCGAATGCTAGGACCCTGGTACCTATGGTTGAATCGGTCTAATACTTCCCTTAGCCACCATATATTGAATATAAAAATTTTCGAAATTCGGGGCCACTTTGTCCGCATATATCGGACAACACATTAGTTATCCCAATGAAAATACGAGAGTCTGTTTTATTTATAACAATGTATCTTTGTGCCTAAAATATATAAATTTGAGCGAAAACTTGACCTAGCCCCTGTGTAACTAATAACAGGGTTTTCGAATATTGTGATAACTTTAGTCTATATGACAGGTTTTACAACTTAAGGTATTTCCCTGGCTTTGCTTCTTGTAAGTTGCAATATTATATCATATTTGGTTGCACCCGAAAATAGCCCTTCCTTACTTGTTCAAACTAGATTCGATCAATCTGTGAAAATGTCAGTGTACTTTTTCCCAGGAATTTCGCGCTATCCATATGTGCTTATATTAGTTACTTTATTGAGCGTTTAATTTCGTTTGAGAGTTTCTGTTTCTCAATTGACTATAGTGTCGTTTTTTATACGTTCTTACTTACTGCAAGTATTTGGCCTGGAACCCATTTCGAATTGCATCATATCGATGCCAAGCATTATCAAATTACATATATAATCCAATAGAAACACCTTTGTCCAAAACAATGAGTGAAAGATTTGAATGTGGTTTTCTCGCAGATTCACTTCGCCGAGTCGCAAGTCGATCTAGTTATGAAACACAATTTTAGGTTGCCATCAGCGAATTTACTTCAGTTTTCTTATACTCACCACATAGAGCAACTCGTTGCAGTGGGCGCACAGCAGCCCTCGCTTTGTAAGTTTTCCTACTATAATTATCAGAATGTCTTGCAGTGCATTTTCTTCGCTCTTCAAATTGTCATTTATTAGCGCAATAAGGAGTGCATCCAAGACCAAAACCAAAAACTTCGGAAAGTGCGCATCGCAACCATAGCAAGAGTGGTAAAGGCACATAAGCAAGTGGTTGGACAGAAAAATAATTTGAACTTTTTCCGAGAGGGCAATCCTTTGGAACCAATGAAAGTGTTCCAGAAAGCCAGTGAGCAGCTTCTTCGACCACCACCACATAGTGAGGGCGCTTAGAAGGGGCTCGTTAAATTCTTTGCATCGCCGAGTGCAGCACTCAGCGCGTTGTAATTGATCTTCATATTGTCTCACAAAGTGATTCAAGCTTTGATGGAATCTCAGAAATTTCCACAATATCATAAAGTTACCGAAGAACACCAGCTCGAATATTGGTGATCCGATAACATCGTTTGTAAAGAAAATAAAATTTTGTGCAACTGCGACACAAATCCATATGAGTAATAGAAATTTCAACAGCAGCAAGAGATGTATGTGTGTGCAGAATTCGGAGTTTACAACGAAATTCGGCAGCGTTGCGGCTTCCTCGTGTAAATTAATAATTTTGTTGAAGAAATTATTTAAGAATTTGCTGGTACTTCTCCTTTGAAATTGATATAGTATAACGCTTAAGTTGATAACGATGGTTAAACCAGAGACTGAAAGATAAGCTAAGATAGTCAAACCATATTCACCCATTGTCACTGTCAGGTTGTCTATGTTAACCAGCACTGTATATGGTATAATAAACCTCACCATTGAGTACATGGTGACAATCGCGAAGAGTGTGCGATGAATGCGACGCCGAACAATTGGACTTTGTCTATGCCGTTCAAAACGTTTTGTAGTCTCGTTGTAATACAAGTCCACGAAGTGAAGCAAACGAACAAGTTTAAAGCCACATTTGGCGACAAATAGGTATAAGTTATCCATCACTGTAGGAGACTTAACTTGAAATGGAGTTCGTACTTTCAAAAACATGAGATATTGACGGAAACCACCAACACAGTGCACTTAACATTTATGTATACAACATTATCGACGTTAAGTAATATAATGTCGTGAATTAAAAGTAATATTCAGTTATGAGGGCAAAGTGTCAATGAAGAGCGCAAAATAGGTACACTAGTTACCACATTAAGGTGGTAGGAAATGAAAGTATTTGCAATCAAAAACAACCTAACCAATTAGAATAGAGGCAACATTAATTTCTGATGAACAGAATAACCGATTTAATTATTTGTGACGCTCGATTTCGGTATGAAGTAACAGACAGGTTAAATACCTCTCTCTTCTCAAGCAAATTGTGCGAGTCTCCCCATATTATTCTGTCTCTTGTTTGCTTACTCAAGATAAGAAGCGAAATAGTGAGACCACAACAGAACAGCGAGTGATCTGGTTTAAACACAGTCAGACGATTTTTTTGCATTTGTTTATGGCGACCGTCGAGAAGACATCGACTTGCTCTGTTCCTCAGAAGTTACGGAAAGAAAAACGTGACTTTCACTGGCAAAACTGTTTCGAATTAGGTGAAGATTGCTCTATCGGATGACTCCCTTTTTATGAGAAGGAACGGCCTTACCTATGAAAACTCAAAAGCTGCGATAACCACCGTTGAACTAATCGAAATGGATGAATTCATCTCCGAGTCAACAAATTCTTCAGTGTTGGCTTTGGTATGAAGAAGTCACTTACACGGCAGAACTTTGATGGTTCCGCTAGTTCGAAGGCTTTAGAAGAGGCTTAGAGAAAAATTATTTTTGAGACAGAAAAAAGTGGTTACAAAGCCACTAGGTTAGACGTATCTTGTATCTTGTTGAAAAATTAACCACAATTTTTACAACTTCCTGTGTTCTTTTGTATGTTACATTTATATTAAAATAGAATCATTACCTAAATAGAATTAAATTGAGTCTTTATTGTTGTACTACATTAAACAATTTTTATGCCACATTGCTGTTGATTGCTGCGCAATTACTGATTAATTCATCTATCTGAGATTGGGCCATATTAATTGCGATGAGTATCAAACCATGTATATGGTCGAACATATACACCTTGGACCAACTCATACCTTTCATGATTTTAATGTTATTGGATCTTATATTCTTGCGACAGAAGTGCTCATCGATCTATATAAATACAGTTTAGAGCAAAATATATGCATTTATTGTAAGTTATTCACCAATTGCAGCAAATCTTTGCAGTCTTCGCAAACGACGTCGCGCTTCAGCAACTTCCCCACGATTATTGTCAGCATTCCATAGAAAATTTCTTCTTTTTCCACCAGCTCATCATTAACCATGGCATATAGTAGCATATTAAAGATGTACAATGAAGCATTTGGTAAATATTTTCCACATTTATAACACGGAGAAATGATACACATAAGTGTAATGTTAAGCAGCCTTATAAGTCTTAAATTTCCAAAGACAAAGAGTTTTTCAAACCAATTGAAGCGCTCCAGAAAACTACCAAGCACCTGATTGGTCTGATTGCATAGCATTATCGTCTTACGAACTGGTTCGTTATGCTCTTTGCATGTCGCGTTGCAGTTCGGTTTGTAGACCAGCTGTTCGCTCTGATTCTTGACAAAAGTGCCTAAAATCTGGTAGATCTTTAGCAAATTTAGTAGCAGCATATATTTGGCAAAATAAGCAAGTTCGAATATTGGAAAGCCAAATATGTCACTTGTCATGGGTTGGAAACTGCGCGCAGCCACTTTTAAATCCCAAATAATAAACACTAATTTGGACAGCAATAATACTTTTATATATAGCTCAACTCTAGCACTTAGACCCGTCAGTGCTGTGACTTTTTCGTTAATTTCGAATAAAGTGTTGAGCAATTTTAACAGAATCTTGCTCGTGCTGCCCCTCTGCATTTGATATAAGATAATGGCCGCATTGGCGAGGCATCCAACATACCTAAATAGTACGTACGGAATGGTGGAAAATTTGTAGTTGTCATACTCTAAAGCGAACTCTGATAAGTTATATAACAAGATGAGTGGAATGACTAATATCTGAGCGTCGTACAAGCCGATCGTCCAAAACAATACGCGATGAACTATGCGTCGCTTGCGTTGATTGCGTCGTTGGCGCTCCAAACGTTTTGTTGTCTTGTTGTAAAATAGATCGGTGAAGTAGAGCAGCCGAGTCAACTGGTAGTAAAAGCATGCAGTTTTTTTAAATAAATAGTCCATGGCTCGTTGTGTGCCGCGACGAAACTGAAGAGCAAATAACCAACCGACATGGAAGCATGTAAGTGAAGCACAAGTGTACAGCGAGGCCGTTGTTTGTAAGTGCAGGTGTGTATTGATAAATTACGATAATTTAGGGGAGTAATAAATATAATAAATATATGTAATTATACGCATAATGAACTTCATAGTCGATTATGTTTTGTGTGTTGATATTACATAGTGGGTTGTGGTTCCAAATCGAAGTCACGAAAACTTAAAATGTCAGAAAAATTTGTTGTAAGCGCCTTATATAATCAATACCTACTGTCAAAATTATTATTGCTTGGCCAAAGCATCTATTACTCTCAAAACCTTAACATTCAAACCGCAGTCTTACTATATATCACTGAAGTTTAGCAGAAAGATTGCGCTCAACTAGAATATAATAGCAGCAGAAGGTGCTTATTGTAACATACATGAGTTTGTATAACATTTTTACTCGAACGTACACATATTTACCAAATTGACATTATGTTAATAAAGCTAAATGATTTCGTTAGAGTTATCTCTCACCAAAAGCTGAAAACCATCGATAAGCTGCGCCCAGTCGAAGTTCAAAGTAAACAACTAAATCTACGAAATTCTCCACTTTGTTGTGCCGACTTTTCAAACCCTGATTGATATAATCAAACTCGAAATATTTTAAACCTTTTTCAATCTTCGCTCTCAATGCCCACCAACTAATTCAATTATGGTAGGCGCTGAGGTGCTACACATCTTTATATTGTTTTTGTTGTAGTGTGCACGATTTCACTTCAAAGGTTAGCAGAGGCTATGCATGGTTGAGCTGTTTCGGTGTGATGGTCACGGCACGTGTGGAATGGAGTTACCATTATCAGCAAGGACAAAATGGCGGTGTGTAGAGAGAGCGCCGTAAAGTATGCTTCGTCAGTTGACTGCAAGTGGCTAAAGTACTGGAAATCACAAAATTTACGTAATGTAACCGAGGAAACCAACAAGTCAGCTTCACTGCTACGGCAGTATTTGTTTTCTTAATTATTTTCTGAATTAACTTCTATTGCGATTTCCATTTCTATAATCGTAGGCAGACATAGTTCGCTGGTGCTCCCTGCCCAGGCGTCACTTTTTTGATGGCGCGCAGAAGCAAAATTAATTTTAAATTCAAACAAAAACTTTTTGAGCACTCACACACATACGCATGCAAACACAAACACCAATTCAAGCGTTTGTTAAAGCGTGCTAAAGAAGTTTATATATATGTGTGTGTGTGTGTCGCTGGCTATGTGAGCACGCGTCGGCCTGCTATCGCAAATTACGTCGGAAAACAAAAGAAAATTACTAATTTCACACACAATTTATTTTCGCTTATACATAGGCAATATTGTTACAGATTCCTGCCCAAACACATATATACGCAGCCATACGCACACACACAAACACACTCATGCATGGATATGCGCAAAGAAGTCGTGCGACAACGAATTTTTGTTTGACTTCGTAGAACATCATTTAGGAGTTGAAAATTTTAAAATTATTCCATTTGCAAATATTAGCAGTTTGTTGAGTAAATATTTTTTGGGACCTGTGTGGGAGGCAAGACGCGCACAAGCATGAATATTCGACGCAATTTGCAGCTAATTAAATATGCAAAAGGGGAGCGAGAAGTTTTTTGTGTTTGCGCTTGTGTTTGTGTGAGTTGTGCTGGACCGGCATAAATTACGGGAATGATAAAGCAAAATGTGCAGCAAATAAATTTAAAATAATTTATTGTTTAATTGAACAAAGAGTTTATCACTAGCAATTTAAATATGGAAAAACTAATGAAACAAATTCGGCAAATACCGTTGCGTTTTAAGAACGAGTGTGTGTGTCACATAATTTCTAATTGGATTTTATGCACGCATATGGAATTTTAAGCATAATATTAAAATTTGTTTAAAACAATTTGGCTTTCCCACAAAATTGGGTGACATTTCTAAGCGTAAGGTCGCCTAGCTTTGGCTTTTAGGCATCAAATAGGTCAGTATGATTCATCGAAGAGCCGATAGCCAATTGAGGCATAACGCCAATTCATTAATCACGACTTCATAACTGTAAATCTCACAGCCATTACAATGAAGCAAGTGTGTACAGGAAGAGCATATGTGTGCCACATACATACACATTAGACCGGATCGGTTTTTTCTATAAAATCGCGTAGGCAAAAAATGTTCTAAGGGACTATGGGTCTAAAACCGGTTTCGAACAACGGATTTTTGAGGCGAAGTTTAAAAGTCTGAATAATCGGTTATATGGGAAACATGTGATAAACATAGTTGTGCGATCTGACTGGATCTGAAAAAAAAAAATATAAAAGTGCATCCATTATTAAACTCAATTCGAATATCTCAAAAACTGACGCAAAAATGTTTATGAACCCTAAAAACTTCGCCTTAAAAGTAGCTGAAAAAATTCGTCTTAAAATCGAAATTGGTTCGAAATCTATTTTAGAACAATAGCCTCTTAGATAAAGTTTCCGCATACATGATTTTTCCAATTTTTTTTAAATTTTTTTCCGATTTCTTGGCTCCCTATAGACCAACCCGTTCTAATATACATATAAATATTATATAAACAAGCGCTCTGCGATCCTCAGCTTTTATACGCATTTGCTCCTCGCCATTTGTAGCGCTTCGAGTGTGTTCAACGCTTAATATTTTCACATAATCAGGTCAATGGGAAATATTCAATGTAGTAATGCACTTCAGTATCTAGCAACACACATACACATAAAGAAATGAGTACAGCTATTCATATATATGTCCATACATAGCTCCATGTGTACACATGCGTCAAAGCTGTCACCGCGCCATTAGCTGGTCGTGCGCTGCAGTGTTGTTGTGTCAGCAGAATTGACAGACGACAGGGAATTTTATATTGCCATGATTGCTTGCTGCAAAATAATCAATCAAACAAAATGACTGTGGTGGTACACAAAGAGCTAGATGTGGCCATACGAGGGTTGCACGAAATGTTTTATTTTCAGAACAAAATTAATTCATTCACCATATCTTGTATATATTGCATTTGGTGCATTAAAGTTATTATAAATATAAAAAAATTAGTGGAAGTTTGATTAGAAATACGAAAAGACTTTTTCGACTATCAGATTCATAGTTGTGTTTAACTTTTTATCACACAAATCGGTCAAAGACCAAGATGTGTTAATAAAATAAGACGATATATTTCACAAAACTTGTTGTTTTTGGATAAAAAATATTATGATTTTGGTCTCATATATTCAATATTATGATTTTGTCTCCTGCTGGACTTTATTCTGCTTATATCGCCCGAAGTGTAAGAAATCTGAAAGAAATTAAACGAAAATGCTTTCGTAACCAAAATACGGTGCATTTTGGTCGAAAAATAAAATATAATTGAAAAACATTTTGGAGAACCCTCGCAAATGCACGATTATGCTTTCCGTCGTCCACATATCTGCTGTGCATAAATAACTGTAGCTTATAACCAATTATGTGGACAATACCTTGAGGGTATACAATTTCATTATGGCTCTCGAGCCAGTCAATTTTCCATAAGATTAATATTAATAAAAGTGTTCCAGGAATATTTTTCCGTACAAAAAAAAAAACAGAACTCGCTTGCGCTAATTTGAGCGCTTGTGTTTGACATTTAGAAAGCAGTTATTAGACTATTTGGCGTTCAAGCAAGCGAGCTTATTAATTTCTGTTTTACTTTTGACCTAACTGCAACAAACACTATTACAAAAACATTTATATTTCATATTTTTTATGATTTCATTTAACATAAATATTTAAATTAATATTAAGTGCGGTTTCTTGTAATTATTATCGGCACTTTTGAAGTAACCAAGTGTGTGGCTGTTAATGAAGTAGCATGCCATCGACGAACGCGCACGCTGTCGACCTACATACCCCATTACGACTTTCTTCAAGCTCGCTCAAGTGATTACAACTCGCATTATGGCCACTCACACTTTGATTTACAGCTTTGCGGGCCAAAGCGTTATGGAGTGTGGCGAAAGGAGTCAAGCAAATGTGTGAGGCGTAGTAAGGCGCGGCGGAGTTTGCGGTTTTTCGAGTGAAGCTAAGTTGCTTTTACTTGCACTTCGGCGCACTAAGCTGCTAAAATATGCACTAATGAGATTAAAGCGCTGCTTTGTGTTGTCTGAAGGCTGACTAGGTGTTATTTTTATGCATAAAGGATTATTATTTATTTTTTTAATTAATTATTTTTAAAACGTGCGTTAAGTGTAAGAGAGGGAAAATTTCTGCGAAAGTGCTTTGTGGTAATTTCATATTTTATTTTTTTGGTGGTTTTTTGTGGAATTTATTAATAATTACTAAATACCTACTTTTTTAATTAAGTACTTTTGCAAAAAAAAAAATCGCTTATTTTCCATTTCACTGAATACAATAAAGTAAATAATTAAGTGAGTTCTAATTGAAATCGGTTTGAGTTATCGGTTATTATAGCGGTTAATATGGGTCGCCCATAATGTTTTTAGATATTTTACAATCTGTCGGGGTCTTTTATTCTTATGGAGACTACAATTCCCTATACTCTAATGTTCATACAGTGCTACACTTTGAGTTATCGGTTATTATAACGGTTAGTGTGGGTCGCTGGGAATATCAATGGATGGTCCATAGTGTTTTTAGATAATTTACGATCTATCGGGGTCTTAATTGTGTGTTTTTGCCATAATAAATCATTTATTTTCCATTTCACTGAGAGTACAGTAAATATTTAGGTAAGTTCTAAATGTGATCGGTATGAGTTATTGGTTATTATAACGGTTAGTATGGGTCATTGGGAATATGAACGAATAATTCTTGGTGTTTTTAAATATTTTACGATCTCTCATGGTCATATTCCATATGAAACCAACAATTATCTGAACGCTTATGTCCATACAGTCATACACTTTGAGTTATCGGTTATTATAGCGGTTAGTGTAGGATGCTGGAAATATGAACGAATGGTTTATAGTGTTTTTTAGATATTTTACGATCTTTCAGCATCTGGTACATATATCAAGCCTATACTTACCTATACTTTAATGTACACTTTGAGTTATCGGTTAGTATAACGGTTAGTATGGGGCGCTGGGAATATGAACGGATAAATATTGATGTTTTTAGATATTTTATAATCTGCCAGAGTCTTATACCAATATGAATCCTAGAATTATCAGTACTCTAATGTACAGTGTTACAACTTTCTAAACATTTTAGTCAGTTGAGCTACCAACAATGTACGAAAATTAAGTCACTAACGCAAATACAAAGCGCATTATGTTATCTAAATGACTTAAATTTCCACATAAGAAATATATTATTTCTATAAACATATCTTATAACATATAAATGAGTATATATTTGTATATATTGCTGAAAAAATAGCAAAAATATATATGAGTAAACTCAAGCTTGTCGAAAAATACCTACACCAACACATACATATACATAAAAAGATATGAAAGTTACATTTCATGATTATTATTATTATTTCTTTTGACTTGCACGTTGTTTTCTCTGGCATATACACGCACACGTATACCGTATTGTATTATGCAACGACATGCGGGCAGGTATTTCTGCTGATTATGCTACGTTTCCGTATTTGATTGCGTGCGCCCCTACTGTATTATTCTGTATTGTTGACTGTCATTATCATTATTATTATTTTCTTGTTATTTTATTACGCACTTTTTGCGCATCACTTCAAGTTTCCTGCACAGGTTTTTGTTGCATGCAAGAAATTTTGCAAAATATTTAAGAAATTTTGTTGTTGCGTTCTCTTTGCCTAAGGAGAAAGAGACGATTTTAATAGAGCATTGTAATTAGTAAAATATTTCAGTGTTTTTCTGACAGCAGTGCAGTGTCTTTTGTGAATATCATTTCATGCTTATCTTAGTGCTCGTATTTGATATAAGCTATTGAAGAGAAATAAAAAGCTAGCAGAGCAGAATTCGGTAGAGAAATACTTGCAACATAAATGTACGGTATTTGGTAGATAACTGTATCATATGCATTAAGGAAATGATGGATTTAATTTAATTTGGCAGTCATTTGCAGTGTACGAAATGTTACTCATACGCAGTGTGGTGCTGACAGCTGAGAGGCATTATTGCAAGGAACTGACAATATTTAAGCGTATTGCTGGATATTTGAAAGGCATATTGCGCAAGTATAAGAGTCGAAGGAGTTTGCTGCCTAAAACTAAAGCATTTAGTGCTTCTTCTTCTTAATGTTTTCCAAATAAACATATCAGCTCTGGACGGTTAAAGTAGTATTCTGGTCAAGAAATAAAAAAAAAAATATATACATATATTCAAAGTTCCTCTCTCTCTAGACCTATTGGTGAATAGTTGAATATCTCTAGAGAGGGTTTTGAAAATTATTCTCGGAGGTATTATACATAAATTTTATTGACCCGGCATGTAATCTGGTTCGGAAAAATCTGAAAATGAAGACGCTTTTTTCTGGAAACTTTTGAAAACGATTTTACAGGTCCTCTTTTAACGATTAACCATAATTTTGAGAGAGTCTTCTCGATACACCTGTCTATTCGTGGCCCTAATTCTATCCACAAATTCCAATGTTTACTATTTTTAATCAACCAAATAAGTAAGTTTGTAAATAAAAATCCTTTCGAACAAGCGCTATGCCTTGCTTTGGTGACTTGGTGATGCCAACAGCAAAAAAAGTGCCGTCGCTATGCTTATTTCCCATTGTATACAGCCAAACAACGCTGCCACATGAAAGTAGTGTGCTTCTTTAAAAAACGCGAGATTAAAGCAAGACAAGTAAACGGAGCTATAAAGATGTGCATGTGTTGTTCTCCAAACGTAAAAAAGCGGAGCTAAAAATAGACATGCCAGTATGTTTGTATTTGTACGCGCTTGGCATGTCTTAACCGCCGCCATTAAAACGCGCTGCAGGCGACAGTGTGGGTGCCAAGAAAGTCATCAATCTTTGCCAACAGGGAACACGAACAATAAACCGAATGGCAAGCGCAAGAAAGGAAAATACAGAAAATGCAAAAACAAGCAAAAATAGCGTTTGTAGTTGAGCGAAATAATATAGCGAATATATGAAAGAAATGTAGCGCCGCACATGAGTGGGAGGAGAAGAAGAAGAGCATGCTGCGGGATGGGTTTGGCGGCTGGGCAAAAAGATGAAAAATGTGTTCGAAATCTGCATTGAAAGGTCTGAGATTTTCAACAACTCACACATACACAGGCGCCTGTCCACACTTATGTGTGGATGCGCGAGTATGTGTTGTTGAATTTAAAGTGTGTTTGCTCTGCCTTTATTGCATTTATTTTATGGTTAGACTTATATGGTTATGTCTACAGCTGCTAGCAGCCACAAATGCGGGCGAGCTGAAAGTTTCGACATGCATGCTGCATTTGCGAATGGCGTTCGTATTTTATTTTATTTGCAATCGATTTGATAATTTATTTTTTCGTGAGGTTTTTAATATCAAATTGCTGCAAGAACAGCACAGCATCTGGACACATATAACTAGGCTTGAGGGGTATCAAAGTAAAAGGTTCGGTTGGAGTAAGCTTGATGGCAGAACCAAAGTTCGCACTTGAACTGTCATATGTAGTCCTCTGCGTTGCGAATTCTACAAAATTTAGCAAAGAAAATATAAATCAATATTCAATTGTCATTCTAGCAGTGTGCAGGAGCGTATACGTATTATTTTTTTTAAATTCAATTTACTTACTTGTAAAACTGTTTGTATAAGCTGCCTGCCTGCCAGTTTTTACTAATCCTTCAAGTTTTACAGTTTCACTATACAATTTGTTTCCATTTCGCCATTCATCTTCCACGGTTAGTTTCATCATGTGACCTCAATTGTCCTTTTTCATGTGCCTACAAATATAAACAGTCAAAATAAAGAAATGAAAGACATTAAATAAGCCATAATATAAAAAATGCAGGAACGCAACGAAGGAAAAGACAAATGTACTTAAAGTAGAACATGGTGAGCCCATCACACTGATAAGGTGCCGAAGTGACGGTCGGTTGAAAGAGACTAATATAGGTTGAACATCGAACCATGTTTCAAATAGACCTGGTAGGAATGGCTGAAGCATGAAACTTTGGAGCTTTTTTAGGTTTTAAGTTGATAAGTTTGAGATTGAAACTCTCTAAACTCCAAAATATATGATTTTGAGAGCTTTGAATTTTCAAAAATGTTTATTAGCGAAGAATCGAGCTCTTATAAGTGGCATGTCAATTATAAGTGAATATCGAAGATGGACCTTAGAAAAAAAAGATAAAATCTCTCGGAAAAAATTGGTTTGGTCTAGTTTCTAGTATTATCAAGTGTTGTTGTTCTTGTGTTAGCGGGTACCTGATCCCCGTTAGGATGGTATAGAATAGCTAAGTTGTCGTGGACGTCATCCAAAGGAAGGCCCAAGAAACGTGCTGTTTCGACGAGGTCGGTCTGAAGGGAGAAGGGTGTCAGTAAGAGAGGCTGGTGGAGCATGCAAAGAGGTGGCCAATGTCATGCTGAGACTCATTGACGAAGCTGCGCAAGGGTCACTCTCGTTTCTCGCGGCAACTCGAGCTCTTCGTCTGCAATGGGTGGTGGTTTGACTCCGAGTATGTCATTCATTATAAGAGAGTCAGTGAAGGTGTTGATGGCTTCACTGAGAATAGCAGTTAGTGCTTGTCGGTAGTTTGTTGCGTCCGAAGTTTAGTCGGCGTATTGTCTGATTTCGTCAACGTAGTTTAAGAATGAGCTCTTGATATTCCTAGGAGGTGGTTCCGCTCCGCTGACCACAAGGATGATTTTTGCGAAAGCATCTAAGCAGAAACTTCCTGGAGAGGAGTTTATTATGCTCCTTAACTGCCAGCATAAGGGCCTTATTATGCAGGGGTTCGATAGGACACATCAAGAGGCATATCGTCGTAGTTCGAAGTGCAGTATTCTGACGGGTCTGAAGCTTTATCGTCTGTGTTTCAATACATCCAGGCGACGATATAGGCGCGGCGTTGTTAAGGACCGCCTGGGCGATTGCCTTGTAAGTTGCCAACAACGTTTCCTTTCCCCTTGTGCTGCCGGCTAACGACTTGAGTATTTTGTTGCGGCTCTGTACTTTGGCGATAATCGCGGTCGTATGACGAGTGAAGGAGCAAGGACTGCCAATAGTCACACCTAAAATTAAAAAAAAAAAGATGACTGACAATTGGAATCTTTGCGCGATCGACTGCAAAATTAAAGTTCGAATGTATACTCCTTCGTTCAGTTTGTAAATATCGTCGCGATAGATTTAATGGGAGGAGTGTTAAGTTTCGAGCATAGAGGAAGCAAGAAAGTTCGAAGAGATAGTCATTTACCTTTGAACACATGCCATCGATTTCATTTCCCGACGTCAATATCGTGCAATCATCAACGTACAAGGTGATAGAAACTCGCTCTGGTGGCTGTGGGAGTTTCGAGATATAGAAGTTAGATAATAGCGGAGAGCGGACACCACCTTGAGGAACCAATTCCCACAACCTCCAGTTCTAGTCACCGAAATTGCGGATTTAATTCCGCCAAGAGCTGTTATTTCGGAGATCTAACCCAGCTTAGATCGGTAAGTCTTAGTACTATCAAGTTTTTCAGCGCCATTTACCGTTTATAGCCAAGTTATCTTGTGATCTAGTATATTACAAATTTCACTGAACGTGGCGAAGAAATAACAAAAAAAGGACTAGATATCTGACTTGAAGCCTGCCCTGCAATATAGCATTTTGTAGAAGTACTTAATATACAATCGACATCGCCTCAGTTTACTGCAAAAAACATATTAGTTCCTGTACCCAAGTATAAGTGCACACAACGTGGCGCCGAAATGCTCACTGGGCTCTTCCGCAATTCGACAACTCTTCAGAGCACTTGGCAACGGATTAATGTTGTGTCACAATGCCTCGTCACTTCATTCTCGCTTCAAACTCTTGTCGTTCGTATTTGTTTTGCGCTTAACATTACCGTTATCAGGCTTCCAAATGTTTTCGTTTTTTTTTTTTAGTTTTTGGTTTCGTTGTTGCTCTTATTATTGTGCTAATGATGCCTTGATGCCACTGGCGATGTCGACAAATTACTTTCGTTCGATTCATTCGCTTTTGTCCACCGAATTTACACATTCCAACCAAATCAACTGTCTGCCGGACAACTTTTCTGACGGACGAAAAATGTATCTATTTATTTATCTTAAAGTATTTGTTAAGTATCGTTCGAACATTATTGTCAATCTATTTGCTGAGATTGTTGCATTTGTTGTTGAGTTTTTCTGCTCTTCGTTTTGCTGGAAACCATCATATTGTGTGGGCGATCCAGGTCATTGCAGATTGTTTTTTGTTTCTTATTGGCTTGCTTGAGACAATGCGTTTTTTTTTAAGTTATTTTCGGGAAAGTTTTCGCTTATATCATTTGAGATGAGCTTTGGCGATTCTCAGTGCTAAGAGTTTGATGATTCGAATATCAAATATAGGATGTTTTTAGTAACTTATATGGAAGATGGTGAAGCTAAGATTCGTTTAGAGTTAGTAGGTGAGGAAGACGGATTATTGAATCAACTTTGACAGCTGATTTTTTGTGTGTAAAATATTTGATGTTAAAATAAAACGATAAAATATTTTCTAAATAACATCTTAAGTGGATCAGAGGCAGAAATGGGGAAAAAAATGCAAATAAATTTCTAGTTACATTTCATCTCACGAGCATAGGCAACCTTAAATCTACATTCATTTTCAACTGACGCATGAAATAAGTAACGGCACATACGAAGATGTGTGAACGCTCGTATCTATTCACACTTTTATGAGTTTCTGCTTGCGACTTAAAACTTCTGGCGCACGTAGGCGGTCAGGTGAAATTGTGTCTAAGTGAGAGTGACTTAGAGACCATTACCGGCCAACAGTAATCACCGCTATCACTCATGAGCGAACGGACGAATGAGCAGAAGAGTAAAAGTGGACACAGTTTCGCCTCTGCTTACGGCTTAAAACGAAGGCGAGAAACTCATCAATGCCATTTTCGGAATTATGCATAAGGGTTTAACGGAAGTAAACTTGTTTGGGTGCGGCTTTACACAACAATCGCTTTTCGTAAGGTTGACCGAAGACGGTTGCTGTTGCTTGTGATCACTCAGCCATAGCTTCGGGCCTATGTAGTATTCCGGTCACGTGCGCAACGCATAAAACCTGACAATCTTATATCACATTACGTTTCGTATATTATATGCACGTGGTCAGGTTAGGGTGCCGCTGTTTCGGTGGCGTCGAGTTCAGGAGCTGGAAAATATATTTGCCAAAGTTGCTTTGCGACTGTCTGCTGTCTTTAAAAATAGTTTTAGGTGTTATTGGAGGCTTATATTGATCATAAGGACAAGAAAAGAATTTAAGGTTAGGTTTTTTTGAATTTTGAAAATTCTGTTACGCATATTTTCTTAAATTTTATAGTGACTTTATTCGTTGTTAATGCATTAAGAGTACCTTTGACCGGTTTTTTGATGAGAATTCGGAAGGCCGCAGATTCTGTTCGTTAGCAATTGAGAGTGGCTTTTGCGTCGCAAAGTCTGCTTTGGTATTTTTGCCTTTCAAGAAATTATTTGAATCTAAACCGAAGAGTCTAAAGAAAGGCTTCAAAGTCTATTGAAAAACTGAAAACTTTATAGGAACCTTAAATTGCCAAAGGAATTGTGTGAGTGTGTGAATATGATATATTTCCTTCAAAATAATACACCCACAACATACCCTACTTCAGTGTTTATGCAATTCTAACCATTTTTACTTTCCACTTTAAAGACAGCCACCAACGGACACCTTCACACCAAATTGCTGCCCATTTGTGGCCTTCAATTGGGCGCATGACCGACGCTTTTGCGTTTTTGGGTTCAAATTCGATGCCATTTTTTAGTGTCATTTCCTTATAGCGGAAGCAACAACACAAACAACTGTCCTTAACAACTCATTTGAAGCATAAAAGCGAGGGCGCACACAAAGTAAGGACGTGGGTGGGCAAAGTTAAAGTGCTTTGATGTGCTTTCTTTCGAAAACTACGGACACCTGCTGCCAAATGCGCGTCAAGACAGGTGAAGATGAGTAGCGAAAAGTAGTGTGAGTTGTTTGGAATACAAATGTGGAAACTTTGTGCTTAAGTTGCTGTGGATGTGCCGATTGTTGCCATGTGAAACCGAAGCAGATTATATGACACTGAAGTGGTGTGAGTGGTGTGCCGCGCAAAGGCGCATGAATGTGATTCGCAAGTCGGTCTCTGGCCGCTGACTGCTCTATCTACCTGCTAGCTGGCGATATTTGTTCTTAGATCGAAAGTGTCGTTAGCGCAGCCTGTAGCTTTTTATGACTTTTAAACAAGCTTGAAAGAGTGCTTAGGCCAAAGTGTCACTCGATTGCTGTCCATCAGCGCCTACTGCTCGCTGCGACTATATACACAAGCAAACACAAACAACGTAGCGAATAAGTGCCGTTACAAATAGTATTACAATCGTTGTTGCTGCTTTTGTTGTAATAGCTGCGTACTACATCGCTTTGTGTGGCCAACTTCCGCTGGGCTTGTGACACGCCATCAAAAACACATTAAATACTTAAGACCACGAAGGCACTGCATGCGGCTTAGCATTTTTTACGAGCTTGTCGTTTATCTAAATTACGTCCATTCCAGCGTCCGTTCGTCGGCTATGCGATATTCCATATTTTTGGTTTGGCGTCAACTTCGCGAACCGTTAGTACACCGACTTCATGACCCCACTTTTCAACTGGAAAAGAAGGTTCAAAGTAAATATAAGAAAGGTGCCAGGCCAGACAGCAGTGGAAAGTGTGCCCAGAAGTAATCATCTTCACTTCTACTGGACGATCTTGACAGAAGCCTGGTAAATAAAATCAAAATCCGAGTGAACGAACTACCTGGGTGCAAACTGCAAAAGTCATGTACAAAACGGTAGATCAGAAGTACACAATAAGATTTGGTCAGTGTCTGGTGGCGATACACAAAGCAGGATGGAGCTGATAAATTGAGAAGATTCCAGCAAATGTCTAGAGCTGGGCACCATGGAAACAATGGAGCATCTCTTGTGCACTTGTCCCGCTTTGGCTTTGATTCCATAGAGCTTCTGTTGATATAGAGCGAGCTGGGAAGCGTATCACTATATTCTTGAAGATAGTAAATAGTCGAATTGAAGGCCTTCCAGAGGACTGCAGTAGGCAGACTTTGGCCTACCAGACAGCAATTGGTTTCCTTAGAATTGAGTTCATAAATTTACATGTTTCTACTAGTAATTTTAAAGCACTGCTCGAATATAAACGATACGGGCTCCAATCTATATCTATATACCTAATGACTTGCGATAAAATTAACATTGTAATCTCCAAATAGCACACACGGCAATCATTTAGTAGTAATTACTTTGATTACAGTGCGAAATTATCGATAATTGCTAGGCGAAGCAAAATGTCTGTCATACCTCGTCAGCATGTAGATTCGTGTGATTTATACATAAATATTGTAGACACGTAACACAAAGTGTGTGGATGCGTGTGCAGATAGCTGAAGTATCTGCCAAATTATCTACAACACTAAATTCTTGCTTCGGATTCTCATTACCTGCTGCTGAATTAACGAGTAATTCAATATAATTGATGTTGCGGTATTCATCACATCGTAGTGTTTCGTATGTCTATTGCAAATGCAGTGATTATTTATAATTATATACAGGGTGGGGCAAAAGGGAACAAAATTGTCTACTATTTATGGCACAATATATTTTTTAAATAAATACTGGGTATCAATCTCCATACCGAGATTATCCGTATGTGAGTTTAGGATATCTAAGGTGAGGTAAAGACTCCAGATGGACCATCCTGTATGTGTATAGAAACAAACAAATGAATCACTTACTTTCGTTTGTACAAATAATTGCAATGTATTGTCTGCAATTCACCGAAATTGAAGAGTTGTGAATCGAACATCAACTGTTATAAATAACACAGAATGGTATAATATCATATGGTTTGAAATTCAAGCAAATATACCATTTTCATAAGTTCTCTATACAATCTCTTGTCCTGAATTCGACTAGATAGCTTTGTTGCTGTTTTCACATGTAAGTTTATTGATAAGAGAGCTTAATTCTAGCGAGCGAAGGAGTAATGACTTAAGTAGTGCTAATATGAATTCTACGAACTCGGATATTAGCTTTAACTGTGTTACGAGGCTGCTGCTACTTATGTGTTCAATCGTAGCTGTTGAGCTCGTATATTACCATGTTTCTACACACTTGTGACTTGACTTGTGAGGCACATCTGCGCTATCAGCTGCAAATTCCAAGGTAATGGCATTTAGGCTAAAATTGATGTACGCCGTCTTCTTCACTGGTTGTTTGGCTGACTGGTTGCAAGATTGATAAGCTGCCTTCATCAAACTTGGTACTCTGATTATATTTAGATATAAGTGGTTGGATTGAGAAGTAGATTGTGGAGCGGATTATATATATTTAACCTAATTTAATAACAAAATTACCGCTTATTGATACTTTTTCAGAGAGGAGCACATTCATTCCGGTAGCCGAGCGGTTATATTGATTTCGAACTCGCTGACTATCCACTTAAAACTAGTCAAAGATTGTATGACCTCATAAACAAAAGCTTCAAACTTCTTCAATATTATATTTGTATGGCTTCCCATTCACAGCGCAGTCGCCGGAAACTGTAAAGCCCATGAGCTTGCTAGGGAAGGCACGCTTACTTCAATTCCGTCCGATGGGAAGCGACTTATGTGCCTCCAGTGCACTTCACAAACGCTGATCACCAACCAGACCTTGTGCGACTGCGATATCCATTTCAACGAAAGTGAAATGTAAGAGATCCTCCGAATTACTTGCACTTCGCAAAGTCAATATCGAGTCAATTGTAGGTGTTCTGACTGAATACTGTCTAATAAGTACACAAGAGATGCGACTAAGTGTTTTGACGGACGCACTTTACAAATCTATATGGAAGGAAGCGAGGTAGACTGATCTTGTCACTTCCTACTTGTCCGGTTTTTGCGACACTGATATTGAAATATATGAACAACATCCGATAAGTCGACGTTTCGAGTTTTAGAGAGAAAAGTTCTGCTAAAGATTTATGGTCCTTTGCGCGTTGGCCATGCCGAATATTGCATTCAATGGAACGATGAGCTGCATGAGATATACGACGCCTTTAACATAGTTCAGTGAATTAAAAGACAGCGGCTACGCTGGCTAGGTCATGTCGTACGTATGGATGAAAACGCTCCAGCTCTGAAAGTATTCGACGCAGTACCCGCCGGGGAAAGCAGAGGAAGAGGAAGACCTCCACTCTGTTGGAGAGACCAGGTGGAGAAGGATCTGACTTCGCTTGGAATTTCTAATTGGCGCCACATAGCAAAAGGAGATATGATATTCTCTTGTACTGACCCACCGTAAGCCAAGAAAAGTTTAAGTAGCCGTTCCCATGACCGTCGGGTATACTTAACTGGAACGGACCCGGATATTTATCCGGCCAAGGACTGTCAACTTGGCAGAACTCTGCCGCTACAACAACAACAGGAGTTTAAGTAGTTACATATTTATGTATTAACATTTGACCTTCCACAACTTCAACCCATAATAACAAGCAGTTAACTGCTTTCTGACATCTTTTCCTTAAAATTAAATGAAATTTCGGCTTACGACATTTAAACCCATGTGATCTCTCAATTTAATATCCATTAGTGCCAAGGCTTGTGCGCATATTCGGAGGCGTAAGGGCAGCATTTGCATGGCAAATGACCTCAATAATCACCGAGTTGGCAGTGCGACGTTGCGTGTTCGAATCATTTCTGCTCTGATTTTTTGGCTGACTTGCCAAAAACAAAAAAAAAACGAGCACAAAACATTAAATGACAGTGACAGGAATGCAATCGCATTGCACATGGTTACAGTACTACCGTTAACCGCACGGCAACACACCGCACATGCTGCGCATAAATTAATTGCAACAAAAACATGCAGCAACCGCAACACCGAACGTCATTTCGCTCTATTAAAGCGAGCTCGAGCTCGAGCTGTCTGAATGTCGGCCTGCGATGTGTGACGGACGAGGAACTCGAGCCGAAGCTGCAACCGTCAAGATTTCCGACGACAGCGCAGCAGCCAGCAATATTGCTACACATGCCAATACGCGACAGTTATGGAGTATGTGCCGGCTGGCTGACTTGAGCTCCGTTGCAACCAAAGCTGCTTACTGGTGGCGCACAGAGGGGGCGACGCGGCAGCCAAAGGCGACGGTGTGCCATTTTGTGTACGAAGCAGCTACGCAGTCAACTCTGGCTCTCTGGCTTGGTGTGCAGGAAGTGCTTAATTAAGATAAATGCTCGACTGCAATTAACGTTTCACATTTAAATACAAACTATGCGCCGTTGTTGTTGCTGCTGTTGCTGTTGTGCTTACTTGACGGCTTCTGACAAAAGCCAGGTGAGACGACACAGCATGGCGGCGGCGCATGCAATGCCAGCACTTCCGGCGAAAGCAAATACATACCGACATATGTTCGTGCGGCTCTTTTGGCAGTCCTTCAGTCCGGATGGGAGGGATGGGGGTGCTGCAGCTTATGCATATGTGCGGGCGGGTGAGTGTGCACGCTCACTGGTTGTATATCCGATTTCATTGAGTGCTTTATACAAATGTACCGTAAGTATTTTGTTGCTGCCGCTGGCGCTGTCAATAATGACGGCATTTCAGCTGGTGCGCCTGGGCTGGTGGGCGGCGTTGTTGTTTTTGCCGCTGACATTATTGAGCGCTAAAATGTGCGGCGTCATTGTCAGCCGTTGCGTCGGTCGTCGTTAGCAGCAATTTGGTTTGCATTAAAAGCAGCTCTTAACTGTGCATACAACTACATACGCCGTAGCACACACACACACAGTATTAAGTACACATACATGCAGGCGTTCTGAGCCAGTCATGCAAATGTCTAAAGCCTTTTGGAAATTTCTATTCGCCATATTAATGGACGTGTTTGTGCGAGCATCTATGATATTCTAGGTGAATGTATACGATATGCGGTATTAATTTTGCTCACCTGGGGTTTGAAGTAAGGATAATGCCAGCATGTGCTTATCAGCTGGAACTAACTATATTATTCAATAATTAAATTCATTGCAGTATCTTTGAAGAAACACTAAGATTCAAAACTGAAAGTTAGTGATTGAAAGTAAGTTTCATTTATGGATTCTCCTGAAAAAATCCTTATTTCAGATACCCTTGACTATCTTAAACAATGAGGATAGAGTTTTCGAAACGGCATCACCGAACTCAGGTATTGCGCGCGCTTCTTGGAACATATAAAATATTCATGGTTACGTCTACGTCTATATAAAAGTTGTCTGGGTGCCTGAGCATAGCAGAATCGGCGGAAACTGTAAAGCCGAGGAGCTCGCTTGAGAGCCTTGTTAGGATTAGGATGAGCAGGTGTTTCTTTATTATCACGCACTTGGGCACTGCATGAGTCTCGCGCGAGCTTAGTAAGCATTGGTCAGCAATCAGCACTTGTGGGCTTGCGAAAGCCTTTTGACCCAGAGTGGAAGGCAGAAGGTCCAGGGAGCTACTAACACTTAGCAATGTTCACATGGTCATAATGGAGGGCGCAACTTTACTCGGAGAAAGATGAGGTGGAGATATCTAGACACTCTTTCCTTCATTGTCCAGCTTTCGCCGGACCAAGGCTGCAGCCCCTTGGTTGCCGTACTTTCTAGGAAACCGGGGAATTGACTTGAGTGGATGTTAGCCAGCTGGCTCTAGGCGCTTTTTAGATATATGACGGTCTTTTTGATTCGTACTTACGAGTTTTACTCATCCCAACAAACGTCTCTAGCAGTCCAAGTGGGATTATTTAAGATTACGATTATCAGCCTACTATATAAGCGTATTATTGATGAATAATTCCATCCGAAGTTATAAAAAGCGTCAATATTCAATATCTGAATTTTTTTTTAACTATTTTGCAATTATCGATTTCCATCTTCTAGCAGTAATTTCAATGCTTCATGCCTGCTGGAGCACCAATCAAGTGTGCAAAATTACAAATTATGGTTTTTCATGGCAATGTGGCAAGTAACAGTTGCACGGGCATGCACACGCTGTAAGCGTTTTGGTGTTTTATTTGGGCGTGTGCCATGAAATTGTAACTGTCTTTATTTTTAGTAAAGAGTGCAAACGCCGTGGAGTGGAAAGCAAATATGACAATAAGATAAGACGCACTATTGAATTTTAGGTGAGCTGTGAGGTGAGGTGAGGTGAATTTGCGCTGCCACCAAATTGAGGTGAGCCATTGTCACAAGAAATAAAATGCACGCAGACAATGATAAGCAAAAACAGAGATATATATTACAACAACAACAACAATATGAATTGTTTACTAGAACAACAATATGAATGAGTAATGTATTGTTGCTGCATGTGGCATAGAGTGCTTATTAAATGCAATTGCTAAAAAGCTTTATTGACATGCATATAAAAGAAGCAATGATAATGACGCAAATTTGTTGATGAACTGCATGTTAAATGCTTATAATTAATTATGCATTTATTTGATAAGTAAACAAACAAACTGCTTAAACAAATAGTGCATTAAATATTATTTATATAACCACGCATGCTGCCACATCTATCCAAAGCCGCCATCATCTTGAAATATTGAGTGGTTACTATGAAGTGCTTTTTCCGCCGACGTACCGCCTCTGTGTTCGACCTCGAAAACGGCAGGTTGCCGCTTTGTGGCATACAAACATCACGCTCCGACTACATACATACGTGCTGCAGCTTTTTATTGCTTTCCTCTGTTGTTGCGGCGCAAATGGCATGGAAAAAATTTGAGTGCAATTTTTCATTGTTTGCCTACAATGTTGCAGGAGCGTAGCATACCTTCTCGGCTTAATAGTTTTGCATTCGTTTATTTTAGTGTTTCCCTTCATTGTATTTTGTGTGCATACTCGTACATTTTATTGTTGTTTTTGCTGAGCTGTTGGTAGCATTGCCGTTGCTCATAGTTCGTCGGCATTGAAGTGGGCTGAGGCCAGTCGCTTTGAAGTGCAGTCGATTGTTGCGCACTTGCAGGCGCTTTTGACGTGACCTCAAGTGGGCCCATCCAGAATGCAATGAACCCGGCTATTTGACTGCCACTGAAATGAAATGCAAATAAATTTCCTGAGACATTGTTGAGGGCAACACATAAATGGCGCTGCTGGCAAATGGAAAAGTAATTTACGTTTGATTTGCCCGGCATGTGGTTGAATATTCGCTTTTTGACAGGGTTGTTGTATTTAGCGGAGTTTTCGTGACTAACTGTAAATGCTGCGAAATTTCGCTCAAATGCCTTAAGTATGTTTGCAATATCGACGCTGCTTTTCTTCATTAAAAATTTAAGTTTTTTGTAAGAATTCCCAGAAATAGCGCTGAACGATATCAATACCAATCCAACTGCTGGCATTGAAGCCAAAAATATTTATATGGACCCATATTGTTCATACAACTCTTTACCGCTGTAAGGTAGAGTCAACTGCATACAATCGAAGTAGAGTCGAAGTAGTGTAATCAAAACACTGTGTGCAAGGCAAATATTTTAAAACATTGAGTAGTTGAGCTAAAAGGTAAAGCGAAATGTGCGAAAGAAGAAAGCAGAAGAAGTCTATCGGAAAAGTAAGTATTACAAATGTTAAAATTTAGCCAGCAGTCTGTAACAAGCTAGAAGCCAATTTACCTATGCAAACATTTACTTATGCTAAACTTATAGCAACAACAACACAAAAACCGATCAAATATTCAGACGAGGTAGTCAACCCGACACAACTAACCACTGAAGTATACAACTAAATACACCAAGGCATACTTGCGCCCCTCTCTCCACTCTCCCCACTGCCCATAAGGCGTTTCCTTTCGGCTGTACGTGCAGGTTGGCAAGCCATTACCGTCCCACTCTTCGTACTTCATTTACTCGGCTCACGTTCAACTCCGTTGGCTTCAGTTTACATATACTCCGCCAGTCTTGCGCCTTGTTGCTGCGCCCGTCCCGCGGCGTTTGGTCTGTTGGTGTGTATGGTGTGGCCGTCTTCTTGTCGTGCCATTATCCTTTCCACTTCACTTTGCATTTGTGAATTCATAGCTTTCTCGACATTTTCTTTGTGTCGCTGTCGAGTGCTGTTCACGGTGAAGATGACGCAACACGGTATCTGTTTGTTTAAGCGTCGCTGCGGTGGGCATTCAGGCTGTTGATAATGGCTACGGTCGATTTATATGTATGTGTATGCTTTTACTATATAATATAAGCATGCTGGCATCTCAGCAGCACCTTCACCTCACCTTAAAAGGCTTTTGAAGGCGCGCTGAAATTTAGTTGTGTCTTTCTAGGTTGTTTGATATTGGTTGTTGTACGTGTAAGTGGCAGCTGTTGTTGTTATTGTGAATGCGGCTTATTTTACCTTAAAGATTAATACAAATATTAAATATTTTTTCTATGTTTTCAATATTTATGTTGTTCTATCAACATGTTAATCTTTTTTTTAACTTCAAAACTAAGGAATCATTAGTGGAGATGAACTGGAAGAAACAAGCTTAGAAGCGGTGAAAAGTAAGAAACGTTAATAGGTGATTATGCCTATAAAGGCTATAAATAAGTAATAAGGGAATAATTAGTTATGATTCCGAAGAAAAGAATGCGGTCCTGCAAGTGTCTGAAAAATTTGTTTAGAAAAAATGTTGTGATTTAGGGGATGAAATTTTTAAAGACAAGCACCCAGGATAATAACAGCATAATTGTCGTATCGAATTGACTTTATGAAAGCAGAGTACTCACCGCTTCTTGAAGATCTCTACAATTCTTGCACAACCTTGTTCAATGTGAGAAGATTATCCGCATAGAGTTTAGACCATACATATCTCTCCAGAAAAAAGTCTAACGGTGTGACAGCACACGATCTTGGTGACCAAACAACCGGCCCAAAACGTAAAATTGTCTGCTCACCGAAGTATTCTCTCAATAAATCCATGCGATGTGTGGGAAGTGTCACCGTCTTGTTGTTGTTGGCACGAAACCGTCAGATCTTCTTGAATTTATTCAAGAGCCCATATAGCAAAGCGATGTCGCTTGAGAAGGTCGAGTGGCTTCAGTTCTTGCAAAAATCGTATATTGTAGGCTTTCAATTGAAGACATCGACGTAAAATGCGCTAACTCGTTCTATACGTCAATCCGCGTTGCTGCGAATGGCCCGAATCGAATCTCCACGGTCTTCGTGTACACTCTCAGTTACGGCTGCCATATTTTCTTCACTGCGTGCTGGGCGTGGTCGATTCGGTCGAATATTTTCCAATAATGAATACTGGGTCTCAAAATGGGAGATGGTGTTGCGAATAGTGGACTCAGTAGGCCGATTTTGTTGGCCATAACTTGAGTGACGCACGCGAAACACATTCTTTGTAGAACGTGATTTTTATTAATAAAATGGAACGATTCAGGCGTAAGTCTTTCCATGATGAAATGCCAAGCAATACTGAACAAAAATAACATGACAGCTTGAAGCGACACACGTGTAATCTGTCACAAAAAAAGGCTATTGAAAAGACTACCTATACTTGGATCAGTCGTTACTATGTTGATAAGCCGCATGCTGTTGAATCTATCAGGCTCCGTCTATAGTACAGCGATGATAAACAATGGAACTTATATAGCAATAGTCATCAATCGAAGGAAATATAAAAATGCTGAACTACCGTATTTCGGGGTTGATACTCAAGGCGCTTTAATGTTTCATTAAAATACAAATTGAATAAGTTAAACAGACGGAAGAGATAATAGTAAAACCGTTCACATACTACGAATAAGTCCACAGTGATTGTCTGTTAGGCGAACGTGAAATGAATAACTGAAAATTAAAACATTTGGCGATGACAGTGTGTACCTCCTGATGTCAATTTACATAATGTGGCATCCCATTTTTACTTCTATTAATTTACTAAGAGCTTCATTAAGTGAGTGCAATAATATTGTATAAATTATTTAGTTGCAAGTAATATGGACAAGAGATAATTAATTGCTTATTATACGATACCGGTATCTGAACGACACCTTAACTCCAAGAATGTGGAACTATGGTATTAGGGTTAGATTAGGTTAAGTTAGGTTATGTTAGATATCGGATCCCTCAGCATAGCGAGAGACTTTTTAAGTACTAGCGCAGTCAGTTGGCAGCATTAAAAGTGTTTTGTTGATTTTAAGCAAGCGTTTATTTAATATATGAATATATTAAAATTAAGTGTCACGTATGTTATTTGTCCGCGATGGACTCCTAAGCTACTTAACCGATTTTAGTAAAATTTAGCGTCCAGTTGGAACCAACTTAGAAGATAGGTAGTATAATAAAAATCATTCAGAAGTAAAAATAGATAGATATAGAGAAACTCTATTGAATGCATGCTCTATTAAGCGGACAACTCTATTAACTGGACAGAAAGGGTGGTGACCAGACAAGCCTTAAATTAATTATTTTTTCCAATGAATTTTTTTGTATGAAAATATTCAAAATTAAACCTCAAGTACAATCTCTTGGATTCGTATACCGGTAAAATGTTTTCGCCTTTATTCGAAAATAAAATTTTCACTGTATTGAATAGTTTATTATATGAATAATAGTGTGAAATGCATACCACAGCAACGCGTGGCCGGATCCACTAGTATGAATATAATTTCCACGCCATAACTTACATTGATAATCTTCGATTCGCCATTTCTCTGCTCGCTATCTTTGCGCGCTGCTCTCTTGCCAAAGCTTTTACATGTGAAAGCATAAACAAAGTTAACGAGTTCAAGGCGATACAAGAGAGAGAGAGAACTTAAGAAAATTTTCTTAACTAAAAAAAGGTTCTGCCACTTTGTTCTAACAGCCAGTATAGTTTGTTGGGTTTACTACTCCCTAACACTTTGCGAATAAAATTCAGCTACTAAAAACATGTTTCTCGTTTTGAAATTTGAAGTGAAAGGATGGTGGTTGATTTATTGTTACGTATTTCTGCTATAACTTCTTAAACTTGATGCTAATGAGAGCAAACGATGAGATTTTTTTGCACTCTGTATGTGTTCTCTCTATACAATATTATAAATCTTCAATTTTCCCTTCTTTCTCAAATATTAACAGGCTTAAACCTTCAAAGCTTTAGAACTTGCCAAATCTCAACTATAAAGTCGCCAGTTTTAGTTTGTAATTCACGAATTGGCTTAATGGAAAACAAATTAAACGTCTCTTTTCACCTCACATTCATTGCACAGAAGCAGCGCTTCGCAAGTAATTCGCAGCAAGTTTGAGCAGATTATTAAGCCCTTTGGACTACAGCCAAGATGATTGCGAATAGAATGACGAAACAAAATAGCGAAGCCTGAAAGGTGCAAAACGAAGATAAGCTGCGACTCTACTGAAAGCAAATAATTGTCTCTGTGTATTGTGAGGCTGAATTATCGAGCTGATTAAGGCAGGTTTACGTTAAATTCTCGCAAAGCATTGAATTGGCAGTCAAAGGCGCACGAATCCTAAAACACATGGCAATATATGACGTACACTGTGAGTGTGTTTGTTGTTGTAGAAAAAATTGTCGCAATTACCAGCACCGTCTATATTTATGTGTTACGAGCCGTAAGCGGCAATAATTCTCTGGCCCCATGGCATTGGCACAACGTTCAACACACGTACAGAGAAGTGGTTATTGGCGCACTTGTCCTCATTGCCGTAACGGCACTTCTGCGTTCCGAAAAATTCACTACTTACACTGGTACTAACTGACACAAATGCCATTTCACTTGTCTTAGTCCTTTCGGCAGATTAACTACAACACTCCAATACAAAGCACACATAAAAAGCAGGGCGGAAAAAAACCGAAACACTACTACTAATAATAACAACAGCAACAATAATGAAAACAGTCCTTCGTTGCTTGGCCGTGCCGTTCGTCAGCGCTGAGCGCCAGCAGCGTTTTAAGTGCGTGCTTCAGTCTGTTGAATTGGAAGCCCTGCATTGGCGTCAAGTGCACCTTCATAAGTGCTCGTAGTCTTTGGCCGTCCAGTTGACTCGTATCGACTTGGACTTAGCACCAGATTATGTTGGCACAAGTGCTGTTCCGTCCTGCGTTCAAGTGTTCGCTCTGTGCATTTTCATTTGTGCTTTGGTGTTGTGCGAATTCATACGCTCGCAACATGCGACGTAAGGTATAAAGGTTTTGCTCACTTAATCTCCCTCTGTCTGTCGGTACGGGCTTTCCTTGAGTGCATTTATATACAGAAACGATAGTGTGGGTTCTCTAGTGGATCTGTTTAAAATTAGAGAACGGACGAGGTACTAACGGGTGATTTTTTTGAGGTTAGGATTTTCATGCATTAGTATTTGACAGATCACGTGGGATTTCAGACATGGTGTCAAAGAGAAAGATGCTCAGTATGCTTTGACATTTCATCATGAATAGACTTACTAACGAGCAACGCTTGCAAATCATTGAATTTTATTACCAAAATCAGTGTTCGGTTCGAAAATTTTTTATCGACAAATTTTGTTCAGCGATGAGGCTCATTTCTGGTTGAATGGCTACGTAAATAAGCAAAATTGCCGCATTTGGGGTGAAGAGCAACCAGAAGCCGTTCAAGAACTGCCCATGCATCCCGAAAAATGCACTGTTTGGTGTGGTTTGTACGCTGGTGGAATCATTGGACCGTATTTTTTCAAAGATGCTGTTGGACGCAACGTTACGGTGAATGGCGATCGCTATCGTTCGATGCTAACAAACTTTTTGTTGCCAAAAATGGAAGAACTGAACTTTCAACAAGATGGCGCTACATGCCACACAGCTCGCGATTCTATGGCCATTTTGAGGGAAAACTTCGGACAACAATTCATCTCAAGAAATGGACCCGTAAGTTGGCCACCAAGATCATGCGATTTAACGCCTTTAGACTATTTTTTGTGGGGCTACGTCAAGTCTAAAGTCTACAGAAATAAGCCAGCAACTATTCCAGCTTTGGAAGACAACATTTCCGAAGAAATTCGGGCTATTCCGGCCGAAATGCTCGAAAAAGTTGCCCAAAATTGGACTTTCCGAATGGACCACCTAAGACGCAGCCGCGGTCAACATTTAAATGAAATTATCTTCAAAAAGTAAATGTCATGAACCAATCTAACGTTTCAAATAAAGAACCGATGAGATTTTGCAAATTTTATGCGTTTTTTTTTTTTTAAAAGTTATCAAGCTCTTAAAAAATCACCCTTTTACTTTTCCCAGCACACAGATGCCGAATAAGCAGAACTAAATAGGGAAGGTACTATCATCTATAAGAGGGTACAACTGCTAGCGTACGCCGATGGTCGTCGCGACGTCGAAGTTGTAGATAGTTTCGTCTATCTTGGAACCGGTATCAACACCTACAATAACGACAGCCTAGATCCTCAGATCCAATCCAGAATAATTATTGCCATCAAGTGCTACTTCGAACTGAGTAGGCAATTGAGACGTAAAGTCCTCTCTCCTTGAGCAAAAATCAAACTCTATAAATCACTCGTCCCCCGTCCTGCAATATGGCGCAGAGGCATGGAAGATGACAACATCTGATGAGTCGACGTTACGAGTTTTCGAGAGAAAAGTTCTGCGAAAGATTTATGGTCCTTTGCGCGTTGGCCACGGCGAACACTGCATTCGATGGAACGAAGAGTTGTATGAGATATACGACGATATTGACATTGTTTAGCGAATTAAAAGACAGTGGCTACGCTGGCTAGGTTAAGTCGTCCGAATGCAGAAGAGAAGGAAGACCTCCACTTCGTTGGAAAGACCAGTTGGAGAAGTACCTGAGTGCGCTAGGAATCTCCAATTGGCGCCACATAGCAAAAAAGAAGAAACAACTTTCGTGTCTACATCCGTATTTAGCCCTTCCTTACTTGTACGTATTTGTATTTGTTTTCCGTTTTCTTTTGTTTTTGCCGAGTGGCCTCCTCTCACTTGCAGCTCAGTGCGACAGTCGCATTAAAAGCAATTAACCTAGAAATGCCATGTCCTGTGTAAGGATAACACAGAGCTAGCATGTAGGCCACTGCAGCATACGTCCACCATAAGTGTGCGCTTGTGTTGGGGAAACGTAAGAGGCGAAGACACTTTTGATGCAGGAAGTGCGAGGTGTACGGATTTTGGTGCGTTGCGGCATAAAAAAGGCTTAACGCAAACGGACAGTTGGGTTGATACATGATCGACAAATGGTCACAACGGCATTGAAAGCGTTATACTCACATGCTGCTCAAGAATGCGTGTTTACTCAAACAGGTTTTCTTTCATTGCTTTGCGTTTTTCGTCATTAAACTGTTTGAGTTAGATGTCTGGATGTATGCAAGCCATTGTGAACTGAATTCCTGAAGTTGCTAGAAAAGCTCAATATACTTTGTTTTTGTATGTTTCATCAGCCCAATTTGAAAAGAAAAATATAATCTATATAATATTATCAAAGTAGAAGTCCTTTTTCCTATAAATCATTGGTTCATATTTCTTCAAAAAATGAGAACGTAACCGTCAACGGCGATCAATATCGCGCCATGATAACCGACAATTTGATGCCTGAAAGTGAAGCTCATGATCTTGGCGACATTTGGTTTCAACAAGACGGTGCCACTTCTCACACATCACATCAAGCAATGGATTTATTGAGAGTACAATTCGATGAGCAGATAATTTCATGTTTTGGGCTGGTCGACTGGCCACCAAGATCGTGTGATTGACGTTAGACTTTTTCCTGTGGTGATATGCAAAGTCTAAGGTCTATGGAGAATATCTAGCTTCGATTCAGGCCCTGGTGTAAAACATTAAACGTGTCAGTCGTCAGTTACCAGTCGATATATTTATAGATCCAATGAACTTTCTCTGAACCGCAGTCATGATGTTGAAAAAACCTCGTAGATAAAAGAATATCTTAAAGAAGTCACTTCAAAGTCAACAATTTATTTACAGTGAATATTTATTTAAGTTTTCAAGGCAATTACACTAGTGAAAGCTGTGGTTAAGAGGAAAAGAAAAAATTATGAATCGTAGTCTTAAAGATGTGTACAAATTCCATTATATTCTAGAAAGGTGCTTTAATAGTTGTGCGTCAATGTTTAGCCTCCAGAACATGCTTTGAAAAGGAAGTTCGTTATTGGATACACTGAGAAATACCTTTCATATCTTCGTGCATTACAGTTCTTCTTCAAATCTCTCCCAATATTCAGGGTCAAAGTTACAATTGTACGTTCCTTGTGTATAAAATTGCGTGATGCTAACTCCCAATAATACTAAGCTTCGGATAATATCGAATACATAACCTCTGGTCCAGAAACTGCCGAAAATATAGATGCCATTGGAACGCATATTTCGGCAACAGAAGTAAATATCGATCTACGGATAAAGAAATATGTATATGTCAGAACTAGCATATTCATTGAAGAGTACTCACCGCTCTTTGAAGATCTCTACAACTTTTGCACAAGTGTGTTTGATGTGACAATTTGGCGACCAGTGCCGTCATTGTGTTGTTGAGAGAATCTTCCTCATACTTCAATGAATCATTAATCATGCCAATGAAGAGCATATTGAAAAAATGGTTTAAAGCATCTGGGAGTAGAGATCCGTAATAATATTGTTTAAAAAATATGCACACAATGAATTGATGGGACAAATAGATGCAGTATATATTTCCGAATAGAACCAATTTTTCATACCAAATGAACTGATTCAGAAAGTTTGATGTTATTTTACACGATTGGCTCCACAGAGAAAGTGCCTTTAGAATCGGGTAGTTGCTCCTTTTGCAAGCCGCTGTGCATTGAGATTTGAATCTGTATTGAGCCTCGTGATTTTCAATCCATTTGCTTAACTCTTGCTGGAGTTTCAACAATCTTGCAATGACTAAATAGTTTGCAATAAATGCGAGTTCGAAAACGGGAAAAGCTGCTAAATCTCTTATATAGTTGGTTATCTGCCAAGATGCAATTAAAATCCAAACAATTAATATTATTTTTACTATCAGCAGTAAAGCTGTGGGAATCTCCATAGCTACATGCTCTCCAGTCAGTTGTAAGATTTTTCGATGCATTTCAAAAAGTTTGTTAAAAAACTGTTTCAAAAACTTTTGCGTCTGTTTCTTGCGTATTTGGTGTGAGATTATAAGGAAAGTCGACAAATACATCGATAAAACAAGGGTTATGTATGCTACGCTGACCACTTGAAGTGTTTTATACATATCTGGTTCCTCCGTTAAACTGATTATGACCGACAAAAGTATAGATATGAAATACGTTGCGTAAATGCCGAAAATTGAATAATAGATTTTAGGTATGACACGCCGTAACCAGGAATATCGAGGTTGAATCTCAAGACGCTTTAACGTTTCATTGTAATACAAGTCGGTGAACTGAAGCAAACGCAAGAGTTTATAATAAAACCGCACACAAACACCAAACAAGTCCGGCGCCATCGTTCGCGAGGTGTGAAATGAATAACCAGAAATTACACTATCGGCGATGAAAGTGTCTAAACGGTGTTGTCAGGGTTTTTTTTCGTGTAAATTAACCATTATCGAAGTCATTACATTAATCGACGCTCATTGTGAAAACATATTTGTAGTAAGTAAAGGGTGATCCATATCGAGCTTCCCTATTTTTAAAGAAAACAGACAGAAACTTCAAATTTAATGGAGAATGTTTTTTTGATCATTCAGAAAAACATTATTTGGCATCAATTTTTTGAAGGTTATCTCTTTCAAATGTTGACCCCGGCTACGTCTCAGATGATCCGTCCGTTAAGTCGAATTTTCGATGAGTGGTTCGAGCATTTCGACTGGTAACTAGCGAATGGCACGTGCGATGTTTTACTTCAAGACCTATATCGAAGCGGGATTCTCGGTATAGAGCTAAGACTTTTCATACGCCCCCATAGAAAAACGTATAACAGTATGATATCAAGTGATCTTGTTGGCCAATCGAACGGCTCAAAATGTGAAATTATCTGCTCACCGAAGTTATCTCTCAATAAATCCATTGACTAATGCAATTTGTGGGAAATAGCGCAGTCTTCTTGAAACCAGATGTCGCCGAGATCGCGAGGTTCAATTTCAGGGATCAAATAGTCGATTATCATGGCACAATAACGGTCGCCATTGACGTTTATGTTCTAACCGGTATCATTTTTGAAAATATATGAACCAATGATTTGACCGTCCCACAAACCAAACTAAACTGTTATTTTTTGTGGATTACATGGCAGTCTTGAATCTCATCAGGTTGCTCCTCGCGACAGTTGTGCTTGCTTACATACTCACTGAGCTGGAAATGGACCTCATCACTGAATAAAATTTGGCTCGAAAACGTCGAAACTTCTTGGAACTCTTCAAGATCCCATAGAGCGAAGCGGTGTCGCTTGGGAAGTGAAAGAAAGTGTATTCGGCAATTTTTGTGATAAGTGAAATTATTCAACAAAATGGTGCCATTAAAATTTGTGCGCGGAATCAAATTTCTGGTACCGAAGCGTTAAGCATGTTGGAGGAGGCGTTCGGAACAAAGTCTTACTATTTGTTGGCTCATAATAATATACTTGTAATATAACATATCAACGCATATACTATACTATAAATGTGCGCTTGTGTTGAGGAAACGTAAGAGGCGAAGACAGTTTTGGTGCAGGAAGTGCGAGGTGTACGAATTTTGGTGCGTTGCGGCATAAAAAAGGCTTAACGCAAACGGTCAGTTGGGTTGATACATGATCGAGAAATGGTCACAACGGCATTGAAAGCATTATTCTCACATGCTGCTCAAGAATGCGTGTTTACTCAAACCGGTTTTCTTTCATTTCATTGTGTTTCGCCATTAAACTGTTTGAGTTAGATGTCTGGATGTATGCAAGCCATTGTGAACTGAATTCCTGTAGTTGCTAGAAAAGCTCATTGTACTTTGTTTTTGTATGTTCCATCAGCCCAATTTGAAAAGAAAAATATAATCTATATAATATTATCAAAGTAGAAGTCCTTTTTCCTATAAATCATTGGTTCATATTTCTTCAAAAAATGAGAACGTAACCGTCAACGGCGATCAGTATCGCGCCATGATAACCGACAATTTGATGCCTGAAAGTGAAGCTCATGATCTTGGCGACATTTGGTTTCAACAAGACGGTGCCACTTCTCACACATCACATCAAGAAATGGATTTATTGAGAGCACAATTCGATGAGCCTGTGGTGATATGCAAAGTCTAAGGTCTATGGAGAATATCTAGCTTCGATTCAGGCCCTGGTGTAAAACATTAAACGTGTCATTCGAAGGTTAACAGTCGATATATTTATAGATCCAATGAACTTTCTCTGAACCGCAGTCATGATGTTGAAAAAACCTCGTAGATAAAAGAATATCTTAAAGAAGTCACTTCAAAGTCATTAATTTATTTGCAGTGAATATTTATTTAAGTTTTTAAGGCAATTACACTAGGGAAAGCTGTGATTAAGAGGAAAAGAAACAATTATGAATCGTAGATGTGTACAAATTCCATTATATTCTAGAAAGGTGCTTTAATAGTTGTGCGTCAATGTTTAGCCTCCAGAACATGCTTTGAAAAGGAAGTTCGTTACTGGATACACTGAGAAATACCTTTCATATCTTCGTGCATTACAGTTCTTCTAGCATTTTCTTCATATATTCAGGGTCAAAGTTACAATTGTACGTTCCTTGTGTATCAAATTGCGTGATGCTAACTCCCAATAATACTAAGCTTTGGAAAATATCGATTACATAACCTCTGGTCCAAAAATTGCCAAAAATATAGATGCCATTGGAACGCATATTTCGGCAACAGAAGTAAATATCGATCTGCGGATAAAGAAATATGTATATGTCAGAACTGGCATAATCAATGAAGAGTACTCACCGCTCTTTGAAGATCTCTACAACTTTTGCATAACCGTGTTTGATGTGACAATTTGGCGACCAGTGCTGTCATTGTGTTGTTGAGAGAATCTTCCTCATACTTTAACGAATCATTAATCATGCCAATGAAGAGCATATTGAAAAAATGGTTTAAAGCATCTGGCAGTAGAGCTCCGTAATAATATTGTTTAAAAAATATGCACACAATGAATTGATGGGACAAATAGATGCAGTATATATTTCCGAGTAGAACCAATTTTTCATACCAAATGAACTGATTCAGAAAGTTTGATGTTATTTTACACGATTGACTCCACAGAGAAAGTGCCTTTAGAATCGGGTAGTTGCTCCTTTTGCAAGCCGCTGTGCATTGAGATTTGAATCTGTATTGAGCCTCGTAATTTTCAATCCATTTGCTTAACTCTTGCTGGAGTTTCAACAATCTTGCAATGACTAAATAGTTTGCAATAAAGGCGAGTTCGAAAACGGGAAAAGCTGCTAAATCTCTTATATAGTTGGTTATCTGCCAAGATGGAATTAAAATCCAAACAATTAATATTATTTTTACTATCAGCAGTAAGGCTGTGGGAATCTCCATAGCTACATGTTCTCCAGTCAATTGTAAGATTTTTCGATGCATTTCAAAAAGTTTGTTAAAAAACTGTTTCAAAAACTTTTGCGTCTGTTTCTTGCGTATTTGGTGTGAGATTATAAGGAAAGTCGACAAATACATCGATAATACAAGGGTTACGTATGCTCCGCTGACCACTTGAAGTGTTTTATATGTATCTGACTCCTCCTTTAAATGGATTATGATAGTCAAAATAGCACCTAGTAAATACGTTCCGTAAAAGAAGAAAATTGTATAATAGATTATAGGTATGACACGCCGTAACCGGGAATATCGAGGTTGAATCTCAAGACGCTTTAACGTTTCATTGTAATACAAGTCAGTGAACTGAAGCAAACGCAGGAGTTTATAATAAAACCGCACACAAACACCAAACAAGTCCGGCGCCATCGTTCGCGAGGTGTGAAATGAATAACCAGAAACTACAACTATCGGCGATGAAAGTGTCTAAACGGTGTTGTCAGGGTTTTTTTTTCGTGTAAATTAACCAATATCGAAGTCATTACATTAATCGACGCTCATTGTGAAAACATATTTGTAGTAAGTAAAGGGTGATCCATATCGAGCTTCCCTATTTTTAAAGAAAAAAGACAGAAACTTCAAAATTAATGGAGAATGTTTTTTTGAATGATCAATTTTTTGAAGATTATCTCTTTCAGATGTTGACCCCGGCTACGTCTCAGATGATCCAGATAAGACTTTTCATATCTCCATAGAAAAATAACATATAACAGTATGATATCAAGTGATCTTGTTGGCCAATCGAACGGCTCAAAATGTAAAATTATCTGCTCACCGAAGTTATCGCTCAATAAATCCATTGACTAATGCAATTTGTGGGAAGTAGCGCAATCTTCTTGAAACCAGATGTCGCCGAGATCGCGAGGTTCAATTTCAGTGATAAAATAGTCGATTATCATGGCACAATAACGGTCGCCATTGACATTTATGTTCTAACCGGTATCATTTTTGAAAACATATGAACCAATGATTCGACCGTCCCACAAACCAAACTAAACTGTTATTTTTTTGTGGATTACATGGCAGTCTTGAATCTCATCAGGTTGCTCCTCGCGACAGTTGTGGCTCGAAAAGGTCGAATCTTCTTGGAACTCTTCAAGATCCCATAGAGCGAAGCGGTGTCGCTTGGGAAGTGAAAGAAAGAGTATTTGGCAATTTTTGTGATGAGTGAAATTATTTAACAAAGAAGCGTCATTAAATCTTGTGTGCGGAATCAAATTTCTGGTACCGAAACGTTAACCATGTTGGAGGAGGCCTTCAGAACAAAGTCGTACTATTTGTGTGCTCGTGGTAATATACCTGTAATATAACATATCTAAGCATATACTATACAAGTCTTATTAAATCAAGAGAGAGAGAAAGAGAGAGAGAGAGAGACAGAGGCAGAGTGGCTCTAACGAGAGAGGGGAGGCCAGCAGGCTTCATTCAAATTAATATCCCTGAGCATGCTTCATGAATCATGTAAAATGTTGCGTTTGCTGTCATTAGGAACATTGCGTTCAGTAATTGTAAATACACACTTATGTATTTATACGTACATATGTGTGTATATTGCTGTATGGGCGCGTTATTTTAGCTTGTGGTTATGGCGAAACGTTACACGATATTAAAGTGTTACTACTCCAAGCATCTGCGTTATTTGTATATATATATACATAAAATAACATAAAAAGGCTACAAGCACATTAAATGTAGATGTGTGTGTGTGGTTGTGCGTGTAGTTCTGCGCCATTTCGCACGCTTAGCGAATGACAAGCAAAACAGCGTGCACCACTACACGTAAAAAATGCGGCGGAAAACATAAAATAACACGGAAAACAAGTGGAACACGCATAAACTGCGGTTTAGCTGAGTTACATTTTGGCAAGTAAACAACTATAACAACAATAATACGAATATAAACAACAACGAAAACGAGTTTAGACAACAGCAACAACAAGAGCGACAGTGAAAAGCATCATGACACTGATTGTGGTTGTATTGCTTGTTCATTTCGATTGTAACCGCTATACACGTACGAGTACTTGTAGAGGGTGTCTTTTTGGAAGTATGGGTTCTTTTTGGTGCTTTATTAGTTTCAAAGTGGTTCTAACTTCTACGATTTATTAGCGTAAACCAGATTTTTTTTACTCAAAAATTCTTTCTTTTTTGATATGATTCGGTCAACAAGAGTTTGTTCTAAAAAAGGTATCCTCTTGCCTTAGATCGGGTTGTTACACCGTCATAATGGAACGATTTATGCAGTTAAATCAATACATTGACGCGGAGAATATCAGGTTACAATGCATTTGCTTGTAGTTCACGCAATTGGTGGTTACTCTCTTTTCAGTTAAAAAAAAAAATATGGTCCACTAAGGGATCAAATGGAACTTTAGCATGGTTCGCAACTCCAGCATGTCATTTTGCTTAATTATGAACCGCTATGACAGAAATGGTTCAATACAGTAGTACATGCTATAGTGATCCGATATGAACAATTTCTTCGAAGTTTTCACTATGGCCTTAGACATTGGTATATGTCAACTTTATTGAAGATATTTCGTGCAATGAAAAAATTTTCTTTGGAAGCGCTTGATTCCGATCGTGTATGTAGTTTGTATGACAGCTATGTGCTATAGTAGTCTGATATCGGTGGTTTCGACAAATGAGCAGCATCTTCGGCAGAAAACGACGTGTGCAAATTTTCAAATCGATATAGACCAGCGGACTGACAGACGGACATGGCTAAAACGACTCCGTTGAGCTTGCTAATCATTTATACTTATGTATATTTTATAGGGTTTCTAAAGCGTCCTTCAGAAGGATGAAACCATGAGTAGAAGTTCACGCAAGTGAGGAAAGTTTCTCCGAGCACCATTCAAATGGGAGTGCCCAGAAAGGATCTTTTTACATATGTCTTAAGCATCTCACAATTTCCGGTCTTAGATATCCTCTGGGTAGCCAAAAAACATCCGTTTGAAGGCGAGCTAAAGTAAGGAGGCGAAACATCCCCTCCTACCAAAGAAGAAACAGATGCTTTCTTTTGGGTGTTAGAAACTTTGTGGCAAACTAGTATACCCTGTTTTGGGTATAGAAAGAATCAATGAAAGAATTTCTAACAGAACACGAGTTTTGAAAATTTATTTTCCAAAAATGTATAAATCTACCGTACATAGATGTCAAAGACAGCTGATTTTATTTTTGACAGCTGGTCTGATAACTTTTCCTATAGAAAATTCAATATTTCTAAGAACACCCTGTATTATATAGATATACGTATATGGCAATTTCAGCATTTACAGCAGCACTTTTACTTTAGTTTCGTATTTCTAGGACGCATTTTATGGGAGCTATTGTGCCAACACAATCACTTATAGAGCTGATTAAATAGGCGTGGCTAAGAAAAATAAAGGTTGAAGTAAAAATATTTGTTTTAAGGGAAAGTAAATCAGGCTTGATCGTCGAGGTTAAGCTGCAAAATTAAATATGAAACCAGAAAGATACAGTCTGTCGTTAGAAAATAAAGAAACTTAGTTGCTAAGAAAATAAACCAACTCATATGCTAGAAAAACATACCTCAGGAGTTACTAGAGTTTAGAAGTGATATTTTTTGGTTTGTCTTGTCTTTTAATTAAATAACAAAAAAAAATCTTAGAAGTTTAAATTATATTTATAAGCATAAAAAACTTCGAAAAAAATACTTTCCACATTTTCCCCGCCCATCCGTGGCATAAATGGCGCACACCTAACCCCATGCAAATGCCCAGCCGCACTGCAGACACAAAAATGCTACACAGCAATCGAATCTGCAAATCGACAATACCGATTTGATTTCGCTTCGCTTCGTTGCGATTCGATTTAATGGAAAATCGACCGCAAGCCGCAACACACTGCGACGCCGCTGCGCCGGGCGCTCCATTTGGAGAAATTGCAATCGACGCGCAGAGACCAATTCAAGTCGCAGCAAAACAAATATCATAAACCGCAAAACTAACAAATGCTCATACATAGAACAAATAATTTCACGCTCCACGTTTGCACACAACTATGTAAATAACTGTAGTTACACATATACCGCTATGCACTTGAACAATTGAAGGTTCGATGTGGAGGTTCTAGAACTTACAGCTCTGCTCTCCTGCCTCTAAATATGCATTTATATGCGCTTCCGATTCAAACGCGTTTGTAGCCGACCTCAAGACCCCGGCGAGACGTGGGAGAGGCGTTTGTTCCTTTGCGTGATGTACGAGAACTCAAAGAGACTTGCGGTTACTCGCGACATTTGTTTCCATGAACACGTATAAATATGTATGTGTGCACGCTGCAGCACTTAATGACCGACCAAAGAGCTGAGAATTACAGCAGCGTAAGATTGGCTCACTTGTCGCACCCTCCTCTTCTGCATTCCTTTTGGTTTGCACTTCGGCTGAACGGCACGTCGTGTCGACTACCATGGATCGTAGGTCGCTGCGTACCTTGGCCGTCGGTGTTTGTAGTTCGTTGTATGCTTAAGTGTTCCGTGAAATGAATCGAGAATTGACATTCGATTTACAGGACCATTGCACTGCAACAACGGTAATTGCTACAACGGGCGCACACTTAGCAAAGTGTGATCAATGTGTGTTTGTGTGTGTTGGCGATTGACTCCTGCTGCTGTTGGCAATGCATTAATTGTGTTTGTGGTGGCGGCGGCGGCAGCGGCGGTTAGCAAAGCGACTTGTAATCCGGGCGTAAGAGCCAAGCCAATGAAACAATCGACAGTGTCAGCCACAGCATCCAAGCAACTGACATTTAGTTAAAAGGAATTCAGTCAGGACTTTGATTCTACGTAATTGCTTGTATGTAAGTGAGGTAATGGCGCAAATCCTGTTTAGTCACGCGTAAGTATGACGGTATGATAGCTTAAACAAATCTTTAAGAATCCATCTCCCTAAATAGCTTCAAACAAACTAATTGGATATACATATGTATATGTAATATATACCCTATGTGTTAGATATCGCATTAATAAAGGTCAAAAGTCGTCGAGACATGCCGGCTACCGAGTCCTAAAGAAGCGATTGTGGTAGGTTTTGCCAACAATTCTTCAATCTATTAAAAAATTCTTGTTTATTGGAACGATAAGAAAATCGGTCGAGCCGTACCATTCAAATATTGACACAAATGCTCAATATAATATAAGTCAGGTCTTTGTGAGGCCTTGGGAGGAGCTCTATCGATTTTTCATCGAAATATTCTTTTGCAATCCGACTTGCCTGTTTGAAGTCATTGCCCTGCTGGTATGTATAGTTATCTTTTAAGCAGAGTTTTTGCTCTCCGGGATTTATATTTGTACTCAGCATCTATACGAGGAGACTTCCATCATTTTTCCTTCGACTATTACCAGATTTGGTAGACCACTGCAGCTAAAGCAGCCTCAAGCAAAAATATTTCCATCTCCGAACTTTAAGGTGCTTTGGATGAACTTACTTTGGAGCCTCTCATGAGTCCCTCGCGACATATTTTCTCTGCCTTTCGTACTTTTCAATTCGAGTTTACTCTATTCGAACTATAGCTTCTATATACTCATATGATGGTGTTTGTACCTCTGGAACCCCATGCGTATAATAAATAAGGTTAAATTTCTCCATTTTTTATAAAGAGGTTGGATATTTTTCAAGGATTAGAGGGTGATGTACTGCTCTTCGCTTTTCTCGTTGAGCTTGTAAACTCGGCCATTGAACGTGTTGAAAATAAGGAGGATTGTATGAGGCACCGCGAATTGCTTTTAGTAAAGATATTGGGAAGTAGGAGAAAGAATCGAAGAATGTCCTCTGAATCCACCTTTAGCATAAGGTAAAAATGTACGTAACCAAAATGAGTGAAAGTGACAACAAGAGTTTTAATATTCCAGGTGGCTTTTACAGCTCCAGTTATGGCAGAAGCACGGATTCTGGCAGTTCCAACCAAGCTCACAGACTTACTCGAGAGCGCGTCGGATACCAGCTACTGCCCCCTGCCTCTGGACCGTGGAGCCACCCACAAAAATTGGAAACCTTCGGAGTAAGGTAAATGACTCCGTACACTCGAGGTTACTCAATGCTTAAAGAGAGTGGACCATCATGCCTCTTGCAAGGGCCGACCGGGACAGTAATGGAACATTAGTTTCACGTGACGGGAAGAAGAAAATTACTGACGAGGTAGAGGGTAAAAGAAAGTCGTACGGGAAGTCGACCCATTCTTTTAACTACGCCATCATCGGCATCGTATTGGCAGATACGAGGAGGCATTCACCGATGGCCTAATGGGCCTAATCCTGTCGTCGTCCTCGAACAGGTCAGGGTTAAAAATCGATAAAGCTCACTTCGAAAGCCGAGTATGCGGGTTGGTCATCAACTTCGGAGAAATCGTTGCAGCCATCCGTTCCATGGTGGAGAGTCTGTCGGAGTTACGGAGCAACGCCTAGCTGCATTTTGGGCGTGGTGATTATGTCACTAGACTCCTAAAGACTCATATTTTCGTTAGGGGACCTCAACGGACCTAATGGCCGATGCTCCAGCGCCTCACTTTTCAATCAACCAAGTATTTTGAGTTGTCGCAAGGTCAGCCACTGCCAATATTGGTACTGCATATATTCATTACGAGTCTAATAACAGCTTCTGAATACCGATTTCCGATGTTGCAACGATTTCGCATGATTTTCAGCTTCACTTTTTACATCAAACCTTCTCAAATTCTATGAAAAATTAAAGTGAAGCATATCGTGAGTAAATTTTCCTTGAAATAGTATATGACTACAACAAAAACTGCTTTCGTTTAATGCCTTTCTTGTATTCATTTGTAAGTGTAATTACACGAAAGCAATCCTCACCGTTATGTTGAAGTAAAAGTGTAACATTTTCCGTTGCAGCAGTAAATGTTAGTGATTTCTTATGCACGTTATCTATAAACGATTACTCGCTTTAATTGCGGAAGTTGCCATTTCCTCTTCCAGCACTTATTCGCACTAACCACCACTCCACCACTCGCCAGCGCCGCTCGTTGGACGCATAAAATTATATGCTCATGCGGGCGGACGAACGCTGCCATAATGCCATTAGCACTATTTCACTGCAAATATTGTCACAATAAAGGTGAACCGTTCGTAGACACTTTCCAGGTTGGCGCCCTCACCGCTGTCGCCGCCCGCCAAGTGTTTAGTATGTGTTTTATTGCCACAAGCTAACTGTGAGGGAATTGCTTGGCTTATTGCAAGAAAGCAGAATGTAAGAAAAAGAGAAACAGCAATAACGGTACATGTCTCCAACTATGTATGTATGGGTGCATGAACAGAAATGTATGCAGCTTGTGATGAAGGCGGGCGTGTTGTCGAGGGGGAAACTACTCGTTGTGGCAGTGAGTTTAATGGCGGCGTTATGTTGTGTCTCCATTACGTGCCACATGCCACCGTTTTGTAGATGCGAGCGTGTTGCTCTTGCGTGTTTGTGACGTTTATGTACATGTGTGTGTTGGTTGTGTAGTTGTGGGAAAATAAAGTAGCAGGGAAAAGGCAAAAATTATAAAAGCAATTCACTTTAGGCTAATTTCATATTATAGCATGTCACACTCTATTTATTGTAATTCTATTTTATGCAGCTCTTCTAACAACTTCTTCCGCATATCTTTGCCACATCGATACGTATATGCATGTATCCACCAGCGCTCTAACCGCGCCGCCTTCACTACTAACTTTATATATGTGTGTGTGTGTGTGCTTACCAACAATATTTAGCGTCAATGCCTCACTCCTGTGGCAACAACCGTTATATAAGCAGCAGTAGCGCAGCTCCACCATTCCGTTTTGTTTGCTGTTGCTTTGGCTATTGCTATTATTGCTTTTCGCTTCTGGCGCTGCCGTGTCTACCGCGTTGGCCCGGCCACCTGCATAGCTATCTATGCCGCTGCTCCAGCACTGCGCACGTCTGTTCGCTTCCGACGTGTTGGTAATTTATTGCGCACAGCAGGTAACATTTCGATTGCAGTCATCCGATACTGTCGCGCCATAATATCCGCTGCGCTGTGCCACCTGCTCCTGTCTGCCGACAGCGCGAGCAGCGCTTCGATATTTGCACAGTCTTTTTAATAAATTTGAATTAATTTTATAAATTGGCCATTGCCATGCCGCTGCATGCCACGCTGGCCGTGTGTCGGCGCGATTTATGCTGTGCCTCTAAATTAGCGAATTTCTCATTTATTGGAGTTGAGTTACGTATTTTTTGAAATTTTTCTAGCCTCATTTGTGCCGAGCCTGTTACAATTTCCGGGCTATTGCATTTTCAATGGCTCTCAATGGCCACTTGAGACAGCGACAGAGTTAGGTGTAGTTAATTCAAGTGGTCATTAACTCATTAATGCAGTAAAATGTGGCCGGAGCAAAATAAATTACAATAAATTCCAAACATCTACCTACGCGGAGTCACTTAATTATGGCGATTTTCCAAGTGGTGGGCACTCATATACTCTCGTAATATATTGCATTGGCTTTAATGTGTGGTTTTGTTGACATGAAGGTTGTTGGTGGCACCTGTAAATATGGAGGGGGATTTTATTAGTTTATATATAAAAAAGATTTGTGAAGAGTCGATATATTTTGAGATACATTGATTAAAGTCGACGAAATTATGGAAAAGATTGACCAGGACCATCACATAAACAGCCATGACATCGCTAAGGAACTTAACATTCATCATGGAATGGTTTTGAACCATTTAAATAAGGCTGGCTGCAAAAGAAGCTCGATGTTTGGGTACCACATGAATTGTCAGTGAAAAATTTAATGGATCGAATTAAGATCTGTGATTCTTTACTGAAACGAAATGAAATCGAACCAAATCTGAAGCGAGTGGTAACAGGAGACGAAAAATGGATCAAATACGATAATAATGTGCGAAAAAGATCATGATCTAAGCGTGGGGAAGCTCAACTAATAGTCGCAAACCCAGTACTGAAGCTTCGAAAGATTATGTTGAGTGTTTGGTGGCGTTGGAAAGGAATCATCCACATTAAACTACTCCAGCCTGGTCGAACGATCAATTCCACATTTAACTGTCAACAACTGATGAGATTGACACAAGCAATCGAACAAAAAACGGCCAGAACTGATCAACAGAAAGAGCTTCGTATTCTATCAGGACAATGCTAGACCCCACACATCTTTTTGAAAACTCGGCAAAAACTGGGAGAGCTTGGCTGTGAAGTTTTGATGCATCCACCATACCCCTACCATCGAACTACTACTTGTTTCCTTTAATGCAGAACTCTCTTAATGAAGTAAAGTTAACTTCAAGAGAAGCTTGTGAAAATTACTAGTTGCAGTTTTTTGCTGAAAACCCGAAAAGTTGTACACTGATGAAATAATGTCCAGCGAAAAAATGGTATATATTTGGTTCGTTATCATTATTATAAATATAAAAAAAATAAGTTGAAATTTGATAAGAAATACGAAAAGACTTTTTCGACTACCTGACCGAAGCATTCTGTAAGTCAAAAAATATTTCCTTTTTTCTTGAGTAAGTTAAGCATAAAGCTTGGAGAGCCCACAATAGACCACAGGTAGTAATGCATTCCTCAAAATCAGTCAAATCCTATTGCCATCAGTCAAATCGAGGATCCATACCTTCGGATTATATGTAGTAAGTAGTAAAATGCGCTGTCACAGATACGAAAGAATTGTAGAAGGTACAAATACGATACAGGAAATATCATTAAGGAAGGCTTAAAGAATTGAAACCTATAATACTATCTAGTAAAATTGAAGCCATTACATCTTAAAACCGCTTTTAAAGTACTTTACTCAACCGCTTACTTTATAAAAGGAAAGATATTACAAAAAAAAAACAGATAAGAAATTATATAGTTTTTCAAGCTGTATTTTATTTAAAAGTCAATTCGAAGTACAAGCTTGTGGAAAATCTAATCTAAAGAACTGTAAAAATCGCTCCACTACAGTCACTAACAATTCCCAAGCATCCTTGCTTCAGTCTTTTATGAATTTTTCAATTTTCTATTTCATTTAGTTTTCATACAATTTGACAATTTCATAGCCAAAGCACCCATAAAAGAGGAAACGAAATATACCAAAAATAAAATAAAACGAAACAATCATAAAAGGCTTGCCAAAGAAGACGGCGCACAAAGCATATCAAATCGTCTCGTGAAAGAAAACTGCAAATTTTGTTTTATTTCCACTCAAACGCAAGCAAACTGAGCGTCGTTTGTGGCTCTTGGCTTGCGGCTATTGCACAAATATAACGGAAAAACGATCACAAACAGACAACAAACCATCGAACTATCCACAAAGCGAGTGATGCCAATAAAAATATAAATAAATTCATACACGGATACACAAATAAACAGAAAAGGTGGCAAAAGGTGCAAAGTACGGCGCAACGAAATGCCATAAACGTGTTTGTTTAACAGCATATATATAATATACTCGTATATATATATGTATGTGTATATATTTATATGTAAGTATGTGTTTTGCTGTGTAAGCATTCGGTTGCGCTGTTTACTTCCCACACCCCCACCGCCGCTTGCAGCGAGGCGAATTTAAAAATTGCGGCTGTCAGACAGACAGGTGTACGCAGGGATAAGCCAAATAAATGCGAGGAATAAAAGTGACATAAGAAGGTAAAGAAGACGCTTGTACAATGTATGGAGTCGGCAAGTTTGTTGCCTTGCAAGTTTGGCGACAAAAAGGAAGTAAAAGAAGCGGAGTGCAGTAACTTTGGGAGAAATCTCATTTCGACTATTGAGCAGGAAAACGCAATGCACAAACATAGTTTTGTGTAAAAGACTTTGTAGTTTTTATGTATGCGTTTTTTATTGTGAAGGGAAAACTGAATACAGTGTTCTAAAACCGAAATAAAAAGTTGGACGAAGAAATAAGGAAAGCAAGGATTTCAAATTTCAGTGGGAAATTTACTTTGTTTAATTTGTTTTTCATTAGCAAGAAAAAAAGCAACTTCGGCTATAATACCCTTCACTGGTGCATTTTTTATAACATAAAGGAGTGTAAAAAGAACTTTCTTCGGATATTGTAGCGATGCATTGAATGACAATATTTGTCAAATTTCTTGACGATGCCTTTTCAAATAGAAAAAGTACTCTAAACAAGGACTTGAGTTCAATCGGTCAGTTTGTATGTAAGTTATATGATATAGTGGTCCGACCTGAACAATTTCTTCAGAGATTGTATTATTGCCTTAGTTTATATGTCTTGCCAAATTTCATGAAGATATCGCGTCAAATGACAAAGTCTTCCATACAAGCATTTGATACCGATCGTTCAGTTTATATGGCAGCTATATGATATAGTAGTCCAATATCCGTATTTCCGACAAATGAGTAGCGTCTTGGTGAGAAAAAGGCGTGTGCAAAATTTCTGGTCGATATTTCAAAAGTGAGGGACTAATTCGGATTTATATAGACGGACAGAGAGACATACAACGGCGGGTAAATCGACTGTGTTAGTCACGACAATCAATTATATATATCTCTTATAGGGTCTCCGACTTTTTGTTGTGCGATTTACAGACAAAACTATAGACTGCTGCTTGTTATTTGCGTAGTGAAGTCAGAAAGTAAGACAGCTGCACTGTGCTCTCGCAGTCGTGAGGAAATGGCAAAGGAAAATATTGTTTCAATTCAATTGCAGAGCGAAATTGGCTGATTGTGTGCGTATAAGAGAGCGATGACAACAAAGCAAAGCGGCGACAGGAAAAAAAAATAAAAAATATAGCCACATTGAGGAGAATGAAACAAAAAAAGTGCTGAAAAGAAACCAATATGGGCTTACATACAGGGCGCGTACAGCCGAGCGCCATGGCGTATACGTGACATGGCAATTGCAAAAGGAGTGCAGCATTTTTTCTTGGGAATGCGAGTCTGCTGAGACGAAAAATTATTTGAAAATAACACATATGTGTAAAATATAAGCAATTTTTACAGCTGCGGTTTATCGGCTGCAACGACAGCGCAGTCAAAGCAGGCTGCATGAGTTCCGAAGAACACAAAAACAAATAAGGCAAGGCGCAAAAGTTGTTGCGTATAAAACATTGCTTGCACTTTATTGCCAGAGAAATCACGGATTGCCTGTGTGCGCTATTGCACGCTTTGATTTAGATCTTTTTTCAAAAATCAGTCAAAATTCATTGAAAAATGATATTTCTTCCGCCTGAAAAGCCAATTCGTCTGCGCAATATTGTCAAATTTTCTGGTCTGCTGCGCGCTATACTCAAGATACGAAATTACGCTTTAATATGCAAAAAACTAAAAAAAAGTGGAAGATACAACTTGATTTGCCGCACTTCGATTTAGTTGTGGCAAGTGGTAATCAAGACTCACGCTTTCCACCAGCCTGTCTGCAGCGCTCAACGAAATGCCGTGCCGTTCGATTTGTTGCCGAGTGCACTTGTGTGCATTTCAAAGCAATTATGCCAATTCCTTGACTACTTTGTTTAATTATCTTTCGACGTTTCAACTCAGAGCACTGGCTGCTGCACTAATGAATGCACAAGCATGCGCTTGCACTGCCGCTGCGGTGAACTCAAGCAGAGCCAGTGTCAGCGCCGGCGGCGGCGGTGGTGGTGGTGTCTTCAAGCCGAAAACCAGTCAGGCAGACAACCAGCCAGTCATTCGGTCGCCAGCCAGTTATCATTTGGCTACATTCATTTCATGGTGTGTGCATCAACACACTGCCCACTTCCCTTCACCGCGTGCTAGCTTGTGTTTCTTGAGGAACACTTCGTGTTTTTTTTCTTATGCTGCCATTCATTAGTTCTGCTTCCGTTAGAAGTAATCGAAGTGAATGAATGGCTCTGCGAATGCATGAATCAAATTTGTATAAATTTTGTCTGAATTCAAGTGGCAAACAGCAGTGCATTAATTTGCTCAATGAAGTGTGAAATTTTATGGTAATTTCAAGCACAACTCCAATCAACAGTACGCAGTGTTTGTGCACATTCTTGTTCGATATTCAAATACTCTTTTTGTTGCTGATACATTCCTTTGCGGATCGGAGAAAATTGCTGAAGCAGCAATGCCTCAGTTTCGTTTCTTAAACAGCAGGCAGTTTGCTTTATGTTACCTTTTAAATTTAAATTGTGCAATTTGTAGTATTATATAATATAAGTATTATCTTGTAGCTATCACTTATGATATGGCAGCCACAAATCTAGTTCTTTAGAGGTGGTCCTACGACAGTGATTTATGTTTTCGGCAATTATATCCGATTGTCTTTTAATCGGTTGGTTGGATGAGCAAAAGGGGAAAGCTACGAAGATGTCTCATTTGAAATAGAAGTAGAAACTCATTTAAGCGTAATGTATGATTTCGTTACTTATAAGCAAATATAAATAGCTTTCTTTTGCCCCTGCTGACAAATAGACTGCCTCTCTAACGTAACTTAGTGAAAGATCGTTTCGTCTCAGTCACACTAGTGGCAATTATAGCAACAACATTCTTGGTAAGAAATTAGTAAAAATAATGCACTGATTTATGTGAAAACCGAGTAAGGTTAGGTTAGATTAATCTGGTAGGCCAATTAGTCACGTATAAATCAGTTTTGGTCCTTTGTGATGCCAAATGAAGTTCAATTTCTCGGTCCAAGAGAAGTAGTCGGCCTTTAGAATGCCTGTGCTTCAAGCGAATTTTAGAAGTCTCTGCGGCCTCAATATCGAATCTCTTCGTTTCGTTCGATAATTTGTTTCCATTTAGGAGGCAACTTCATAATACCTCCCTTCCTTATTTGCAAAGAACTCGGACAGCCATTTTCACAAACCTCTTTAGAGTTCAACTTTACACCAACAAGGACGTTCGCCTTGGATAGGAACATTGGTAATCACTTGGCGCTATGTCCGGGCTAAATAGTGGATGCGATAAAACTCCCATCCGAGCTCCCGTAGCTTCTGATGAGTCATCAACGAAGTGTGTGGCCTGGCGTTGCACCGGTGGAAAACTGAAAACTCACAAAATGAAGAGCAGCACGACTAAATATCTGGTAGATTACATAACGCCGAAGTAAAATAATCACAAACTTCACAGACGCACGGCGAATTTACTTGTATATCTAAAGCAAGAAATGAAGTCTTAGCTAAAAGTTACGCTTCAATAAGCGCAGCAGAAGAAAGCCTATAAAAAAGCAACAAGTAACTAATCTCTGCAGTAGTTCTTGGAGTTTAGGGCTTTCTGCAATAAGCACCAGCTTAAATACTCGCAATCAGAGCTAAGCGTCGCTGGAGTATTGTTGTTTTTGTTGGCTGCAGCTGCCGTCATCACAAAACTGCTAAGAGTTGACAACGTTAGACAGTTATACACACAAAAGAACCGAATGCAGGCCATCGAAGACTGCCTCTTTTCAACATAACCACATTTATGCCGCGGCTTTGGTAGTTATGGGCAACGTAACTAACTGCAATTGCAACAACATCAGTCGTTACTATTTTACTATTTAATGTTGACTGCGGCAAGTGCGTGATTATAACTGTTCATCTCATTTTCCAGATTTACAATGCAGTGAGCGGCTCGCTGGGCTTAGCACCGTAATCGACAAGTATATCAGCTGGATTCAGCCGACAATGCACTCGGTCATTAAACCGCTTTCCTATTGTAATTGTAAGCGTTAAACTTCCGTTGTATTTGCGCCTTTTAGCGCACTTGAAGTAAAATGAAGTATGAAGAAATAAGCAAAATAAAAAATTACATAAAATGGCTTAAGAAAAAGAAAGTCTGTCGAAAGACGCTTAAGCGAATTTGTTGCACTTTGCCTGTATACGACAGCGCAGTAGCATTTAATGACAGCTGCAGCCATGATTTTTACAATTCTGTCGGAAATGTGCTGACAGCAACCAGCGGTGCCGCAGCTGCCAACAAAGTGTGAAGCGCATTGCCACTTGCTACAGATATGCCGCTGAGTCGCTACTGTGTTGCAAGTATGTAGCGGTTTTTACTTAACAGGTACTAAATTATACTGTTTAAAGTCTAGTGTTGTTGTTGTAGAGCGCGGCTATCGCCCAAAAGTACACATTATGCGGACGAATTTCGATGTGAAACATGCACCTTGTACTGGTCGACCTATTGTTGAAAAAGTCGATGAAATTATGGTAGAGATTGACCAGGACCGTCACATAAGCAGCCATGACAACGCTAAGGAACAAAACATCATCATCAACCGGGAACCATTGATCCATTTATAATAGGCTGGCTACAAAAAGAAGCTCGATGTTTGGGTACTACATGCATTTTCGGTGAAAAGTTAAACCGATCGATTTAACATCTGCGATTCTTTGTTGAAACGAAATGAAATTGAACCATTTCTGAAGCGAATGGTAACAGGAGACCAAAAGTGGATCATATACGATAATAACGTGCGAAAAAGATCATGGTCAAAGCATGGTGAAGCTCAACAAATGGTTGCAAAGCCAGGATTGACGCCTCGAAAGGTTATGCTGAGTGTTTGGTGGGATTGGAAAGGAATCATCCACTATGAGCTGCTCCAGCCTGGTCGAACGATTGATTCCTCATTTTACTATCAACAACTGATCAGATTGAAGCAAACAATCGAAAAAACGACCAGAACTGATCAACAGAAGTGACTTCGTCTTCCATCAGGACAACGCTAGACCACACACATCTTTGATGACTCGGCAAAAACTGGGAGGCTGGCTGGGAAGTTTTGGTGCATCCACCATACAGCCCGGATCTTGTACCATCGGACTACAATTTCTTTTGGTCAATAAAAAGCCTGTGAAAATTATTTGTCGCAGAGAAACCAGAAAAGTTTTACTGATGGAATGATATGTCTAGCAGAAAAATGGCAAAAAGTGGTCGACCAAAATGGTACATATTTGGCTCATTAAAGATCATTATAAATATGTATAAAAAAATAAATTGAAGTGTGGTTAGAAATACGAAAAGACTTTTTCGACTACCCAATAACTAAAATTGCCAAAGCCAATTCTCCAAAATTTCACAGCGGGGAAATGATCCTCTGCTGTGAGCACCTCTACCGATCTAGAACCTCCTGCTATTTTGTCGTATTTTTGTGTTTTGTTTAGTAATACAGTTATGCTACACGCCTGTTGTTTGGAGTCAGCCCATTTAAAAATTTACGCTTTGTTCTTTATAAGTAAATGGTTAGTCAGTTGAATACCGGGGCCTCACAAACAATTGAGGCTGGAAGTGGTTTCAACATTTTTTTTGACCAATTGTAAAAACAAAAACAATGCGTTACCTTCATATTTTTCATATACGACTCTTTGCGTTTGGCAATTTAGTTTGATATAGCGCATTTGACGAGCACACGCGCGCTTCGACTAGTGCGCGATTTATTAGCGTTCGTGCCCCACATTCGCCGCCGCAAATGTCATTAGCAAATATACCCTATAAATCAAAACGCTACCAGTTGCGGGTTGTGCACTCAATGCAGATGTCATGCGGCATGATGGACTGCTTGCTAACAGTGAACCAAAACAACAACTACAACAACAATAATGCTGACAGCCACTAACAAAGCAATGACAGCGGCAAGGCAACAACAGCTGCCGTCGCCGATTGGACGAAGAGCAAGTGAAAAGCGAGCACATCATAAATGTCGCCATTGAAGGCGCCGCAGAGTGACAGGCAGGAGCGCTGGCAAAGAGTGCCAGCAGAGGCTATAAATGGTGTGCTCGTATCTTCAGGCGAAGATAAGTAATGTAAACTACTTGACTGATAATGCTAGCAGGCTTGATGATGTTGCCACAGCAGCATGACGCGACGGTCGCCGCGGCGTACTCGGCGATATCAAGCGAATTTCAAGTTTCGGGCCATGCCACCCGGGAGTCCGGTGCGACCGATGTTGCGAGCATACCAAATTAAGGTGCCGTGATAAATTGTTGCAAGTGGCAAGTAGTAAGTAGCAAATAGCGTTTATCTTGCAGTCCCCCTTCAGTCTTATGGCTGGTGGAAACCGTGATTCAGTTTTATACTTTTCTGCGTTGAAGGTAAGTAAACAGTTGAAATGCCTGTGGAGTAGTGGTCGTGCACTTTCACCGCGTGTCACGAAATAAGCAGCAATGCATTGCAATAAAATGTTGCATTTATGCCACTTAATTTTTTGGCAGACATTCTTGCGGAATCAGAACGCAGCAAGATGTCCAAGGGAGCAGGGAGGAAACGGGAAGCGATAAAAACTTGCATAATGTGTTGCTTTGGTTTGACTGCAGTGCCTTTGTGCAACGGTTGCCACATACTTGCCACATCGCGTTATTTCATCCGTTACGAACACAATGCTGCTCATAACTTAGTCGCGCTCATGGTGAAAACGTGTGTGGCATGCAACACCATGCAGCAGGATTAAAAATGCGACCGAAAGTGTGTTGGGCGGAGTAAAGAAAGTGTTGAAGCATAAGAAAATTATCGCAATTTCATCGGTAAGTGTGCAGCAAATGGCAAATGTTGACCGTGTACGAGTTGTTACATTGTAACGAGTAGCGAGTGACGCCATTGTTCGCCCAAACTAAGTAATCCGCGCGCTTTCGATTTCTCTGTGACTCGTAAAACTTGCACACGGACATTTGAAGAAAAGACTTTACCTACGGAATATTAACACAATAAGAAATTTTGAGGCAAACTAATTTTTTTTGTCATACATAGATGAATAAAAATTGAAAAAAAATTGATTTTGGGTTAGGCTAGTCTGGTAGACTAATGAGCCATGTATAGACCAGCTTTGGCCCCTTGCGACACCAGATGGAATTCAGTAATGATCCTTTAAAAAAAAGATTGCCATATATATTCGATTAAAAAGTGATTAATGTGTAAATTTATTAAAATATGTATACTTTAACAAACTTTAAAAAAGAAAAAAATTTGGTGTTGCCAGATGACTGAAAAATGTTTTTTTGAATAAAATAAATATGTTTTATAAAATATATAATGCTTAATTCTTTCTTGGTTTGTGTAACAAGGTTACCACCCATAATTATATAAATGAGAATGAGATTATCTGTGAACCGGGGCGGCTCCAGAGCAGAATTTTGGGGGTTAAACTATATATTTTTAATTTGAGAAATGTGTTTCGATTACTTTTTCCGGTTCCACAACGTTGTCGTAGTTCATGTTGAGGAGTGCTAAGCCGTTCAATTTTTTTCTGGAGCATCATTGTTTTGAGGCAAGTCTTGATTCGACGCAAATTCTTCTTTGGATCGTTCAGCGTTATCATTTGTGGCTGGCAAAGTGCAATGTACGAAATGATATATATACTTATCGTACTGATATATTTGCAAAGCGCAGAAAGCAGTGTCGATTTTTGTAGTTCTTTGTTTTCTGGCAAGTCTAACTAGGCATTCAGTGAGTACTCTTGTATCTTTTTCTTTGAACTTTAGGTTAAATTTTTGATAAGAGCTGACTCAAATCGAAACTTTCAAGAACCTCATCGGAAAACTGCGTTTTTAAACCTTTCATGACCGTGTCAAGGAGTGGAATGTATGCAGAAACCCTGTAGAAGTCTTCACAGCTTTGAAATGGATGATTATTTCAATTACTTTGATGACCACATGTTCTGGGGTTATCACTTCAACATTTGATTTCTCAGCCATCTCTGTAGCAGTTGAAAATTTTTCATTAACCTCTTCACCTTCTCATTGTTTTATGTTCCCTGGCTCAGCGCTGTAGCTGCAATGCGGTGTGATAGAGAGAGAGGGCGAGAGAGAGAAAAATATACCAGTATTTCTTTTCTAGAGAACGCGCATCCGCGGAAATCCGCGAACTGAAATTTTGCTTAGGACCTTTTTTTCCCAGGAAACTGCTCCTTTATTTGAATCACTGATATCGGACCACTATAGCATGTAGATGCCATCGAAGTCAGGTTCTTGTATGGACAACTTTTGTGTTGGACAAGATATCTTTCGAAAATTTGGCACATATTGCTTTCAAAGACAACATTAGAATATCTGATGTAATTTTTTAATTCGGATTATTATAACATATAGCTCCAATACAAATTGAATGATCGGATTTAAGTTCTTGATTGGAAAACTTTTCTATTTGGCGAGAGATATTTCCGAGCTATGGTGTAGATTATTTTCTAAGACAGGGCTATAATATACGAAGAAGTTCTTTTGATCGCACCACTATATCATATAGCTGTCATACAAGCTGAGCGATCAAAATCGAGTGCTTTTATGGAAACTTCGTTATTTCGAACGTTTTTATCTGTTTTTTTTTTTTTTTAATAAAAATCGGTATTTATGTAGATATGAAAATTATTATTTTGAAAGCGTTGCAAGTAGTGTTCAATATTGTTTACTTTTGATTGGAAATAAAGTAATAAAAATTTGAAAAAAAAAACAAAAACGAAAAAAACAAAGTCGTAAAGCCTAAATTCGTAATTGACTATTTAGTAAGAAAACTATAGTTTGAGGGTAAAAACAAACCCACATACGTTACAACGAGAAAAATAAATAAAAAATTTCAAGATATCTATATGGCTGGCGAAAACTGAACTTTGACCTAAAATAAAATTGCTGGTGGCCCGCTTTTCCAGTGAAATTTAATGGCCCACCTTTATGCGGCTGTCATAAAACAGCGGAGCCACAGCAAAAATCCAATTGATAACGCGCTATTCGCAAGCCCATACCCATATGCAAGTCCATAGCCATACACAAGCAAACATACACGTGCATAAATACACTCATACCTGCGCAGGAAGTCAGACAGACAGTGGCTGCCTGTTAAATTGAGCGTAATGCACATTGTATGTTATATGCTGTGTGGAAATACCGTTGTGTATTTGCATACGTGCCACACCCAGAGCCAGGTCGAGGCAATGCCAACGGCATAAACAGCGCAAAGTTCACAGTGACGCAAATGTGCAACGGCTGCCAGATCATCCTTTTGTGAAGTAACCATTTGGAAAAAACATTGAAACGAAGCCAAATGGCGCTGCAAAACATGCCACCGCTGCCGCATACACCGTTGCATGTGCTCGCCTCTATGTATATGTATGTGTGTTCACACATATTTATTTACGTTGGAATTAGGGCAGCGCAAGAGCAACTATCAACAAAATATTTATGTATATATAGCAACTAGATAAATTTAAACGCAGTTTACGCGGCGATGAAATAGTGGCAAAGCGCATTTTCACTGCCACACCGCCACCGGTGTTGCAAGTGCGTGTGCGTCTACTTGTGAATATATATTTAGAAAATAACAACATTTGCACACTTTGATAGCCAGGCCAGGCAGGAGTGGCAGTAATAGCTTCACGCGAGTTGGATAAATGTGTGGTGGCAGCTCAAAGGAATTCACCGATGAGGTAGTTTGGGGAGGGGCTGGTAAATACTGCTCACAAGAGAGGAGAGTTATTAATAAACGCCCGTGGGACCACAAACCCGCTTTGGAAATATTCTTTATACATATATCCTTTGAAATATAAATGATCAGCTTGACGAGCTGGCTCGATTTAGCCATATCTGTTTGTCTGTATGTATGTATGTAAGCAAATTGGAATCTAAGTTTCGAGATATCACTCTGAAAAATTTGCAAATATTCTTTTCTCTTCTCAATGCTGCTCATTTGTAGAAATTTTCGATATCGATATATTATTGTATATAGCTGCCATACAAACTGATCAATCAAAAAAATTAAAGTCTTTGTATGAAAAACTTTTTTGTTTTGCAAGATATCTTTAAGAAATTTGGCACAAAGTATTTTCCCAAATGACGCTATAATCTCCATACAAATTGTTCAGATTGGACTACTATAGCATATAGCTGCCATACAAAATGATTGATCAAAATCACGATAAAGATATTTTTGTACCATATTTTGCTAGAAAAGGTGCATCTGTGAAGGGTATTATATCTTTTGTGCAGCGTAAGTTAACCCTTCCTTTCCTTTCTTATTTAAATTTTCGTGAATTTCTTTTCTCTTTTCTAGTTGCTTGAAGTCGAAAATCCTTACACGCAAAGCTATAAACTGCCACCAAATAAATGCCTTAAACATATTCGAGTATTTTAAACTCAAACAACATCATACAACATGCCAGCGCATTACCGGCCGCCGAGTAGCAACCTTGTTTACCCATGGTGTACGAGAGCCGCAGCTACTGCTGCATAAATTACTTCTTACATCCATAATTTTTTAACTAAATAATCAGTTTCGTTGAGAAATATACTTAAACACATACTCACATACACCAACATAGCTACTTACACACACACATGCATTCACCCTCCACGTGCCTACTCTGCACATGCCGTCCGCAATGAGCGCCATACTGAAGTCGCACCCCACGGCGTATACGTGACATTTGCTTATGCAGTTTCGTGCTGGCGCATATGCGCGCCTCCCGCTGCGGCCTTCGCCCTTCACCGGTCGCTTCGACAACTTGCTGATTTCGCTGTATTTTGTCCATTCAAAACTGTCGAATTGCGTTGTTGCTGTAGTTTTTGCGTTTTTTTTGCGCACTTGTTTCCGAAAAGTTTTGTGCGCCGCTTTTCGTCGTTTTTAGGCGCTTTCACAATTCACAATTTATAGTTACCGTTGGCAATTTAACTTTGTTTGCCAGTTTTAAGTGCCGCACCAAACTACACATTTCGCGTACTTTGCGCCGCCAAGGTTAATAACGGTCCAAATAACGTGCCGACGTTTGACGCCTGCCACAGCTGACTGACAGCCGTGCCGCGGCAGCCCCGCGTGGCGTAGGTGCATGCAGCGTCATGTTGAGGCCCGTTTGGCGCAGTGGCAGTGGCGGCGGCGGCAGCCAAGTCTCTATGCATGCAAATAATTTTCGCGAGTGCAGTAATTTCGGCTGTTATGCACATTTAGGCTTTCCACTCTTCGCTCATTTTGATGTAACATAATTAGTTTCGTAGCATGCAAAAACGCATTTGGTAAGTGTTTATGGCACTCAAATACTCGCAAAACATATGGGCCTTGGAAGCCAAGCTTACGTGCACTTAGTCGAAATATGTTTGAAAATCGGTTGGAGGCTTGAGTGTGAGCAAGATAATTTTAATTACAGGTACTTGTGCGAGTATGTGTATCGCTAATGGTTAAAATTTTGTTGGTTTTTGAGTCGTTGAAGTAATGTTTTCGTTAATATATGCTCATCAGATATTCGCTATCTATTTAAATGCAATCAAAATCTCATCAATTTTCGTGCAGTTTGTTCAATAAAATGTTATATTTCTATGTTAACTAAAGTTAATCTATATTAACTTAATTAATTTTATATTTTCTTATTATCATACTTTTTAATTCCACAGTCGATTATCCAGTCCTTAGTAACTTCAGCGAATTCACTTTTATGGCCTCCAACGACTTATGTATGTACTATATATAGAAATTTCTATATACAACTTCTGTAATCAGCCACACTTCTCAACACAAGTACCTTAACCAAGACTCTCGTGTATGTCAAACTGCATTTCTGGGAATTAACTCTAGATTCTCTTTGCCAAAAATTAAATTTTTAGCACGAGTTCAAAGCAAACCAAGAAAAAACGTTAATTTCGGTTGTAGCGTTCACAAAAAAAAAATTCTTACTAGAACTTAATTTTGTTTGGTCAGTTTGTACGGCAGCTATATGCTATAGTGATTCGATCTGAAGTATTTTTTCGGTTATTGTACCGTTATTCTGCAAAATAACCTATGCTGAATTTGGCCAAGCTCACTAAAAAAATAAAAAAGTTTTCCTTACAATGACTGGATTTTGATGGTTCAGTTTGTATGACAGCTATATGGTAATATGATCCGATTTTAACAACTCTTCGAATATTATAGCATTATCTTTGGCAATAATTCGAGCCGAATTTCGTGCATATATTTCCTCAAATATACAAATTGTCCATATAAGGACTTGATTCCAATCGCTCAGTTTTTATGGTAGCTGTATGCTATAGTGATCCAAAAGCGACCGTTCCGACAAAAGAGCAAGTCCTTGGAGAGAAGAGGACGTATGCAAACTGAAGTACTAATTTGCTTACGTATATATATAGAGATAAGTTAAAATGGCGAATAGCCTTTGCTCATAGCCAAATTAATTTTGTCTAATGAATAAAATTCATTAGCTGATTGTTTTATCAATGTTCAAAACCAAATTTACAGTGCAGACAAAACCGTCAGAGTTCAACAAACTCAAATTTTCAGTGTGGACAACAATCCGTTGGGTTGCATTTCGGTTTCAGTGCGATTGGAATTCGATTAAGAATTATTGAAGTAAAATAAGATATTTATTTTTTGTATAGTGAAGCGATCTAAATTAGCGCTTTAATTGAGCAAAAGCCGGTTAATTGATCAATTAGCTTCTGCGCGAAACCGCTATAAATCGACTCAGTTCGCCATGCTGATCATTAATATATATTTCATATGGGGTCTCAGTTGCTTACCTCTAGGTTTTAAGAACATTCAGTCAAACTTTATATACCTTGTTCAAACTTTGAGGCGATTATTATATAATATATTAAAAACCAGGTAAGTATTCATGGTATTCGCTGTTATACCTGTTGTGAAACATACAATTTTTATATATTTTCTGTATTTCACTTGAATTTTGTACTATATTTTAATTTGATGAGATATTTTGTAAGCTACATGCCAGTTATAGAGTTTTAGTGAACCATTTTCAGTGGCATATGATTTCATAAACAAACATTTCTTGATATTTGTAAAAAAAATTACATTAAAATTATTATTGAAATTATCAAAAAATTACTTGTTCTGTACCCACAATTTAAATGAGTTTGAAATTTGTTTTTCTCGGATTTTTGCTTTCACATTATGGAAATTCTTCACTAAAATTTAGTTTTACTTAACGTACTATTAGTATTATTTTCTCCCTGAGCTCGCAATCCTCACCCTCACAAATTTTAGCAATTAGTACATAACTCTGGCAAAAGTACATCTTCTATAAACAGAATCATAAGAAATATTTTCCAATCAATACCATATTTTCCTAGATAAAAATCCAATCAAAATGAATTCCTTGGTGAATGCTTGTTTGTTGGGTAAAATTAATAATGTGTGGTAGAGCCAGAAAACTGAAATGTTATTAGCATTTTTTCACATGACGATTTATGCTACCATTAAACAGAACTAGTGCAAATTGAAATGATACAAATGTATTTAGGTACTTGGTTATAGATAAATATAAACATACGTGCATCCATTTAAATAGAAAACATTAGCACATTGCTGAGCAAAACATTAGAAAATTTTCCAACTAATTTCTGCTACTTCCCTTAGAAGCTCAAAATAAAGAAAATAAGCCAACAGAGATGCTTCACAAATAAAGTTCGTGGCGATAAACAAAACTCAAACTGCAATTCAAGCTGATTTTAAAATCAAACTAATTACGTAGGTTGCCTACTATATTTCGAGATTTAGCAACCCTAGTGTTGCAATTTGGCAACACACTTTGTTTTATCTTCTTTTTATCTTTATGACGTAATGTTTGACATTTTTGATGTTATATATTCTCCGAACATTTTGACATGCGAGCGCTATTTGTGTTGCTAACAGTAACTTAAAATATTCGTTTCAGTCAAAAAATGGTATCAAAACGCAAACATATTCGTGCCATCATTTTTGTACAACTTTTGACGTGGATTAACTCAGCAGCAGTGCATCGATGAACTTAACTACGTTTTTAGCGAAGAAGCTCCATCAATAGTTAGTGTTTCTCCTTGGTATGGTGGACCGTAGATGTTAATGAAGGATTTTTTGAAAAACACTAAAGTGATTAAATATGTTTTTGTGCTCCAATCCCAAAATATAAAAGGTAACCTTCGTATAGTTTAGGAAGAAACCTATACATTTACACTTCTGGCTTTGTTTTCTGTTCCATTCTTTCTAACAAATTGGAAAATTACTATTCAACACAATAGAAAATTGGAAATGGTACAAAAATTTGTAAAAAAATTTCAATCAAAGTGCAACATAAGTACATCGATTGCTACCATAGTAGAAAAATCAAAATATAAATCAGTAGAAAAATTGAGTTGTGGGAAGAAATTTAACCACAAGTACTAAAACCCGCATCAAGCCACATAAACAGTTATTTCGGTTGCATATCATCATATTATCACGTTTGAAATGAATTAAGCCTTAGTGAGTACTTGCGTAACTCTAGATCTAAGGCCTCACCCACAAAAACGCCTCGTCGTCAGTTTACTGAGCGTAAGTGAAAGCAAAACTAAATTTTGTGGCTGCATTTGCATTTCTTTATTTGCACTTCTCTCAGAAATTTTCTACATTTTGCGTTTATATTGCATTGCTATATTTATGCAGAGTGTATAGCTGTTGTTGCTTTAGCTTTTCCAACATTATTCAATTTTTGAATGGAGATGCCCAGTTGAGGTGTGTTAGCACAAAATATACTACAAATTGCTGCTACTCGCACACACATGCTTAACTAAAGTGCTGTCATGAATGACTATGAAGCGAACACGCACGCATTTATTCACACACACGCATACATTAACACGCCCTCATATAAATGTTTTTCACATGCTGACTCAACAAATGTCCAGGTAAATGCAAATTCCACTTCTCCATAAATTCCCTGCAGAGCTGCTCACTGCAATTGTTGCCGAGTTTGGCAATTTCATTTTACAGTTTGTTTAAATAATTTAATACTCGGTTAGTTAGTTCGCTTGATATTCATTACAAAGTTAAAAATACTTAAAAAGCCGTACATGTGACTTTGCAAAGCGTTGTGTTGTAGTCAAATTGCTAAGAGTTGCTACTTTGCTGTATATTGAGGCAATATTGTGTGGAAAGTTTGATGTGCCATTTAGTGCTTTAAATAAATAATTTGGGAGATAAAAAAATTGCGAAAAGAGTTTGTTTTTAATATTTTTGTAGAAGGAGGAAGAAGGAGATTAATCATATATGTATTTGAATAAGTATAATGGCCGTAGAGATGTCAGGCTTGAACAAATATATACATGAGAATAAAACCTAACCCAGATATCTGACGCCTTTAATCCAATAGTTGTCGAAATCCGAGTTTCTTACACAAAAAATGAGACTCTGCATCCTTTAAAAAAAAATGAGGAATAAAACTAAATAACCAAAAAATTACTCTGTTATGGCAAGAACTTTCATAATCGTTCAAAAGATTAGAAGCGAAGATTGCACCGCGACATAAGGTCTAATCGTTCAAATAGTTCATAGTTTCACTTTCGTGACACAAAAGTGCTCGGAAAATATGATTATATTTGAATTGGATTATGCAGAATGTTTTTATGCACATAAAGTCGTCGTCTACTTAAAACACACTAGTAGATCTACAAGGTGATTTCCAAAGTAAACAGGACTTTTTGAATCTAGTGCCCCCTGGTAGCGCCATTTATATGTCGACTGGTGCGTCAGAATTCGCTATCTTTATTGATTGTCCAGTGAGAATGACTTGGTGACGAAATATGGTGTTTCCAATATGATCCCGAAAGAGTGAGGCACCGGACGAGCTGCGCATGGAGAAGTCAAAAATGAAGACAATGCTGATTTGTTTTTGTGATTCCAATGGTATTGTCCACAAAAAATTGTAGAATAGAGCTAATTTTACGCGTAGCAATCCTTTATTATTCTGGCTGGCATTAAACGATAAGAGGAATCCATAAAGCTTATTTGCATCATCCACAACTCCTCGTATAAATACCTGTAATTGGCGGTTATTTGCAGCGAATAGATTAGCAGTTTATTGAACTTGAACGACGGAATATGACAAGTCTGTCCTCTATCCACCTTCTTTACATCAGTGGTTTGAAGGTTATCAAGATCACGTTCTTGAAACTTCATATTAAGAGCATCCTATGGAAACTCAAATAAAAGTTCGTAGGTTTGGTCGTTGCTGATAATATTTTCGGTCTGACAACGTTTGTTAAACTTGAGATAAGCTTCTTTAAAATGACAGTTAGGAAAGTCATTTATATCAACAAAAGAAATATATATGTAGCTTGACAACCATGAGTTTGGGTTGATCGAGAACCTTTTTTACTGCGATTCAACCTTGCCAACAGAGGAATGTCGTTGCCAACTGCAGGTTGAGCTGAGGCAGGATGGCAAAACATAACTAACCTCGAATATCAACACTATAAGATTCCAAATATGCAACAGCAAATGCATGTGATTAATTTGTCGTACATTTTTATCCAGCTCATTTAGTGAATAAGCGCTCTGAAGGCTAAAGAAGATAAGAACCAATATTGCTGGAGTTAAAAGCATAAAACTTAATTAAATATAAATTTCATTGCGAAAGAGTCCTGACCGCGTCAAGAAAATATCAGTTTCCTTTGAAACCGTGAGGAACTAATTCACACAGATACAGGAACTGCGTCATAACAAACTCCACTGCATCACTTGAAGAAGGATCTAGTCTAGCAATCACAACAGCGCCGAATTGTGTGTGACAAGGAACCTTTTCACAAAAGTTGTTAAACAAATTTTCAGTTTTTAATTAAATATGCACATTTCTATGAAGCTGCATTATCCCAAATCCGTATATATGACGCGTTATTTAAAATGCGAATTATGTCAGGTTTCCTGATTTCGACAAAGCGCACGCTGTTCTCGCATTTGAAAGCGCTTTATGATTCTGTATGTGTGTGTGTTGCACCGACTTTTACTTGTCTATTGTCCTCGGGCAGCGAGTTTCACTTTTAATAAAAGCGCGATAGTGTGACTTTTGTCCTATACTTTCTGGCTCGAAACGGGGGCGACTTCAAATGCAAACAATTGTTATTGCCGCCTATTGTTGGCGTTGCGCTAACTCTTTCTGCTTTCTGCAATGCAATCAGCACAACAACTCTCATCTGTATGCTTCTGTGCAGTGATATCTCTACTCCCTATCAGTGTACTCCCTGCAACTTTGCTTTGCCGGCGCGCTCGCGTAATAATGAATTGTGTCAGCGTTGCGCTACTGTTAATAATGAAGTGCAAAAAAAGAATATCGCAGCGATATTAAAAATGCAAAACACAAAGCAAAGAAGAGGAAAATCTGCATAGAAACCTATATTTGCTTATATAAATATGCATATTTGTGCATTCTGACGCAAAAAGCTGAAAGGCTGAGAGCTTAATTTGCTCACCCCTCCGAGCAATGAATTGTTTTCTATTTATTCCGTTGAAGCGTTCGTATATAACTTGACACTTGAGCCCGGTTTGCAGTGCGCGAACCGGGGCTCTCGTTGACATTCATACACATACGCACACACACACGTGCAGTTGCGCGCTCAACAAGTGCCCGCTTCAAGCATCCTAGATAGATTCAGCATGCAGCAGTTGACATCGTTTGAGCTGGCGCTGCTTCATTGTTGTGCCAAGGCAGATTTGTGAGTTTGAGGAGTTTGGCGACGGCATGAAAAATGCAAAAACTATGCATGTGTTGGTGCGAAGAAATATCTATAACAAAAAAGCGCGACGAAAATGCGCAAACAATGAGTGGAATGCAATAAAGAATCAGTGGAGTAGGTCAACAAATGTTGCAAGCGCGCTGGCGTAGTCAGGTGAGTGTGATGAAAGTGTGCTTGAAGCAGTTCGGCAGCCTCCTATGCTTGAGAGTGCTTTAGTCATGCAATTAAAATTTGTCATATGTGTTTGGATGTGTGTGTGTATACTCAGAATGAATATAGGATATGAATTGAAACTTTAAGCTAATTTCATATACTTTTGTGGTACTTTTGTTAAGACAATATCGTTTCAAAATCACTCATCCGCCCCGATAGCTGAGCACTCAAAAGCAGCTAAGAAGTCTGTGCCGCGGTTATGTGTGAAAAATAGATATTTATTTTAGTTTAAATACAGAAAAAATAAAGTTTTATTACTAACAATGAATTTTATATACTTTAATATTAAAATTTTGCTCAAAAAGCGAGAAGAGAGAACAAAAAATGAATTTTTAGCCGACATCACATACAGCTACGCTTTCATGGTTTACTCGGGAAGGTAAAAGTAAAACGTGAGTGAACGCATACACTCATAAAAACACCACTTCTTAGGCTGTGCACCCCAAGCACAACAAATACAATAATAAAAATATTGATAAAAAATTACCAACATCAACGCGTTACTGCTTTATTGCCGCCAACCACAGGAAGATCCTCATTAAAGACAATAGCGGCTGTGAAATAAAAGTCCATTGTCAACACGAGCAAATACGTAAAAATGTAAATATGTATTTATGATAAACGCCAGTGGTGGTGAAAGCATTTCCGCTTATGTTAAATATATATAAATGTGTGAATATGTGCGTCATAATTACCTGCATTCAATTGCGTGGCAGCAAGTGTGGAGAATTGTGAATTGCAGATAATAAAATTTGCACTGTACGAGCAGTGAGCACATTCAGGTCGACATACACACATACAAGTATATGCATATATACATATATATGTATTTCCGTGAATATTCATATGCAAAAGGCCGCCAGCAAAAATATCGTGCCTTTCTGTGTGTGCCTTTGCATGAGTGCTCATTTGAGTGAATGCTTAAAAAAGCGCGATGTCAAGGGGAGGAAGGTGAAAAAACATTTGTTATGAAATGAAAATAATTGAAAGAAATCATTGCGGTGCTGCATTTGGAATGGAAGCATGAAGTAAACGGGAAAGAGAAATGGTTACCAATTGCCGATTTCGATTATGCGAAAAGTGTGGCTTCAAACCGAAAATGTCGAAAATTCCTTGGCACATATGCACTTATTCAACACGGAAAACATTTTTCAAGTTTTAGGTTTGTACCGAATAAATGTGCTTAAGAGAGTTGTAGCCGCCAGACACTAGAAGTGGCCGCAAACATCTTAATTACGAATATGCAATGGGTAAAATGAGTGGAGTTAAGTCTAAGGTTGCGGACTTAAAGTGTAAAGAGAGCAAAGGTGATGTGGTGAATTCCAGTTTGTTGTAGAAATGGGTAAATGGTTTTTATTTCAAGTGTGGTGAGTTCACGTATGGTGAGTTCAAGTGTGGTGAATTCGAAACAATTGCGAAAAAATCTGGTTCGATGTGGCTAATTTGAAATGTGGTGATAACCAGTGGTACCCATGTGTAGCGAATTTTAGTTGGGTGCTGAAATGTTGCAATTGTTATGATTTTAAGTCGTGAGTACAAGTGTGTATAGTGAGTACTAGTGTGGCGAATTCAAGTTAATTGTAGAAAGATGTATATTCAGTGCGTGAAGAACGAGTGGGATGGGTATATGTGTGGTGAACTCTAGGTTCGCGTCGAAATGTCGCAATTGTTGGCATTCTGAGTGTGGTGAATACAAGTATGGTGAGTGCAAATATGGTGAGTATAATTTTGGTGAATTTAAATTTAAATTGAAAGTTATAACGGTTATTTTATTTGTATTAAAAAATTTCATCAACTTAGACTTTCTTTATTAGATCTGCTACTTTTCTTCATAAAATACTTTTAAAAATATTTTAATTTCTTAAAAATACCCAGTAGCGCTTACTGGCGTATTCCTTAAAAAAAACAGAAAATAACAAAACACATCTTCACTCTACCTCCAAAACATATTTTCGCTGTTTTTACGACCTTAAATCGCCTTACAAAAGTGCCCATGCGGCTGTGCGGCGCACTTTAACCCAGCACATTCTCCTGTGTCAACTGCCACCTGTGCGCTTTCTAAATTAGTTCATGAATATTAACGTTAATTACGCCTGCGTCTTAGCCCTGCTAACTGCGTGTAGCTTACTTTCCAAAGTATTCTTTGGTATTGTTTGCTCAGACTTACCGGACCTATGTAATCTATGCTAATTTGTGTTATCCTTCCAACTTTTATTATCTCGTTGTAAAATTCGCTTAAATGTGATATCCTTTTTTATTGGCGCAACAGCATAAGAGAGTGTGTAGTACTCATCCGCTTGTCAAGCTATTCGCCACTCGCGGCTCTCCGCTTACTCACTCATACTCGCCACTACCATAAACACAGTCGGCCAGCTCATTGTATGCCTTTCTGTAGCTCGGTCGCTGTGTCGCGACAAGTGATTATTCTTAGCAAAAGCAAATTCATTGCTATCATTCTCTGCGCTTCTTTCATCTTGCAGTCAACTGACGACTTCATCTGCCGAAAGTGTATGCGCTGGGGCTGTAGCTATTTCCCAGCTGAGCTTTATGTTAACGCCATAATGAGCCACTTAAAAACTTGATGGCCTCTGCACAAGCTTGACCCTGAATAAATGAGCCAATTGCTGCAAAAGTTGAGTAGCGAAATTACAATGGTATGTGCGTTACATGTTACTAAGATTATGTGGCGAATTAAAAAGTAAAAATATGAAGAATTTCTCTCATAATTATAATATAAAATAAGCCATACGCGAAGATGGTAGGAATAGTAGGGTTATATTAGGAACTGATTTCAAGTAAAGAAATCCCATTTGAACAAGTTGATTTATAAAACCAAATTTTTGGGTTATTTCTGAAGACGGAATAAATTATTATATAGTTTAAAGGCGGTCATTTTGCATGTGAGATAATTCTTCAGTTTGGCCAAAAGACTGAAAGGTAAGGTCCTGCTTATGAAAAGTTTAAATATTTTATAACGTGGATCAGAGATCATGTCCGCTCAATGACTATTAGGAACTCATAGATTTAAGGGAGAAGTAGACTGAAAGCAATAAACTTTCAGGAGATCCTATTCAAGGTTAGAAGAATAAATTTTTGTGTAAACTAGCAAAAGTGTTAGGTTAGGTTAGGTTAATCTGGTAAGCGAATAAGCCGCGCAGATTGAGTTCAGTTGCTAAGTCCGAGAGGAGTAGTCATCCTTTAGGATGCCTGCGCTTGCCCCGAATTTTAACAGAGTCTGCGGTCTCACTATCGATACCTCCTCCAGTGTATCATATCGTGGGGACCCCAGTTGCCTACAGCATGGTCTTGCCAATGAGGAAAAAGTGCACAGGAGGGCTCCAATATTTCTCTGGTGCCGTGTTCTAGACATTTACCGCAGTCTTCTCGCTCTGTCACTTTATCAGCCACATTTGGTGGTGATGTGTCACCACAAGAGTGTTAAAAATAGAGAAAAAAAATCAAAGTACAACTTCCCTTAAGAATGACTGTTGGTATAATTACATCATATCATTTCTTTCTGAATTTAACACACTTGCACTCCATTTTCACAACCGGAATTCACCACACATGTATCCATCCCACTTGTTCTCACCGAATTTCATATTAGCCACATTGAACATATTTTCACAATTAACTTGAACTCACCACACTTATACTCACCATACTTGTACTCACCACAGTTGCTGTAGCAACCATTTTACCAAATCCATACCCTACTGTAACTCACCATACTTGTACCCACCCCATTATTGCTCACATCACATTATATCCGCAACCTTTGAACACAACTGTACCATAGTGTCCGAACTTAATTTTTATGTAAATTATATATAATTTCCCTGCACCACAATAAAAGTGTGCCAAAATATTTGCTTCTTACGAGTTTCATTATTGTTGCGGTTGCGGCTGTGCTTCTCCTCTTCTCCATTGTGCAGTGGACAACAGTTGTTTCCACTATTATTATATGTTTTATCTGTAAATTATGAGTTAATTAGGTTGAAAAATATTTGTGGCCACTTTATACACGCTTCACACACACATATGCGAGTACTCACATATACAGCTACAGCAGCTGAAAATAGTGAGTTCAGCGAAAAATTATGTATGCAAGTAAATATTATGAGACTACATAATATAATGAATGTTCTTATATTATATATTACGCTCGAAATAGTAGTTCAAGCAGCGCGATAAGATTTGTGGCAAGGCGAACGTGTGAGGGCCGGTAGGAATTGCAACGCGTTCATTTTCGGTTGGCAAACATTTCGCAAAATTTTGATATTGTCAAGTGTGTTTTAATAGAGGATGGTGAAAATATTATTATTTGAGATTTCAAATGGCTGAAGAAAGGTGCCTTTCCAAAAATTATAAATTAGCTTTATTAAAAATTGTTATCTGGTAGCTATTTAAGGTTTAAATTTTCGCTTCCTGCATTGGGCACCCCGGCCAAAAGTTCTTACGCACGACAGCTCCACTTATAAGTATTCCCACAGCTCTACTTTAATATTTTTTTTTCTATGTGCATCAACACAACGTCACACATACTCCTCCCGGTTGAGGCAAATATTATATGTGTGCAGCTGGAGCAGACAGTAACTCAACAGCGCAACTCTTCGCCTTTTTTTCCAACGCCTCTTTAAAATACTCGCACTGCCGGCACTTGTCAGTTGGCGTTGTCGTTTTGGCTTTTGTTTGTCCTTTTTCGCTTTTCGCAATCCTCTCCATATATTTATTTTTGAAATTTTTTTCAAAGCATATATTTTTCGTGGCTGCCCGCCTGTCCGCTGGCAGACAACGCCTGGCGCTGCTGTTGATTATGGCATATTGTTTGCTGTTGTTGGTGTTGCTAGTTGCACTTCCAGTTTATTGCAGTGTTTGACATGCACTTGAGCTGCACAATTTTAAGCTCTGCGAAGGCAACAGCAAAAACAATTTGACAACAACAATAAGTGAGTGAGATATGTAGGTTGTTGAGCGAACAAATTTATCCACTTGTCTTTCCGCCACTTTCGTAGACTTAAGCACAAAAAATGAAAATGAATTTACTTGAGCACAGCTCTTCATGCATCTGGGGGTAGTTAATAAGTCTGGCTGAATGCTGCGTGCTCATCATTATTATTAAATTACTTAAGCAAGCCTCATTTGTAGTGTGTGTTGCAGGGTGTGTGACGATGTTGGCATGCCAAGCACTTTTGGAATGCCGACGATGTTTTTAGCAACCAATTCAATTCAACTGATGAACCGCAATTAACTATTTTTTGGTTTTGAACTGGTTTTTAGATGCTCAAATGGCGCAAGAGTATTGTTTGAAGAGATTGTTATGTTATCAATGCCGCCCCACAACATATTTTATGCGAAAATAAATACTGTATATTTTTTTTAAAATTAGGACTAGTGCTTTTGGTACTCTTGAAGTTTGGCAAATTTTTTTTAATAGTGCGTGATATCGCTCTGTATCTGTCTCTAATCGGTCCATATCTTCTCTGAGCGTGAACACATGATTTATAGTATATTGATTTATGAGAGCCTTTGATTTGAAAATAGAAATTGTAATACCTGTAAGATACCTTATGGATAATAAGCTTGTACATTCGCCTTAGCAAAATCTAATTTAGTGCCGAAAGTGGGCTCAACCAGTTAAAATAAGTGAATAAAATGTTTCTGAAAAGTTACAAGAAAAAATCACTCGGAGCCAAATCTGGTTAATATTGTGGTTGATCGATAGTATTCTCTGCGTTTTTGGTTTTAAATTCGATCACAATCATGACTCGATGCGATGGTTATTCTTCCACAATTCCGGACGTTTTCGATTGATATTCTCAGCCAAACGCCTCAATATGGTCAAATAGAACTCCTAATTGACCGTCTGTACTTCCAGAACAAATTTATGATGCAAAATTACGAATATTAAAAAAAGCAATGAGCATCACTTTGATTCTCAAGCGACTTTGGCGTGGTTATTTTGGTTTTGGCTCACTTTCTCCACTCTATTCCAATGACTGTTGACTTGTTTGAATGTTAAACTCATAAACTCATATCTCGTCGGCAGTTATAATGCTTTCCATGAATATGGGATCGTAATTCGCGCGATAATGCATGTCCAAAGTGACTTGTTTGCGATACTCTTTTTGAAAAAAGTTCAGCTTTATCGGACCAAGTCAAGCAGGAACGCGTTTTATACCCAAAATATCCACCAAAATAATTCGAACGGACTCTAGAGAGATGTCCATCTCTCTAACACTTGTCTGACGATTTTCAGGCACCACATTCTTCACTTCTTTAATATTTCTGTCATGTTGCTGTAGAAGTCGAAGGTCGGCCAAAACGAAGCATGCCTTCAAAGATCCTCGACCGTATTTGGCCAATCGAAGACAGCCAGTGCAGTTTTTAGTAAGAAAAAGAAATCGTAACAATTTCAGGATCATTGAATTTGTCAAAATTTATAAAGTAAGTGTCGAAAATTTACCATTTTCAGTCTCTTTTAACCCAACTTAGGCATATTTCTATAATAAAGAGCTTTCCCATCGCTGGCCTAATTTTCGTACCTGCACTAGCAAACGCTGATTTATCAAAGCTCGTGCTTAAAATAAGCTGCTATAAAATAATTAAATATTTACTTGGCAAATATTTATATATTTATTTTAGGTTTGCCTTTACCGTTATTGGTACTCGTAAAATTTTGATTAAAATTCCAGCCAGAACACAGTGCAATTTTCAATAAAAATTCCTCCCTTTATCAGCAATTTTGCAGATATTTATGATTACGATGTAGTATTTCAGCAGTGTTAGCTGGAAAGTCGAACGACCGCCACAACAGCAACGACAACACCAACAACAGCAATAACAAATGCAAACACTGGCAAGCTAGCTGGTCAGTTAACTATGTTGTGGGGAAATGAAAAGTTATTATGAAGCATTAGGATTACCTAATGGCAGAGCGGAAACGACAACTGCCACTGCTGCGGGCTGCCACACAGCTGCAGCTGCAGCAGTTGCAGGCAGCGCGGCCCGAGCGGCCATCGCTAGCTGGCATTTTATCACTTGTTCACTTCCTCTGCCGCTTGTTTTTGTTTTTGTTTTGCCATTGCGGTTGTCGTTGTTATTATTATTGTTGTTGTTATGCGCTTGCATTATGCATTTGTGCAGCTAACATTGCAGCGGTGCAACTTTATGCCACTTCCGCTGATTATCCGCCCATGCATAAATACGCCAACGGAAAGGGACTGACAGCGTCCAGTCATCAGTGGCAGCTGAAATGGCGATAAAATATAAAATTTCATTCCTTTTACTTATTCATGCACATATACTCGCATATGCATGTGTGTGTGTGGCTGTGTGTGGCAGGAAGCCCGTGCATTTTTAGTCGCGTTGAACTTTAGTTTTGGCTGCGCCACCGTTTTCAGCTGCCACCGTTCCACTCACATTTGCAGTTATATAATATTTGCATTTAAATATATTTGCGCTTGCCTCGAGTATCTTCGGTCTTGGCCATTTGGCCAACTAGTCACCGGCGTTGGCAGGCCATCACGAATCAGCTGGCGAGCAGTTGAGTGTCGTGTGCTCGTTTGCGCGCCTGCAAGTAATGTGATTTTAATAATGTGGCAGAAATTTATGATGCCACACACACACACACACACATGCACACATGTAGTGTGGTATATATGCTGCATAATGTGCATAAAATATGCGTCGCTGCATTTTCGCCAGGGCATAAGTTAAAATTTATATGACTTAGCTGGCATTTAAATTGAGATTTGCCAAAAATATTATCTATGCAGCAGCGCTCATAAATATTGTGGCAACCGTCGCTAACTGTACATGCCTTTTGTCGGCATAACACCGAGCAGCAGCTAAGCCGTTAAAAGACGAGTTCATATTTGACCCCGTTAGACCCTGCTGGCGAATTATGCATATGCATACTCGCTTTGTTCGCCAACGAAATTTATGGCCACTGTTTGCCTCCAGTGCAGCAAATAAATGTTCTTTATTGTAGAATATGCAATAGCTTTGCCCGAAAATGAGGTTAAGTGTTAATAATAAGGAATATTTGAACATCATCTAAGAAAAATTTCAAACTTGCTAAACATTAGAGTAAATCTTAAGATCCAATTTGTTCAAGTCAATGCATATTTTAGTTAATTAATACTCGAAAATATGGAAATATTGTACTCTGCGTTTATTGAGACAGGAAAAAAAAATTAAATGTACGAGTTTACTTGTTTTTAGATTTTATTTAGTATTGCCTACGACTGTAGATCGTTGAGCTTTTTTACTGAGGACTGTGCAGTGAGTTCAAAATCAGTTAAGCTACTGATTTTTCGTGATGCAAATTGCCAAATCTGTACAGAGAAAAATGATGTATATTTCAAAGCATTTTCTTCTCTACTGTCTTGCTTTTGACGGATTGAGATTAAAATATCTAATAAATATCAGAGATGCATAACTCAATGAAATTTTTTAATACATTGTTTGTTCTCTTCAAATATACATAAACAAACGGAAAAAATTATGGTAATAATATCACATGCTTTTTCTTTTACCACTTCCCCAGAAACGCTCAACATTCGAGCCTCTAAGCTAGAATACCGATCATCCACATCTAGTAGTTATAGGTAACTTAAGGAACCAGCGTTTACAGCTGTCCAAGTGGGTTCTTAAGAAGTTACATGAATTTCTTTGGGTACAAAACAGTTTTTTTTCAAAAATTATTTTTCTCACATAAAAAATTAAATATTTTATTAAAATTTTTTATTGTTACAATCACTATTAGCAAAAAAATCTGAAATTTTTGAAAAAAAAAAATTTAAAACTCGGCTATTGCGACGCCATTTCCGGTGACTCCTCAAAAGATGCGTCCGCTTTGGCAGGATAACTCCTGACAGGATCATCTAAAATCAAAAAATAAATTTTTAGTTAAAACTTTAACTTAGAACTTGAACGAAGAAAAAAAACTGAAAATTGGATTTTTGGCAGACATTAAGAAATAAATATTCAGTGAAAATTTCATGAATTTTTTTTAAAATAGCTGTAATCTAAAGAAAACTCCTTCGTCCAAGTCTTTAAGAACTGTATCTTAAAGGCTTGTTTAACATTTAATGAAGATCGGTTAAGTAGTTTCCGAGAAATCTTGCCAACCGGCTTCAAAAACCCAATTTCGAGAAAAATGCATTAAAAACAGCGTACTTAGCCTAGGAATCATCGAGCCTAATAAGATAATAAAATAAATCGATTTTTTGAAACCTGTAAGCCCATGTAACCCCATAGTTACCTTTGAGAAAAGTATCAGCCTTTAAACCTAAAATAACTTACTATTCTATGGGTAGGACCATTCCAAAGGAATACCTAGAGAAAGAGATTTTGTTCTTGGAAATGTTGAAATATTATCATGCTCTACTTTGATTATGTATGAGAAAAATTTTAAAAAATTTTAACTTCGTATTCAATGGGAATCTGTAGCCATCCGATATCGGCGGCTCTAACTTCGCATATATACACAGAGATGGATAGACGGACCAATAAGATAAATTTACCCAGCTCATCACGTTGATTATATGTATATGTATACATTTCATATGGTCTCCGACATTTTTGTAGCTTTTCTTCTAGTTATTATTGATTTCGTCGCAAACTGTGCAGGGCATAATAATAATTGATATCTCAAAAACGTTCAGGTTTTTTATTTAAAATGTTGAGAATAATATTAAATTATTTTGTTCCAAGTCAAATATTTCGTAATATATTTTGACTAACAGCAGAACTTTTATTTGAAATTTTTCTGAGAATAACTTTCCATTCCTTTAAACGCCGAACTTCATCCTTAAAGAAAGAAGGGATTAGATTTCACAGCTGACATATTGATTATTCATTTAGTGGGTGCTCTACATGTTTCTTGACCTGTCAGAACACAACTTTTTTGTGAAAGTATGCTGCCGATGTTCCAAAATGGAAGCTCAGTGAATCTTACCTGAATACATAATGCTTACAGAGAAGTGAGGCTGAAAAAGACTATAGAAAAAATAAACAATAACCAAAACCAATGTTTGCATTACATAATTTAGTCAAGTATATTTTCAGATTACTGAAATCATAGGCAAAAAATAAAATTCCTGCTTTAAATAACTAAAAACATCACACAATTTATTTGCAAAATACAATTATACTCTCTCCTCGGATTTGCAGAATAATTTCAAATAAGGATGTTAATGTTGATGTGTGTGTATGAGCATAAACATTCTTCTAAAATTATAGAAAATTTATGGGAAAAATTTTGTAATTTTTCCAATAAAATTTAATTGAATGAAATGTTTAATTTGAAGCTTAAAATCTTCACTTATGCTTAACCCACACACATACCCCAGGGCAATATGTTTCAAATGTTTCACCACACACACACTTACACAGTTAGCGAGATTCACATGAAGCGTATTGTAGACATTAAAATCAAGGCAGATGTATACTTGAAATAAAATTAGCTCTTCAGTATTGTTTTTAAACGTTCACTCCCGTATACATGACACGGCGTATGAGTAACCCCACATGCAAGCGCGCCTCCAACTCCGCACACAACTTTGTGCACAAATCCATTTTAAACTGTCGCAAAGTAAGATGGAAAACTTTTGCTGATTTCAAATACATGCGAAATCATTCATTTGCAAGTCTGCGCCGGCGACGGTGACGGCGACGGTAATTCACGCTGACACGTGTAGAAATTATGCCTCCGGAGGATAATTATTTATTCATAGAACCCACACGCCGACACTTAGGGGATTGAATTGGGCGCATTTTTAATTTATTTCTAAGCGATTTTTTGTTTTAAGCAGAGGCAGCATAGATAAGCATTCACACCGCTGCGCGCTTTGCGTTTTTTCCACCCTCAAGCAAAACGGCTTGGCAGCGCGCGGCAAATGGGAACAAAGCAATGTGTAATTGTCGCTTGGGAGCATTTAGAAAATGCGTATTCATGGCGTACATATTTTTTTTTGCGTCTGAATGCTGTTCATACTTTAATGTGACTGATTTTAAACACTTCTTGGTTTTTGGCGGTTTTGTTGCTTTTGAGATGAAATTCATGCAATGTGTAGTTAGAATCGAGAAAGAAGGCAATATCCGGTGTTTTATGCGCTAACTTCCGACTTGCATACTCTATGTAACTACTGACCAAATTCTTAATCACTAAGCGATGTTTACTTCCAGAGCCACAGCACACAGAAAGCGCTTTTTTGGTTTCCGAGTCGCCAAAAGCTTAAAACACGCGAGTTTGCCTTCGACACTGAATGCGAACCGAAACTATGGAGAAAGCAGTGAATGAAAACATACAAGGCTGAGAGCTTATTAAGGTGAAGCGCTCATGTATTGAATGTCAATATAATATAACTAAGTGAAATTATTTATTATTATGAAAATTTTGAAAATTCTGTGGAAATCAGGATACACTTAAGCCTCACTTGCAGCGAGAGAAATTTTAGTTTATCCAAATCATTCACATGAAAGTTTGTTTTCCTGGAAACTGACCCACCTTTATGGCTATGCCACAGCATAGGCAGCTATTAAAAATCTAGCAAGCGAAAAAGCTGGATAAAACTGTTGCCGCAACACTTTTAGACTCGGAAAATGGCGTAACTTTCGTGGACCGTAAACGAATGTGTGTTTGTTATGTGTGGAATTTCGGTTTAAGCCTCGAACACGTGCCGCAAACAATACAATTTTGCTGCCCTAGCCGTGCTACATCATTGCATAAGCGCCTTAACCCAGTAGTTAGTAACGGCGTGACCACTTTTTCGCAGGAAAAATCTGCCAAAGACAGCACAAAGTCTAACAATTTTTTAATTTTTGTTGTTTTTTTTTTTGGTTAAAAAAAGCACTTAAAACCGCTTACCTTGTCAGCAGTGATGTTAAAACTAACACCGTCACAAACATCATTACTTTTATACTAGTTTGTAGACCAGTTGTGTGTATTTAACCATCTCATTCATCTAACAGCTTTTGGCTTTAGTCCTGTGTGTTTCCTTATAATTTCGCTTGTTCGTGTGTGTTTACCGACGCTTATTGTTGCCGGTTCCCTTTTTTGTGCAATTGCACGCAGCTGTGTTTGTTTTGTTGTTCGGCTGATTTTGTGTTCTTTTTTCTCATGTGTGTTCCACACATATGCACACAAACACCCAAATCGCTGGGCGTTAGCTGGAATACCAAAGAGGCTTTACAATGTTGGCGTTTGCCAAGAAAAATCCTCACAATTCGCGCGCTGAGGCAAACACACGTTGGAAGGTAAACGCGTGTTGGCGCTGATTTAAAGCATACTTTTGGGCTTTAAGACAAGCGTTTGTTGAATTTGCGCTAACGAACATTAAAGCTCAACATGTGGTGAAATAAGAGCAGTGAATTTAATTTTTATATTAAAAATTTATTAAAAATTAAACACATTTAAACCACATTTCAGGATAGGTTAGGTCGTAGGATTGATCAAAAAGTGATGGATTTCATTAGAACAGTTATTCGGTCCTTGTGTTACCCATAAACTCCCTAAAGATGATCACCAGATTGTCTTAGATCGACCACCACAAATTTATTTAGTCGATCAATTTCAATCCCTTCTTTAGGTTTGCTAAAGGTGTGTTCACCGAGATATGTCAATCTCAGTCTGGCGCAATAAAGGAGAAAGTAACGAAATAATTCCACCCGTACTTTTCGACGCTGTTTTGGCAAAAAACGTTCGACAGAATATTAGCCGCACAGCGTGTAAACCTATTGGATAAAGTTCAGTCTAAATTTCTACATTTTCGAAGATGTTGACTTTACTACGATTCAGTGGTTCAGAGGACCTCTTTCGATTCGCTGTGAGCCAGAATAATAACGCAGTCACAAAAGTTCAGGTTGTTGACCAGCACTTGCTGAGCTCATTGAAGTTCTAAAGGCTCAAGCAAGAAAACATCATCAAACTGACTTACTTCCAATCGGATAAAATAGCCAAAGCATACCCTTTCTAGCAATATCATTGGCTTTGCAGTTTACGCCGATTCCGCTGTGACCGGGCTCTCATGGAAAACTAAATATGGAAGACATTTAAAGCTATTGTTAATGAGTTTGTGCACCTCTTGACTAATTTTGAGTTATAGTCAGTGAGCTCAATGCCAGTATAGCTTTTAGGCTATCGGAGTGAAAGCACCACTATTGGAAGGAGCTTCGAAGCAGTACATGTACTGCTACTTTGGTGGCAGCCGCCTCCGCTTGAAAGACGCTATAATGAACAGAAGACTCAACTACCTGCTCTCCCTCTTAACTCCGATTAATCTGTAAGAAAAACTCACTACACTTCTTCTGCATCGGTTTCGTTACACCCAAAAGTCCCTTCAAATGTGTAAAGAAAGAAGGATCCACCATGAGAAGGTTCTCCGATGCAGTTATCTAAGCTATAACTAATGAAATCGAAGCAATGGAAAATATTAGTGTATCCCTGAACGTAGCGCCTTATATATCCAGCTTCCCTAAGTATAGTAGCAGCCTTTGCCGCCACGCACGTACCAGCAATATGTAGTATAAAGGTGCAACGTTTATAATGGCATTGATTACCATTGTTGGAGTTGTCTTTAGTGCACCACAGTTACCTATGAAGGTCGCTCCATCTGCATAGCTGATATAGGTTTTCGTAGCACATTCCACAAGACAATAACAATTAAAACAATTAAAACATTCTTAGCTTAACTACGGCTTCATATAGCTAGAATATCACTTTTGGTGAGAAGTTTAATCTTTTCCCAATTGCTTTTCTACAACAGTATAAGGCCACCGCTGCGCAAATTCGGCCCATTCGCCTCATGCAAAATTAAACTTTAAGAGCTAAACATAAACATTCCAGTATTTTTCCATGTCCCGAATCAGAATTTGAGCACGAAAAAAGAAACAAAAAAAATCATTTTTTTGACCAGTGTAATAGACGAACGCCATACTCTCTTCTTTGACTTGAAACATTTTGATGAGCAGAGGTCCATCCGAATCTACTTTACTCTCTACTGCCTTTAGAAAACACTTCATATTTAGTAGCCACAAACAAGACCTTGCAGAGCATAAATTGTCATTGAATAGCTGACATTTTTCAATAATTAAGCACACAAATTTCGCTGTCAAACTTCTGTTGTGGAACTTTTTTTCCTCCCTGCATGGATTCGCTCGTTAATACTTGTCATTGCGCGAACTCGACGCTCGAGTAAAACATTTGCGTGTGGCACTTAAGTTATCGCAAAGGAAGATTTAAAAAGTTTTAATTTATATTTCTACTTGCGTTTCTGCGTAAAGCTGGAAAGAAAGTAAGAAATTAAAGTGGGAAGTCAGAGAAGAAAAGCAGTGACAATGGCCGGAAAGCAGAGCGCTAAGCATAATACTAACCTTATAATTTGCAAAGTAGTCTAAGGATTAGCGTAAATACAGGGACAATTAGGGAAATACTACCACAGTCAGCCCCCAAAAAAAGAAAGTAAAGCGAGCAGAATAAAGAAAATGTAGAAATGAATAATGCGACAGCAGAACTGAAAGAGGCACACATAAATGCCAGTACTCAAGTGCAGGCAGTGAAGAAAGCAAAAAAATAAATTAAACTTAAAAAAAAAAAATAATAAAAAAAAAGAAAAAAATTAATAAAAAAAGTTAGGAAAACGAATGAAAGAATTCTAAAAAGCGCGCGACTTAATCCGGCGTTGTTATAAAAGAAAGCGAAGCATTTGTCGTGAGCGCGAGTTATGGCGGCCAAACGCCGCGCGTCCTGCCGCCCATTAGCATGATTATGGCCGTGCCAGCGCTGGTCCAAAATGGCACGCCAGTTTCAGTGTGCGTGTGCCACTGCTTGCTGCTAAGCACTCGATGCCACTCGGCTGACATATACATACATACTCAATGTAATTGCTGGCGGTCATCATTATGGCGAGTGGACAATGGCGGACGCACGGTTGGCAGCCGAAGCGGAGGAATGCTTGGTATGCGCGGAATGCAAGCGCTTATGCGCGTGTGTGTGTGTGTGTGCGTGAATTTGTCACAAATCTGCCATTCTTGCTGCGCAGCTAAGCGAAAGTACAGTTAGTGGCGTTTAAGTGCGCGCACTAATAACTTAATGTAAAAAGTTTTCGGCATAAATAATTTCCATATTTGCACATTTCTAGTTGCCACAATTGCCGCATACAAATAAAAGCTTTCTGATGGTGGAATGTTCCACTCTCGCATTTGCATAAATCTTCTGCATTCGTAAGAAAAGTATTACGAACATTCTTTCTTGACATATCTACAAGTGTAAGCTGCTACATATACACTTAATTTATATGCAACAGAAAGCGAAAATTAAAATTCACTAACGCAAAAGCGTTTTCTGGCTGTGGAGTTGGTGTTGGCGTGTTGTTGTAGTAGCTCTTGCCACGCTAAACGGCTTACAAGTATAAATCAAAGGCTTTTCAGATTTTTCGCACCTCCATTGTGCTGATGTGTGTGCGCTTATTCGCACCAAAAGCAGAAAACTCGCCACAAACACAAAGGACACCTAGCTCATTTCATTAACGGGCTTTCGTGTCAAGCTGAAGTTGCATGTGGCACTCGTATGCAGCACCAACTCTCTGCGGCTCATAAATTTCTGCACTCTTCACTTTTTAGTTGACAGCCGCAATTGCGGCACAACACCAGGCCGCAACGACGTGCCGCAGTGTCGCAGTGCCACAACTGTGTGGAAGCAAACAATGCGTCAACTATGCTGCGCAATCTGTCAGCAACGCGTTGTCCCTTACACGGCTCTCTCACAGCCTAATGTGCAGCTGAATAAAATACGCTGGTTATGGTTAATGTTGAGGATGCCTTTTCTCATTTCATCAAAAATCTTTCACTCTTTAAACTCACATTTTGGCTATTGTTGCTGTGGGTTATAATACTATTTTAGCGTCTTTTATTGAAAGCGTCAAAAATATATCTTTTACCCGCACTGAGGACTCTCGACCTTCCCAAGCAACATCGCTTCGTTCTGTGGGATCTTGCAAAGTTCCAAGAAGATGCGACGTTTTCGAGCCAAATTTTGTTGAGCCCATTTCTGGCTCAATGAGTATGTAAATAAGCAAATTAGCCGCATATGGGGCGAATAGTCAGAAAAAACAACAATTGTGGGTTGGATTTATGCGCCAATAGAATTATCGGTCCACACTTCTTCAATAATGATACTGGTGAGAACGTAACCGCCAATGACCACTGTTATCGTGCCATCATAACCAACTTTTTGATGCCTGAAATTGAAGCTCATGATCTCGACGATATTTGGTTTCAACAAGACGGCGCCACTTCCAAAATATCGCATCATTCAACGGGATTATTGAGAGAACACTTCTATGAGGAAATAATTTCAGCTTTTGGGCTGGTCGATTGGTCACCAAGAACGTGTGATATCACACCGTTAGACTTTTTCCTGTGGGGATATGTAAAGACAAAAGTCTCTTTGTTTCAGGCCTTGGAGCAAAACATCACCTGTGTCGCTCGAACAAGTCATCGAAAATTGGACTCAACGGTTGGATCATCACGTAGCCACGGCCAACATTTGAAAGACATAATCTTCAAAAAATAAATGCCAACAAATGTTCCTTCGAATGACAATAAACATTGCCCATTAAATTTGAAGTTTTTGTGTTTTTTCTTAAAAAAGAAGGTAACCTATAAATGGATTACCCTTTAGTTATTGTTATGTATTTTCCAAGAAGGATTGTTTGTGGAGATAAGTTCGATTTCGGTTCGTTAGAATACCAACCTCTGGAGAGTGTAAGTAAAACGTGGATTAAGATATCGCACTTCTTACTTGAAAGACAACTTCTGGCAAGAGAAGACCGGACGATCCAAAATACCGAAAGTCAGGCACATTATAATATGCTTTTTGATACATGTAACCCTCTTCCACATCGATTTCATGTCTGACATAACCCAATATGCTGAACTTATTCTTAAAATATACCAAGATTGCAAAAGGACGAATAGGAAAAGGTAACCCTTGACAACCTTCGATTTCTTTCTCGAGTAAATAAATACTTTTCAGTTTTGCTATTCGCATTTGGCTTAGACCACACAACTTTATTCTGCAGTTTTTCCAACTATTTCCAAATGCTTTTCGCACTTTTGCTGTAATACTTCTAAGAAAATAAGAAAACCGCATGCAAATACTTCACAAAGCGCCCTTTATCAGCAACTGGGGCGCTGCGTTCGTTTACTTAGGGACAAACTTTGAATTGCTTTGCATTACAGCGCATTGGCTTTTGACGATTGTCGCGCTTCTCTTCTGCTTTTGCCAGCTTTATTTTTGCCATTTCTGCCTGTCGCTCGTGCGGTTGATGGCCATTTCATAGATGCCACCGCAAAGTTTCATCTTTAATGCCACCAATCTGTAGTTGCAACGAAGAAAAAATGTGGCAAGCAATTGGCTTTCAGCCGATCGCGCTGTCCAAGGAAGTCGCCAATGTTCCAAGAAGACGCCACCAAATGTCCTTAGCTGCCGCTCTTATCGGACTTTTATGATGCACTTCCGTCCTTGGACGAACCTCTGGAATGAACGCGGTCGCCGCACGCGCTTACCTTGTGTGACTGGCAGCGACCGCCAGTGATTGGCGGAATTGATGGAAGTTGTTCGTGTGCTTATTGGTGTGCGTCTGACATTTTATTTTTTACATCCGTTGGCTTTGACAACTTTTGTGCATTTCGCTGCTCTAAAGCAGCTTTTCTCTGTGCGCCCTTTTAGCTCCTTCCAGCTCGCATTTGTGTGCCATTTGTTGGTTGCGCGGGCAGCGCCGCTGTAAACTTGTTACAGTTCGCGGATTTTTTCTTTTGTGTTGTCTGCTCTCAGTTATGATGTTTTGACATTTCTTGTTTTGTGGCAAAGTTATTATTGCAGGTAAAATGAAGAGACAAAAATTCGCTGCTGGCGCTGACAATTGACGATTTCCTTCTGTGCGAAACTTCTTTCATCGAAGTGTTTAAATTTTTCGGCTATTAAACGACGTAAAAGAGTTTGGTTAAATCTAAAAAATTTTCTGATGACAAAGCGATTTTTTCGATATTTTTGAGTATGAGTAGTGAATCAAGAAAATTTGTAAAATCCTTATTATACTACGAGTTGTGACTAAAGACGCCCGTATATTTGTAAATTCAGTCGACTTAAACTATGTAATGGTACAAGACTTCTTGTAAAGAAAGTGTGGAAAAATTTTAGGAAAGCTACGATCTTGCTAGAAAAAATTTGTGGAATCATAGAATATAAATATGTCCCGCTTTGACTGATTTTGTTTATGAAAAAACGATGCAGAAACTTGGTTGGTCGGTAAAACGCGAGGCGCCTAAGCATCACACTTCAGCCGACCACAGACCATAATAAGGTCCATTACTCTCCGTTGGTAACCAAATAAAGCCTTATCCCACAAATCAATTCCTTTGATAAAAAAACCTGATTCATTTCCAGCCCAGCTGCTCAATGCCTCTTACCACTGTGAGCCGTGGAATATGTTCCGTCTCATACGAAAACAAGCTGGGCTTTCGTATAGATAATGTTCTAGCGTTTTATCACCCTCACCGCATCATCTGCATTCCGCCGAGTTCACTTATCTCATTTTTTGAAGCTGGAATCTTAAGGATAGTTACTCTGTGATTACCCTTTAATGTTACTAAGCTCTTTGCTGCCTAGAATTCGGAATGCTTTGGTTTGTCTAGCATCACCGCCACCTCAAAGTAACTTTTTAGTATGTTCTAAGACTTGAGATGTTCCTCTAGCGTCCATTACTTCAAACCACTCTTAAAAGAGCTGAATGGTCTGGGACAGCTTAGGTGAAATGTGTTTCTTTCATTTTCTTCTTTTCTATTCTGTTTTAGACCGGGAGCCCAGCTGATATTAATCCAATTACCTACTGGGAGTCCAGTAATTGCCTGCTCGCATAACCTAATGCAGTGAGACATAGTGTTGGTTCTATGGATAACCTTAATTGCTGCTTGGCTATTCACTAGAAGGTTTGTGTATTAGCTGGTTAGAACTGGGCTTGCTATCGACCAGAAGGTTTGTGGATTAGCTAGTTAGAGCGGAGGACAACTTAGCACCTTATGTTTTGCTCACAATTTCGGACTGAAGAACTAAATTGTAGTCAATTAGCTTGAAGCTACCTTCTGTGCATGAATTACTATAAAAGAAACCTGCTCTTGTTCCTATTTCATCCTTTGAGCTGTCGCTGAATATGCAGCTTTCACCGGTGGACCTTTTGATCAAAGAAACTTAGTGTCAAAAATAAATCCGATTTATTTACTATTATCTTTCTTATTTGTTTTTTCATCAAACGACGAATTTGCAGCATAAAAATGAGTAAATTTTTCAAACATTCATTAATTTGTGTCTCCACGGCAACCGCAAGCAAACTAACCTTAAAATCAGTGATTGATCAAACGTTTCTGCTGTGTTTGTGTAGGCGTTTTTCTAAAGCCAGTCCGGTGGCGACTAAAAGGTAGATTAAAAAGAGAAATACCTCAGCTTAACGCACATACATACGCAGTATATTTGCATTATATATATATGTATGAGGTAAACTTGAATATACGCACAGACACACGCACACACACATGATATCGCAATGAGTACTTGACTTTGTGTTCAAGGAAACTCACTTCAATTCATTTCAAATCAATTCAACTGATTGAATACCGATACCTATGCCATGAAAAGCTTTTTGCCTACGCTTCTATGTTTGTGTACTCATTTACATGGCTGTGCATATGAATGTGTGTTGGCATTCAACTTTGTGCTGTGTGGGCTTTGTGTCAAGGACATCCGACGTCAATCGAGCGTTTGAGGACTCGGTTTCGCATTTGTATTAAGGTTCTCATAAAACTGAAATTTTTTCGACCTTCATTCAAATCCGCATTATTTGCGCTCACAACTACATATGCAAATAAATATCCAGCCACACATACACACGCACACATAGCTAAGCAGCTGCGAAAGCCAACACATACAGAGTGGGGCTCGGGTTCAGGCTTCGCCTGCCCAATTGAAATGCTGAAGGCGAGCACTTTTCCTTTGGCAGCGTATTGATTTGACGAAACCACAACGAAATTCAATGAGTCTGGGCTTGTCTGTCGCACCGGTCGTCAATCAGTCGTTGTGTTTGTCTGTGTAAATTCGATTTTTTTTCTGATTTCGCAAAATGCCGAAATAAAATTGTCCTGCTTGTTGGTCCTGGTTGGCAATGCGGGTTTTCCTTTTCATTTATTTATTCGCTCTTTGTTGCTATTTTTTCTGGCTGTGTGTGCCTCGGCGACAGCCTGCCAATTTGTGTTATTTCGGGATATTTTCTTAGTCCCTAAATTGTGTGGCATGCTACTCCTGCCTGCCGCTGCCAATTTGTGCGGAGCAATGAATGTGCTTTATTTTGCTTTGAATTGCACACACACGCTCTCACCCATACAAACAGCGCAAATAAATACATATTTATATACATATATGCCGATATTTTAATATACCAAAAGTAGTAGCTGCCTTCGGCGGTCTTTAATGAGTGGTGAATGTAATCCACTTATGGGCACTTTTGCGGTTCGTTTGCTTTCCTTTTCTCACTGTTTATCAACCAAGAAATTCATTTCAATTTCATCGGCTTCGCAGAGGCAAAAACCCGTAAAGAATCCGGTCAATATACACAAGCCCACACACACACAAATACATACCCACATATGCGCATAAGCTTTAATATTTCTATGCATGTGTTGAGGAAAAAGTCTGGCTGCTTTTTGATAAGCGGGATATTCTCGGAATTGTGCACACACACACATACACCCACACATGCCACATCTTTGTTTTGTGGTCAACGTGACCGCTTTCGCTCTGCCACTAAAAATATTTACAAAATCTCAATATTTTCCTCCACGTCTGTGTGTCTGTGGGTGATCATAATCGTATGTGGGTGCGTCTACTGAGTTTAGAAAGCGCCCGGGCATTGGCAGCATGTGTGTTGCGGCTTTCAGTTTGCCAACTTAATTTGACGGTTTATTCTGGTTAGCAAATTTGCTTATTTTATTACTGTGGACCCAATGTATTTGCTCGTTTTATTCATATGCCAATATTCAATTATGTTTCTGTTGGCAATTTTTTGCTCATTTAATCATGAATGTGCTCAAATGTATTAACTGACAAATATGCTGACATAAATATGGAGATTTGTTGCTGGAAAAGTTATTTTGTATACTTGAAGCATAAATTCGCTATAATTAGTGTCACCCTTTCTCTTTATCTCTGCAGAATGTGTGGTCTCAGTAAGCTCTCAATAATGGCTGTGTTATGACATAATTTTATCCTCAAGTAAAGTCTTGATTAACCCATTAATATTCTAGTGTGTATGCGCTTGCACTTGTCTGTTACTGTTATAAACCCGAAAGATGTAGACCTGCTATAATTGCTGTGCCCGAGTGTGAGATGGAAGCTGCCTTCGAATCGCCAAACGTTACTGTCTGGCGAGTTGAATATATTATAAGAGATGCAAACGGCCAGTATTTGCGCCACAAATGTCTACTGACGCATGCGCAATAGTATTTATTATGGAGTAGAGTAATTTTACTCCAAATTGTGGAGTACCTTTACAGACTTCCTTGGTAATTTTAGCGTCGTCTAGGTCAAAAGGTTCTGAACCAGCGTTGTATAGCAAGATCAACACCTATTGGCTGGATACTATTCACAATAGATTCCGGAGATTCGCTGTCGACCGCTCCCGAAATGTCTAGGAATGCTTCAAGAGCGTATTAGTTATATTCAAGAGCTCTTTTCATATTAAATACCAATGCATGGAGTGCAGTCTCTACTGATCTGCTCTTCCTATAATGAGGCGCTGCGGCACTAGTAAGACGGATCTAAAATATGCAAAACAAAGCTTGGTAACGTTGAAGAGAGCGGAAAGTGACAGAGAGCGAAAGAGAAAATGAGGTATCTGCATACACTCTCGCCTGTTTTTCAACTCTATAACTTTGTTGTTGCTTTATACGTGCAATTTTTTTGGCAAGAGCGCAGAAGCTAGCAGACAATCAAAGACAGCTAGATATAATCTCATACTTGGCAATGTAAATAGTTGCGACCCATCGCAATATATGAAACAGAAATACTGAAAAGTGTTATTCAAACATAACGTTCTCAAGAACCGTTTAAATTAAAAATATTTTAGAATGAGTCACCACCTTTTTAAAGAAAAGTGAAGCTCCTATTCTTAGAAATTATGGCAGGCAGTAGTAATTTGAGAAATTGTTTCTTGAAGTTTCCGGGAACGCCGTCTTTATAGTGAGGGTAAAGCCCTTTCCATGTTTGACCTAAAAGCATGAAACCATGATTTTTAAAATCATGCATTCTGAATTACTTCGTAGAATGCACTATTGCTTTAGCTGATAATCTTTACTTTGTGAAGATATCTCGTCAAATAAAAAAAATTTCCTATGTAATCACTTGGTTCAAATCGTGCAGTTTGTATATATACATAGTATGTTAAATTCCAATCTGAACAAGTTCTTCGGAGATCGCATCATTGCCTTTTGTAATAACCCATACCAGATTTCGTGAAGATATCGATTCAAATATATTTCCATACAAGCACTTTCAGCCATACGTTCAGTTTTTTAGGCAGCTATAGGCTATAGTGGTCCCATAAAAGCGTTAAGCAGCCTCATGGAAATAAAAAGTGTGCGTATATGCAGGCAGAGAGACGGGCAGACGGATATGCCTGAATCGACTCAGCTCGTTACACTGATCATTTATACATATGTACATATATTATATTTGGTGAAAGTGAAGTTTCAGATATTCTCTTCTGGGTTTTATAAACTTCATGGCAAATTTAATATACGCTGTTCAGTATATAAAAAGATCTATTTTAGCACATTATTATCGTATTGCTGCCTCCATATGTTATGATAAGAATAAGAAACTCAATCGTTAGCTTTCAGCTCGCTTTCTCTTGGAAAGTCTCTGTTGAGCACCAGTTCACCTTGATGCCTCACTCATTGGTAGTATTCTTGATTTGAAGGTTGGTAATTGATATCGCTCCTTTGAATTCACAGGTTTCACTGAAGAAACGACAACCATGCAATATTTATTCAGCCAACAGTTATTGAGATAGCTTTGCCCTTCCAGTATAGTCAAACGAAAATATTTAAATATTTTTATAGAACTCAAGAAAAATATCAACTTGCATTAAATTATGCATTTTCAATTAAATTACGACTCGCGCTCTTCACTCCACCCCGCGTCTCCGCTTTGATCTCAACGCGAAACCGGTGTACTTTGGCACGTTTAACGTGAATTTAATTGGGTTTTTGTTGTTGGTGAATTTTGCGGTGTTGAACTACGTTTGGTGGCAATGTCGAAAGTGAAGTGTCCACTTGACGCGGCGCAATTGGCGGCTTTTCAAATGCAACTCAGCTAAGTTGTGCGGTGCAACTGCGGTGGCGTAGTACTCGTGCTGAAGCGGAGCGTCGCGGGGGTGAGTGAATTTGTAACGCTTAAAGCGGCTGTTCAATGCTTCCGTTGTCGTCGCTAGTGTAGCGACCCCCACCTAATGACATCAGCAACTTGTATATCCACCGAACCACATCCACACACACACACATACACATATTGGAGACACAGAGCGAACTTTAAGTGCATTGTATTCTCCTGTAATTATTTCCATTTGGACCCTGCCAGTTTTGTTGGCTGCTGCATTGTGCATTGTGGCATTTGCGGTTAAATGAGTCGGTTTTAAATTAAAATGAATTGCATGTTTAGTTTAGTATGACTAATTGAGGCGCATCCGTCAGCGAGTGCCTCGGCTCAGCGCCAGCAAAAAGTTAGGATGTGATCACTAGCGCGGGCTTTAAATGACAGCGTACTGAGAGGCTAGTAATACACCTGCACGTACATTTGTGTAAGCAGCTAACGGTATACGGATTTTTACTCCACATTACCGTTAGTTCGATTCATTAATTTTGCACTTGTCTCGGCGTTGAAGCTTTGAAGCGCGCGAGAATGTGCTGCTGTCATTAAAAACCGTAAATTACTGTATTACGAGGAAGTGCGAAGTAGCGCTCTTTATTCCTCGCAAACGTATGTATGTATGTATGAGCAATAACAATGAAGGCTTATAGCGTAATACTATGCGGCGTTGCTAATGTAAGGGCAACTCAATGGTGAGAAGTAGAAAGATTGAAGGAAGAAATTTTCAATTAAAATGTTAATTTGTACAGAGAAGTGTTCCAAGGCTTCAAGCGGTACTAAGGATTTATATATAAGAATGCAGCGGTATTCCGACAAATCCTCTTTATCGATAACTGAAATACTTGAGTGGAGTAAATCTCGCTGTCTTCTTCGAGTGATAAAAGTTTTCAGTGAAAGAACCCTTAGTCACTATGAGAGATTAAACATACTTTAGTGGAAGGTTTTGATATATTCATCGTCTACTACTCGATTCATTAAAATTATTGTTGTTGTGGTTTCCTGAACTAAAAGATTGTAGAAGCCGCACCGCGTAGATTGTGTAAATACAAAAGAATATTATTGCTGGCGGCTTTAGATGTCCGAAACGTCTTCAACAGCGCTAGAAGGGGGGATATCAGCCACGCTCTCGAAAAAAGCTTTAAAATACCCGACAACCTCAGAGTTGTGGTGCGGAGCTACCTTCGTTTCAGAAAACTGCTTTACCTAACTAGAGATGGATCACGACAGATAACCTGACGTCAGGAGCTGCACGAGGCTCCATTCTAGGCGCAGACCTTTGGAACATCAGCTACGACGCTATACTAAAACTCGACTCGAAACTTGCAATTCCTGTAAGTGGCACATACCGTTGCTGTGACGACAGCACTGCTGATGCGGAAAGCATTTTTCCACCCTCACCCGCAAAAAAAGATGTACTTAACAGAATTATTTCGAAGACCAGTCAATCGATTGAGGCCGTCAAACAATTTCAGAAGAAAATATACCACAATAATCAGTGAAAAGGCACCAGTCAACAAGTGTAATTTATCTACATACAATAAAGTCATAATTCGTTACATTTGAAGAAACGATTTGGTAGCTTACAGTGTCGAGATTGAATGTAGTTTATCGCAAGCATGCTTTAAAAAGCAGTGGAAAAGGAGTCAGTGAAGCTTTAACTTAGATAATTCCGTGAATATGGGAATATCAAAACATCTAAAGTGCTACAATTCCTTATTTTACTACACTTTTCATTCGAAGTAAAGTGCTTAGTCCGACACTCAACATTGTCAGCGCAAGGAGAATGGCGAAAAGCGGTACTTACAGCAAACCACTTAAAAACTGCAGTACGAAAATTAATTAAAGTTCCGCAGCAGCAGCGAGCGCAGCACTAATGAATCACCGAATTACCTATCAGCAGCAAATGCAACAACAACGTCTCCGCCACAGCGGCAGCACTGCCAGCAGCCCGATCGAATGGAAAATATAAGTGCGCTCGCTGCCTGCTGAAAGCACGAGTGGCACGAAGACAGGCGCACACACACGAGTGGATAGGCGTGTGACGCCGCAAATGAGCTTCGATTGCCAAAGCAAGACAAAATGCTGTGGCTTGCGGCAGTAAATTTCATTACGCGAAACGCCAGCGACCACGCCCACATGCCCATTTGGCCGCTTGCCACCAAAGTAACGCGCAGCTGAAGTGCCTGCGGCGGCGGAGAAAATTTCGTGCGGTGAGCGCGCTGGTGGCGGCGCTTGCGGTAGAAGTTGCATCCTTTGTGTAACGGTACTAAGGTGCCGGCGACGGATTGATGTTGCACTAATGAAGTTAGGCACAGGCGCGCATATTTAGCGAACGCGCCAAAATGGAAGTCGTTGATTGTGCTTGTGCGCTGACGGTAGGCGCGCGGAGGAATCGAAGCAAATTTAAGCACTTTACTATGCAGTTATGTAGCGGAGCGCAGATGCAGCCATAAACAAGTGCGCTGGCGGCAAGCAACACTTTATATTGCAACTTCATGGTAACAACTTAAGCATTTGCAGCACTTTGCGCGAGCGATGAGCTAGTGCGATGGCGGCGCGCGCGGAAAACAGTTGAAAATATAAAACGCAAAACACCGAAAACGGCAGCGAGAAATTAAAAACTTTTCGTATATTGAGCACTTCACGCGAGATAAAGTGCAGCAGTCGAGCTGTGGCTGTGGCTGTGGCTGAGGCCACGCGAAACCGGAGATAGCGGCAGGAAGCGCTGCCAACAATACGCGCCCAAGCAACCAGCTGGCGGCGCGCAAGCAAGTGCTAAACACTTTCGGTTGTGCAACCAGGCTGCTACAGATCTGTCGGCAATTGGTGCATGAAGAATTACCGCAACACACAGCTCCGGGCACAAGACAACAAACCCGTCATCGCCCGCATTCTCCTCCAGCGCGCTCAATATATTCGCTGCGGAAGATGTTTTAAGTTGCAACAACGCCGAAACTGGTTACAAACTTGCCAAAGTTTACAACCAAAAAACGCAAACATTCAGCGTTGCTCGCTCTGTGTTGTGCGGCGCGGCCTGCAGCGGCGTCTGCAGCCATAAAAGTGCGCAAATAAAGATGGCGTCCCTCTGCCAGCGCACAATGAAGGAGGAGTGTGCAATGTAACGGAACTTTAACAATATCGTGCGTTGCTCTCAATGTAGCGGTAAGTTTTACGTACGTCTGCGTGCGCAACTTTGTTTGGTATTTATCGCTGCTGTCATAAATACTTTGTGGCGGATGAAGGCAAATTGGATTACCTTGAGCGCTCCCGATGATAGTTTAACCGATCAACCGATAAGAATTAAGCGTAGGAATCTATAAGGGAGTGCGTGTGTGTGTGTTTACGCACACAAGCTCAGTTGGTGCTAAAATTAGGTCTCCACCGGACCGCAACCTGGATAGACCCGTATTATTATCAAGTCCTCATCTCGGGAGCAGTAGTACGAGTATTTCGAGAGTTTTTTGTACAGCTACAACAGAAACAACAACAGCAAAAACAGAATTCACACGTTAGCCTGTTTAGGCTAGAAATATATTGAAAGCAGAAAATCGCAACGATCGACCAACGAGAGATCATGCACTTATGAATTCCTTTTATTAGATGCCTCAGCTCAAATATGGAGTTCGAGCAATAATGGGTTAGGTTAAGTCAGGTTTGAAGGTGAATCATCACAACAGAGATCACTCTCGAACTTCTTTTCGACAGTTGAGATATCGGTTCTTCATATCTTCCATCTTCTTATTCCACTGAACTGAACAATGAGATCTCTATATCTGCTGGAGTTTAGTAATGCCACATGGAGAAACAGTTTGAGTTGAAGTATTCGTCGTACAAGACGTTAACGCTTTTCGCGAACTTTAAGAGCGTCTTGATATCTATTTTTGATACTTCATCTAGTTCCTTGAACGGTAAAGCTCCGTGATATCTGAGAAGAGTTAGATATAATGCTGGTTAGAAGCATAGGATGTGTTCCAGCGTGTTTCTCAAGCGTGTATCATCGTTACTTCTGCTCGCCCGGCTCGTATGTGATGCCAGTAGACCTGTCACTGGGCCAACCACCGTCCTACGGTCCTTTCGAGACCGTGGAAGTAAAAAGCATGTGAGTTTTCTTTCACTTCCTAGCACATGATTTGGCGATCACCCTCATTTGCCTGTCAGCCTTTTCGGAAATTTCATTGTATACCGTCTTTAAGGGACTTCCAATTTTCTGCAGAAGCTACTGCATCTCTGCTTTTAAGAACATTTTCTGACGTAATGCGATCTGAGACCTTCCTTGCCTGGCGGCTAGGCTATCGACGTATATTTTGATCTTATTTTGAGCTATCTCAGCCACTTTCCTGACGACAAATACTTCCGTCAAGAAGATACGGCAGTGTTACGAAAGCTTGAAGCTTGTCTGGGATCCAGCTCCCAGTAAGAGATCCCGGCCGCTACTCCATTAGTCATTTTTGATTCATCAGTATAAATCTTATAAGGTCCGCTAGCGAATCGCATGCTTCTGCGTCATCCAACCTCGTATGACTTGAAAAACTTTCCTCCCAAATAAAGCGTGAGAATATTTAATTCAACAATCCTGTGGTTATTGAGATGTGCCCGAAGATCCTTGTGGAGAATTCACTTAGTGCCGCCAATCTTGCAGCCGGTTCTGACTGTGCTGCAGAGCTTTCCTGACCAATGTGGATTGATGGTAGGCTGAGTAACCTTTCTAATGGAGCCGGTGGAGTGGTTCGTAACGATCCCGTTATATAGAGAAAAGTAAATCGCTGTATCCGCTCCACCGGTTATCTCTCAATGACATTTTGCTGACAGCGTCCACTACACCAAAGCCGCAGGTGATAGGCTCACAAAATACCTAATAGCCTCAAAAAGAAGTAAAGAGCGTTCTCTCAATCTGTCTCTACTTAAAAATAATCGAAATAATTGAATATATTTCAACTTTTACGTAAGCAATGTCAGCAAAAATTCCTATAATTCGTTTTAAGGTTCCTTTCGCTGCTTTTCTCACCGTTCAATCTTTCTCTTCCTGTCTTCTAAGCGAAGTATGCCCTCACATATTGAAGCTTCCTGCTACGCTTCATCGCAAATGCTCGTTTCAATTGATTGATTTTTCGTCATTTTTATTACGGTTTTAAAGTGTGCTTTTTTGCTTCGCTCCATCTTCAAGTTAGCTGCCTCACTCACACTCACTCCTCTGACGCAGTCACCGCTCTGATAAATCAAATATTCCATTTGTCATAAAACTTCGCTCGCGCTTGAGAGGGATCACAAAGTTAGCTGACACTGAAGCGACGAACATTTGTTGTTGCTGCATGAAAGGGTAACATGTTGACACAGGGTGCGCGCGGCACCAAACCCCGGCGCTAGTATTTTATACGAAAGAGCTCGCGAATGAAAACAAAAAAGTTAAACCGAATCAAATAAATTGAAGCCATATAAAGTCGGCGTTATCAGCAGCGCCGCCAGCGTCTTTGTTGCTTTTCAAACGCACTTTCGCTGCAGCATGGCTCGGTGCGACGTTAAGTGCAGCTTTACGCCGGCAGCGTTATTGCTTTCCGCTCCTGCAGTGCACCGTTATTGCGCGGTGCTGGCAAATGTCGCTGCAATTATGTACACTCCTGTGCGTGCAGTCATGAATCCATCAACATAACGGAACACTCATAGTGCAACACTCAGGCGGCCTCCCTCTCCCGGGAGTAGCTTTCAAAATTTCTTCAGGGACACCCACCTTTGTATTTCTTTGCATGTACTCATGTCTACATATTGCCACACTTTTTTCGAGCTTAACGATTGGCGATTGACTTTTTATGGCTTAAGTCGCTTGCCAGCACTGTTCGAAAGGCAGAGGCACGGAGTGACGGAAAGCGAATGAGAGAAGGGGAGGCGAGGAAGAGAAGGAGTGGCGAGTGAGAAATGTGAGTAGTGTCTACTTTATTTTGTCTGCAGCCATTGTGTCGCTGCTCTTAGTCATCTGTGCCTGTGTTCGTTATTGTTGGTGTAGACTTTTATGTGCTTTGCGCCTAAAAGCGCTCGATTTATTAAGAAATTTCATAAGAATTTATTGGCTACGGAAAAAGGTTCGAAATTACACCGGTAAATATTGCCCATACATTTACACAATCACCCCTGACACAAAGTACATGAGTGTGTATGTGTGTGTGTGTAGCGTGTATTTATTAAATGGCTGTGTGCTCAAAATTTATGGCGCAGTTTAGTAGTAAGTATACGGCCCCAAATTTAAAGTGTTCCTCATATAAATGTGTGTGTGTATGTATGTGTGATGGCATGCAAAGCAGTTTATATGCATTCAGCCTCGAGAAGTGAGCACTTAATAACGGGTTTTATGTCAAACGTGACGTATACGCAATAATATTATAAAATATTCACTAAGTAAGCAGCGACAAACGCACGCAAGTTGAGAGCGAAGGTCAAAAAGGTCACTGCGAGTATGAGTGTATGTGTGTATATGTGCATGCGTATAGTGGCAATAAAGCAATAAAAATATATATAAGTTTTAATGTCAATATATAGTACCACAAATGAGGTTGTGAAGGCAAATATATATCAGCTGATTGCGCCTAAGTTGCAGTCATCTATATCTGATTTCAAACTCAATGCTTTTCAGTGCACAGTAAGCTATACACGTAAGCGTGTGTGTGTATACAATGAAAGCAATCATTTTAAGTATTAAATGAAAAGCAATAAATTACCTGCAATGACATGTCAATATATTTGTGTCAACAAAGAATATACATATACATTAATATATATATATACTATATGTAACATGCAATATTGGTTACTCCGGTGAGAATCTTGCAGAGTTTACACCTAGTTTGAAAAGTTAGGGTGGAAACTTTATTAAACCATATGTCTTCTGCTACCGTGTGATAAACAAATTGCAAAACTGATAAATTTTACAAAAATTATTTCAAAGGCATATGAATAAAGCAATGAGTAATCCATATACACAACTGCTAAACAAATACAACAAATATGATTTAAGAACGTGAGTCTTCAGAAAGAAAGCGCGAGTTAAGTTACTTGTCTACTCGCAATGGCTGAAAAACAAAATTTCGATTTGTATCCATTAAATAAGCGCATTTCAAGGCAGAGCAGGTGACATACCTAACTATCCAAAATGTTGGAAACAAGCGCACGAAATGCGTGTCGTGTTAAAGACAAGACTAATCTCTATGTTAGCACATATCAAGCTGCCTTTTTAATGCACTGGCTCAATGCGATGTGGCTTTAGCTTTTCTATTTGCATTTCAAACGCATTTCAAACGACTCTTGTTGGCCACACTTCACGACGCCGCTCGACATGGCATAAATTATAGCGCCGACACAGCTGGAGTGCAAACGCAAATGTGTTGCTGATATTGATTGCCGCGTTGATGGCGGTCGAGCACTTGCAACTGACGGCGGCAGAGGTGCGTTGGCTGACATAAATGCGCCAGCATTAATCGCTCAATAAATCAATCGCAATGCATTGCCGACGCCAAATGGACAAATGCATGCAAAGAATGACGATCTTGGAAAAGCACTTAGGTGCACAGACATTCTTTAGACACGCTCAATGCGTGCGCACAGACATTTGTTTATGTGTGCGCCGAAGATTGCAGTAGTCACGGCATGTTTTCGCTAAGGCCATGTGTAAAGTTCAGCGTAAAGCTCATCTGTCTTTGTCAGCAGGCGCTCAGCAGAGGTGAGAGTGCATCACACACACACGCATCCATACGCAGACACTTACATACAAACACTTGCGCTACTGAAAAGGCAGCGCTACTTTCCATTTTCATTTATTACTTCAATCTGTTTGTGCCCTTTCCCGTGAATTGCGTTGTTATTTATATCGGTGTGTGTGCTTTCAGCGCTCGCAGCATGTGATTCCATTTCATCAAAGCCCATCAATGCCAAAACCAGCGCGATTCTTTTCGATATCTGCCTTTGTCTGTGGCGCCTTGCGTTGAACTGCTGTTGCTCTGTGGAAATCTGTGTGTGAGTTATCTACATATGTATATTTCTGTGTATTGCAGCTCATCGGCGATGACGTTTCGCATTCATATAACTATCAAGATCAATTTATGAAAGAAAGATAAAATATGCAGTGATATTGTTTTACTGTATGCTTTGCTCTGCTGGCGGCCTTACTTTTCACATGTTTAATATATATTCTTATACTATACAATATCTATAAATGTGTTGTGCTATTTTCCTCTGTATATATTACTCATACGCCCTGTATACTCAATGCAACATTCTGCTGATTTGTTACTCATACGCCCGGTGAACCTCGAGTGTTATGAACAAATAATGACAAAGCGAAGAAATTTCATTTCAATACATTTATATATACATATATGTATTATAGAAATTCAGACTCAATATCGATTTAAGGGGTTACATGGGTTTCCTCGGGTAAAAAATAGCAGTTTTTTTAACAATTTTTTCTCATATAAAAATTAAATATTTTATTAGAATTTTTTATTGCTACAAATATACACTATTAACAAAGAAATTCTAAAATTTTGGAAAAAAATATTTTAAGCTCGGTCGTTTCTGGTGACCCCTCGGAAAAAAGGGACAGGATAACTCCTTACAGAATCATCTAAAGTGAAAAAATAAGTATTTTAGTTAAAACCTTAACTTGGAACTTGAACGAAGGAAAAAAAACTGAAAATTTTATTTTTGGCAGACATTTTTACAAAAAAAAGTGAAAATTTATGGGAAAAGTTCGAGACATTTTTTCTTCAAAAAGTTGTAATCAAGAAAAAAACCTGTGTCCAAGTCTATTAGGGTTGTAATAACCTTCGAGTTGAGCTTCCTTGTAATAACCAACTCATACTCATACTCTAAGGATATTTCATGTTAAGATAACTATTATGAAAGGAGTCTTTTTGAAGAGCTAACAGCTGAGCCCAACTATGGTTACCGAAAAATAAAAATAAATACTCATAGATATTTTCATCTTTCAGCCATTCAACCATAATGGCGCCAATGCTGTTTTTCCACAACACAAGTGAGTAAAAAGTCATAAGATGACGCTCTAACACTGATGGCAGGCAATTGGCCTACTCGCCAAGGATTACAGCCAACTGACCGCTTACGCTACTGCTACGTTATATTCTATAAACACACACAAGCAAATACAACGTTACATGTGTATGTATGTGTAGAGGCGCTTCTTTTTGACTCTATGCCGAGTGTCGTTTGCATTGCAAAGTAGTGAGCGCTAAAGTGCTTACATTTCTCTGGCAGGAAATGCATACTACTTCCGGCCTTTTATGCCACTTCCAAAAAGCCAAAACAAAAAGGCGACTCAGTGCAGCAGTGGCTGCAGCTACGCGCTGACCACTCACTATCCACTCTGGCATTTGAAATTCATTCAATTCGCACCAGAGTGTTTTGTTTTTGCTCTTTTCTTTTTTCTTTTATTTTGCCTTCCTGCAATACTTTTGCGATATTTGCCACAGCATACTCGAAGTGTGTTTGTGAGTTTTGTTGAAGTAGTTGTGCGCTCGGTTTCTTTCGTTGTACGCCGCTGTCGTTTAAAATGCAACATTGAGCTTTGCCAAGAACCCTGAAAACACATATGAGCCATAATATGGACAAACACAAAAGCCTTCTGCGAAAAAATTTTTGAAAATGCTATTATGTTCATCGCCGGTTGCCAAAAACTTAAACACATGCTTTAGGTTTGACGGTTTATAGTTTTGCTCAAGAATTTTTTCGTTCACCAGTGACCACCTTCACTTCATAAAAATTTTCATGTTAAAGAAATTAGAATTTATCTACTTTTGGCACAAAAATTCGCTTAATTTACTTGCCCACATAAATTCTTTTTACCGCTTGCCATTGAAATAATAACTGTAGATAACTTTGTCAATTTCAACTCAATTGCAAACTCGCCAAGGCTATCGTCCGGTTATTTGGCTGTAAAAGGCATATTTTGGTTTTTTTTTGCATTTTTCTCAACAAAATTACACGAATTATTTGAAATCAACAAGAACAAGAAGGAACGTTAACTTCGGCTCGTCTAAGCTTAATATCCTTCGCGGGCACATTTCTTACGATTTAAATCGAATAAATAAAATTTCATCTTAATTTTTGTGGTTCGATTTGTATGGCTCATTGAAACCATAGTTAAGCCTATAATGTTCCACGAAAATTTGGTGGAAGGCGAGGGAAAGGACTACACTGCCCTCACGCTTAGAGAATCTGGGTATATGATTGCAAGCCTAAACTCTCTGGAATTGTAGCACATTTTCATTTCATTCGAAAATACTTGGATGATTAGGTCTCCGAACCTAGCTCCAGTTGTCTCTTATCTGCTTACATACTTTCGAGGTGCACATGGGAAGGAAGAACTCGTTGAGGGCCCATAAGCCTTTTTGCGGATGGACCGGTGCTTGCGGAGAGGCTTGGTATTGGGGTAAAATATCGTAAACTTTCCATCAGCTTCAGTATTATGCTTCTTGAACATAGCAGCTTCTTTCAAGCAGAGGTGGCTGCCATAAAGGTAGCATAGATCTAGTATGGTGACTCCGATAGTAGGCAGCAATATCGGCCTTGAGTTCGCTGAATGTGCTGTGCGCTCAATAGTACTGAAAGGATGTCTAGACTCCTTATCTCTAGCATTGAGGTATTTTAGGACTGCACTTAACAGTCTAAGTGTAATCTCCTCGTAATTCTAAGCGATCAGCTATTTGTTCTAACTAAATCTAACCACCTTAAACAATATCTTGGGAAATTGCCTTGAGCAAAAATCCTTGTAAGAGTTCGTGAAGTATATCTTGAGCTTTCCATATGACAACTTGATGTTGATAGGTCAGTTTGTGTGGCAGTTTTATATTAATAGTGACTCAATCTGAATGATTTCTTTGAAGATTGCACCGTTCTCGTTCCTTTGACAATAATCCGTGCCAAATTTCTTGAAGAAAGCTCGTCAAATGAGAAAGACTCCAAAATAAGCAATGTATACCGATCTTTCAGTTTGTATCACAGATATATGCTATAGTAGTGCGATATCCGATAAAATATTCTTGGTGAAAAAAGAATGAATGCCAAATATCAGATCGATATCTTAAAAACTGAGTAAGGTATTCAAAGGTCTGGATGGCGCTGAAATAAACGGCAAGTAGTCGGCGACGGATGAAAAATGGAAAAACTCTTCATTTTCAATACAACATTGCGCCCGAATTCGTTTTCTATATTCTTTCATGCCATTAATTCTCATCACAAAATCACAAGTTAAACAGTGACCTCATTTAAGGCTTTTACGGTTAGAAATTTTCCATTTATGATCTGAAATTCACTTTGCTGGTGGTTCGAGCAGCCGCAAATTGCTCTGCGTAATTGGAAATGAAACAAAGGAAAAAAGGAAAAAAAAGAAACTGCTTCATACTTTATCTTTTAGATAACTCTATTCGCTTTGTGTTTAAACTTTCAGTTTTTCGCTATTGAGGTTAGTTTGGCAATAGTTACACACACACATACATACTTATTTGGCATGAAATATTAGTGGAACTGGCTAGCTGCTCGGCCAAAAGCGAGACCATAGATAACCGGGCGGCATTAAGTGCCTACAACAGAATACGTTAGTAAGTCGAAACACATACACATACATTTATTTATATATAAGTGTGTGTGTTCGTGTCTAAGGCTTGCATTGTGTCTGCGCAGAAGCACATTTCGCCTGCAGTGGCTTTTAAGTTTATTAAAAAGCAGCACAACAATTCAGTTACGCTTGCCAAATTTCGCAGTAAAGCAGCGTTGGAAAAGCGAAAAAATACTGGAGAAGAGGAAGAGGAAGAGAGAGCAGAAGTGCGACTGGTTCGTAGCACAGCAGGGTGGGCAGCGTAGTCGTGGTGCGGAAAAGTGCCGAGCTACCAACCTTGGACTTCTCTAGTCAGGCCATTGTGCCGCTGACAGTTGCATCAATCGGTGAATTTATGTGTGTGCGCAGTAACTTAACACCGACTTGCACACAATTTCTGCCTCCTCCTTACGCTGCTGCACCGAAATGTGCTGAGTTTTTACTTTTCCATCGTTTCCTTAATAAATTTTCTCAAGCAAGTTCTTATTTTACTGCTTTATGCTTTTAAAATTTGTTGCGAGTGCACAGAGTATCGCCAGCCGTGCTTGTTGTTGTAGCCATAAACCTTGTGCATATGCAACGGTATGGTTTCGGTTTGCGCTCGTATGTGTGTGTGGCGCTGCCGAACTTTTTGACTAGGCATGACTGGAGTTGCATGTGAAAAATCACAGAGCAAACAATGGAACTATTGAGCGAAACAAGTTGTGAGAAAATAGCAACTTGTCGAAAAAGAGGTTTTTAAAATGTAGCCAAACTTGGCGAAAACTTCGCTTGTACAGCAATTGCATTTCAATGCGAGTGGCGGGGGTGCAAGCGCAAGGAAAGTGGTTAAAACTTTGCTAAACTGCTTAAGAAAGTTGTGTGGAGAGGAAATGCAGGCAAACAAGTTGAATTCGCTTTCGCCGCAAAGCGAAAGTATGAGTGTGCGATATGTTGGGGCTTCAGTCAAACATTTGTAGAAACATAAATTGTTGATGGCTGTACATTTTGGAAGAATCGTAAGGTTTGAAATTGTTACGCTTCCGCGAAGAAAAACGGCTTAAAATGATAAAAAATTTTATTGCTCAGTCGTTACAATTCTTCAAAAACTTTCAAAATAGGCTCCTTCTGTGTCGATGCAGCGCTGCCAGCGCGATTTCCAAGCATTGAAGGCGTCACGGAAGGCATTCTCCGGAATAGCCTTGAGAGCCGAGGTGCATGCTGCTTGGATCCCCTCTGTCGTCTCAAAATTCTTGCCTTTCATTGGTCTTTTCAGGCAAGGAAACAAAAAAAGTGTGAGAGCCACATCTAGGCTGTAGGGCGGCTGCGGAAGATTTGGTATTCCGGCCTTGGTTAGGTAGCTGTTCACAAGAAAGGCGGTGTGAGCCGTGGCGTTGTCGTGGTGCAAATTCCAATCACCTGCGATGTCTTTTCGAACCCTTCGTTTGAGTCTCTTGAGGACTTCCACGTAAAACTTGGCGTTGACGGTTTGTCCAGGAGGAACAAATTCATGGTGGACGATACCTTTGATGTCAAAAAAGACAATGAGCATCGTTTTCACTTTTGATTTGCTCATTCTTCCTTTTTTTGGGCGAAGAAGCGCCGGCGTGTACCACTCGGGAGATTGCCTCTTTGTCTAGGAATCATACTCAAAGATCCATGACTCGTCACCCGTGATTGCGTTATTCAAATATTGGGGCTCGCTTTCACATATGTTCAAATTTTCTTTGCATATTTCCACCTCTGCTCTAACGAACGCTCCATTGGCTTCCACCACTCACAGTACGAGTAACACGTCGCGCGAAAATGTTTGTCCTGACCTTTCAGGTGCTCGGAGATAACTGACCAGGTGTTCGTTCGGTAGCTAGGAATGCCCTCTACCAAATCCAGCTGATCCGCGGACGCTCCGAAGTATAATCGCGGCGGAAGAAAATCAGTCCAATTACTTTCCGGAAAAACCCTGTATGTTGGAACGGTCTGAACAATTTCTTCGGAGATTGAACCGTTTCCTTTGACATTAACTTATGCCATTTCGTAAAGATACCTCGTCAAATGAAAAAGTTTTTCATACAAAAATATGGTTCCGAACATTCAGTGTGGCATAGTGGTCCAATATCGGCGGTTGCCATGAATGAGCAGCTACTTGTGGAGAAAAGAACTTTTGAAAAGTTTGAGGTCGATAACTCAAAGACTGAGAGAATAGCTTGCGTATATACAGAGCGATAGACGGACATGGTAATTTCTTAGGGTCTTCGAAATTTTCTCTTGGGTGATATACAAATATATATTTGGCTTTGTCTGCATGAGACATTAAGTGTTTATACGAATGCTGAGCTTTCTACGATTCCACAATCTACTTCTAATGCTTTCTTGGATCATCTTCCCGAATATTTGGTTATAATGGATAGTTTAACAGGTAGGTTCCTTACAAGCCCTTGAATCCGAGTTGGTGTATACTCGTATACAAGACGGATAAATGGCTGACAGACGGACATGGCTGTCCGCACGATGATTATTTATATTTATATTTTATAAGGTCTCCGAAGACTTGTTCAAGGTATAAAAATATTTATTATACAGACGAAATCGCAGCCAACTTCTTTTCATAAATGGATCTGCTGAAATATCTCAGAATATGACATATACAAACGTATGACACATACAAAAGCAAATATATCTATTTTTATCTACTTTCCTTCTGGGCGCAAGATTTTCTACACAAAAAATAAAAACTAAAAATACACCTTTAATCCAAAATATATAAAGCCACCCAATAGAAAACTTTGGTAAAACTGATACTCTTCGCTATGGCAACAACCAAGGAGGACTTAGAACCTCTTTACTAACATACAGCTGTCACTGAGGCGGAAACTGGTCCATCTCACATTGACCACTCACCACATACAATGAGCTACAATTTCAGCTCTATTCAGCAGCCACATTTTTTCTTTTCACCCGTCGCTTGTGCTCACTGCTATTATTTTCTGTTGAATTTCATTTTTATTTCGGTAGGTTTTCTTCGCCAATTTATTCTCGTGATTTACCACACCAAACATATAATATATATGTACACACATGAGTATAATGGCTGCTGCTCGTAGACTCACGCGAGCTTATAGTCCAGCTATGTAGTATCTGCTGCCTTCTACCATTGCTTAAGCTCTACAACTTCGCAAGTCTTCTGATTTTTTTGCGTTTTCTCGATTTCTTTTGCTTGTTTTCTGACATGCGGTCAATTTTTCTTTGATTTGCCACTACTTTTATTCACTTTATTCGCACACACTCACACAAGTGCACACACACATACTTGTGTGTAGTGGCTTCCATCGTTTGGTGATACATAATAAAATTATTTGTATCAAATTGTGGCAACAAAGCGCACGCACTTACGCACGATCACACTTGCACAAACACACCATGAATTCAATTCAATTCAATTCAGCCAGACAAAGTATCCGAAATAATACTCAAAGCCAGAGAAATACAGGCACTCACAGTTTGGAAAATTATTTTCAAAGCCACACACACACACACGCGCTGGCAATGTGCTGCAAGTGTGTTGGGTAAATGTGAAGACATCAAAGCATATTCCTGTGTATTTCTTCTCATATTCATCATGAAGCCGGTCAGCTTCGCAGCCACTCAACCACTGTGCTCTAAATGCAGCTTAAAGCCTCAATAATTTCGCTACTGAGTGGCGTCCATTGTGTGCCCAAATGATTTCATTTATGAACTGAAGATTGAATTAGAAAGTTTTTCTTCTTCGTTGGAATGTTTAGTTATGCTTTTTTGTGTTCTCAATGAATTCGATGTGCTTTCATAGATTAGTTGGAGTCACTTTTCATGCTTTGAACGAGCCACAAATAGTTTTGTTAAAGAAAACTCTTTTTTTGCATTCGAAGTATTCATTCTTAGATTCTGAAGTGTGAGATGGGTTTAGATTGCTTTTTTCGGTAAAATTTCAGGCTGATTCATTGTGTTGTTTCACAAGTTCATATTTTAAAGATTTTGGCAAAGATTGTATAAATAAAAGATCGCAACTGGAGAGTTCAGTTTGAGTTCTGGGAATATTTATGTAAATGAAAAGTTGCTGTTTGATTCAGAAAATAGTATTCAGAGTGAAGTATATTCGAATATATTTCTAAGTCTTAAGAAATGAGTTGGTTTTAAAGAAATTCGTTTATCGAAGAGAAAAGCAATTATTATCTGAAATCTAAGTCGATATATTAATCTACATATCTCAGACCTCTTAGTAACTTCAAGCTTAACAGTAACGCGGTTTTGACAAAAAGCATCGACAAACAAGAAAAAATAAGAAAAACTTGTAAAAAGATTGTTCACCATGAGTTTGATCGGTTAGCTGATATGGCAGATATGCTATATTGGCCGCGTCTTAGCAATACCTTCGGAGATTGAATTGTTGTCTTAGACAATAACCTATGCCAAATTTTGGGAAGATATCTTTCCAAAAGATATCTCTGAGAAAACTTTCAATACAAACATTTCATTCCGATCGTTCGGTGTGTATGGCAGCTATAAGGTATAGTTGTTCAATATCGACGGTTCCAAAGAATGAGCAGCTTCCTGGCGAGAAAAGAACGTTTGAAAAGTTTGAGGTCAATATCTTAAAGACTGTGGGATAAGCTCACGTATTTATAGACAGACCCAGGCAATTTCTTTCAGGATGCTATAAACATCGTGGCAAACTCAATATACCTGTTGTTAGTGTTCACAGAAAAGCTCCAAATTCCTCTATGGAGGTTTCCGTCTATAAATGGGACACAACTCTCCCTCAAGCACCGCATCAAGTACCTAGGGGTAGTCTTGGACAGCGAGAGGTTGTGGAAGCTCAGCGTGGAAGAAATAGTGAGGAAAATCAGCAATACTTTATATGCGTGTAGGCAGATGCTCGGCACAACCTGGGTGCTCTGTCTCTCTCTCATACACTGGTGCTATACAGCTATAGCATATCGGCCAGAAGTGTTCTAGGAGGCAGGGCAGCAGCTTAACTTCTACTGGGTGTCAGACCACAAAGGAATGGAGGGCAATCAAATAGTGGACAAGAATGGTGTACGGGTAACATCATCATTGGCAAAATGGTGCATTGTCTATACCACGATCTTCACAGTAGCATGGTAAAGAATATCGAAACCCGACGGAATGAGCTACCTGGGTGTAAAACTGCAAAAGTCGGGTGCAAAACGGTAGATCGGAAGTACACAGCTTTCCTATTTGCACACGATAGAAAAGACTATAGAAGTATGATGGGAACACTAATGTCTTAAAGCTACAATTTTATAAAATGTAAATAATAGTAAAATGATTTCTGTGTTCTTCTGTCCATTGCGTTTCCATCAACTGTGTCTTAACAAACCCTAACTTTTTGCTTACCTCCTCGAACCGGCGAAGTAGAGAATCCTTCTGAATGACACTTGTTCTAATATCCATATCAAATAACTGAAAATTAGTCAGATATTCGGTGAAATATTTACAAATCATATTTTCTACATAATACAGTTATTGATTTCAATATTTGCATATTAATCTATTCGCCGCACCAATAAAAGGGAAGGAGAACCGAATAAACACAGTGTGCAAATAAATGAAGCTCCATGAATACGCCAACAACAAACGCGTTGGCAAAACGTTATATGTTTAAATAAATAATTTGTAAGTGAACAACGACAAAGTTGGCCTGATTGTGTAAGGAATCGAACGCCAGTGTCTATGAGCACAAAGTGAGCTTAAGGAAGGTGCTTGTAAGTGCAAGGCCTGCGCTGTAAAAATATATAAAAATTGTATGAGCTAGTAACAGATGAAATAAAAGTAATATGTTGAAATAAAAAACTTCAAATTTGCAAAAACAATGATTAACATTATATTTCACGGTTATTTCACAGTTATTTTTCTCTTTAATATAGAATTATTGTTTGAAAATTCAGTTCATTTAAGCTCTAAGTGCCAGAAACTCAACCGTTCATAATGGAGAAGCAAGGAGAAAGGATACGGTTTTCCATTCGAAAATGAACAAATATCTCATTAATGCAACAACAAGCTTCTACATGAATATTTAAGCAGCAACAGCAGAGTAACTGTTGCACTTTCCGTTCGCGTTTAAGTGTCTGGTGGCGATAGAGACAGACAATTGAACATTGTCCAACCCAACGAAATGTCATGTTATCAGTGACTCGAGTAATACACACAACAAGAGCAACAACTTGCATAATACAAACTGGAAATTATATTTACATTTCCACCCGGCAGCACTGCGAGCAGCGTGGATCCACAATGCTGAAAACTAGAGGAGCGTAGCCACACAAACGTTGCTGCAGCAGTCAGCCCGCCAGTCAGCCAAACAGCCATTCATCGATATCGAAATTACATTGGGGAAATTGAAGCTCAAATCGAAATGGGGGTAATGAAATTGCTGTCATGAAACAAACCCCAACACGCTCAGTCAAGTGCTGTAGAGTACTGTTTATTTGCACAAGCATAAATATGTATATACATATATATATATGTATGTACACATAAATGTTGTTGTTTTTCGTTTCTGCTGCGAGCGTGGTAGCTATGAGTGGTTCATATGCGCACCGGAAACGGAAACCGTACAAATGAATGGAAACGGAAGTTAATACGAATGCGAAGGCAAAGCTTGGCAATAGCAACAACGCGCCGCTACCTTCCCAATCCCTCGCATTTAATTGTGAAGAAGACGCATATCTAAAACAATATGTCTTGCGTAACATTCAAACGCTGTCAGCTTCAGTCCAAAAAGCATTCGGTGCCAGCAGCCTTGGGGATTTTGTGCAAATTTACCCCATTTCTTTGCATTTTCTTCGCAGCGTTTTTGTGCGTGTTCTTGTGTATAGTTATTAGTAAATACGAAACGGATATTCGTTCATTAAAAATGCGCGCTGACTTGTCAGCATCCGCACGAAATTGATTTAATGCTACCTTTCAAAGACTGCCGCTTTATAGCCCCGCTCCTGGAATGCTTTTGTGGGCAAATTTGTTTATGTTTTTTGGGATTTGCGGATATTTCGGCTGGATTGGCTTTGCTTTAGCCGCGGTTGGAAGCTGGTGCTCAAATCTTCACGCTACACAGGTTTCCACAAGCCAAACGTGCTGAGATACAGGGTGATGCCACTGAACAGTTGCTTTTTATTTTAAGTGTATCAGATATAAAAGAGTGTCAACTAGATCTGGACGAATCCTTGAAGGTAGCAGATTGATCTGATTGCTCTATGGTCCCACCACGAATAAACACACAGTTTTTTGGATCTTCTACTTGACAACGTCGATAAGAATACTCGACTTACTTGTCTTTAAATCAGCTCATGGTAAATGACTCAAAGGCAGCAACATTGGCTTAAGTTCTACTACCTGATGTTTCGTAAATAACCATTTAAATGTGTCTCTCCTGCATCTTATGACGTTAGGCAGCACCCTTTATATGCATACTCATAACGGTGATTTAGCCGAAGGGTCAAAAATGTGGTGGGCGCAACTGCTAAATTAGTCATCGATTGTAAGTGGTCTTTTATGTTTACAGGTAAGCTATTTTCCTTTGCCGTCCATCCTTTTGCGTCCGTTTCCTCTGGAAAGTGGTGAGATTATTTGAATAGTTGGCAGTGAAATGAAAATTGACTTTGATCTCACGCCATAAATCCACATTCCGGCTGAGGAGTTTTGACGAAAGGTGCTGCTCGGAATTGTTTGATTGTTTATTTGGCTCGCTTGTTGACTCACGGCTTTCTCATTGGCCTAACTGCGGAAAGCTGAGATTTTCAACGCCTTCGGCAGTTAGTTATGCACAAAGCCAATTCGGTTTGGTAAACTTTGAAGCGTGGTTTTTGTAAAGAGTCTGCAATGTGAAATATTTACTAAAGGTGGAATAATACTTAAAATAAGACGTTAAACACTAAAGAACCTTTTGATTTGTGTGGATATTGGGAGATATTTAATGTTGCGGTTTGCTGGCAACCGTCGTCATATGAATCCATTGAAAACTGGAAATATTAGTAATAAGTATTAAGATTATTGTGTGGCATAATCATGACAAGCTTAGAAACACTGCAGCTACGTTGTTGACATGCCTCGTTCTGAACGATCTTTGAAGAGTGCTGAGGATATTAGAAAAGTGAAGGATATGGTTTTTGAAAATCGTCAGGCAGGTGTTAGAGAGATGGCAGGAGAGCTCCGAAATTCATGGAGATCATTATAACAGCCGATGAGACATGGCTTTATAAGTTTGACATTCGAATAAGTCAACAATAATCGGATTCCAACCCGCTTTCAATCGATCGAAGAGATAAAACAATATTCGCTGAAGGAGCGGAAGGCCATCCCAAAAGATGCATATGATGCAAATTGTTGGCATAAGTGTATTACATCTGGTGTGGATTACTTTGAAATCTCACAAAATCTTTGTAAAATATGAGTCATCGGAATAATAAGTTTAAATAAAATATTAAAAATATATATATAAAAAAAAAGATAGATCGCTTTTCGCTCCAGAAAGCTCATGTTACCTTTTAAGCAGCTTATTTTAGGATATACCATATTTTTAAAACGGGTAACCTTATCTTCTCGATAAGAGTAGTTTAGGTTAGGATAAGGTTAAAAGATCGACCTTAGGAAGGATCTCACTAAGACAGCTTAAAACGCCTGTCTGTTGTGGAAGACCCTAAAAAATCGACAAAATGCTTTGAACCTATTAAAGGTGTTCAGAGGGCTAATATCAATTTTTTCTATATCTTCTGCTCGAACGAAAGTTAGATTACCGAGATTTTTAGCCACAGCGTTTCAAAGACTGGAAGATGGAAGAGAAATTGCCTGAATATAACCACCTCACTCTCTAAGGGCAAGCATTTCAGTAGATCTCTTACATTCTATTCCAAGCCAGGTCAAGATGATAGCAAAATAGTTAAAATATTTTAAATTGGTTGTTGAAACTTTCAGAAAGACTCCTGTTGGATATAGTGCTTGGGGAGGGTTAGCAACTGCTGTGAATCTATTTTCATATTTGCATTAGAACTTATTTAATAGACGATATTAAAAAGCTAATCGGTTCATAAACGATTTCTATAGAAAATTATCCATATATGGTTGGCACTTTTGCAAAAAAAATAATTTTTAGAATTATTTAAGTGTATTCAATGTTTTAAAGACGAAACTATTTGCACAAAGAATGTAAGACTTTTGTCGTGGTTCCACATACACATATATACATGCCTACAATTTTCAAAATTTTTGCTTCAACTTGCCAGTTTATATCACTATTTTTTAAACACAGTCACGTCTTTTAAATTTAATAGCTTCTCTTTATTTTTCTTGGTTATATTTCAACAGCAGAACTTTGCTTTTACTTCTCTTCGCTTTTCAATATCTTTTTGGAGCAAACACAAGCATACATAAGTATACATAAATATATCGTTAATAATTAATAGAAGTTGTCGCCCGGTCTTCTCCATTCACTTTTGATGTCTTTCTTAAGAAGTGAAATATTTTTGGAGTATAGAATGTAGGCGCGTTTTGTGGCAGCCACAGGAACTGCGCTGTCATTATCGCTGCCATTAACGACAGGCTTCTTCATGTTATCACTTTTGAGTGGGCAGTGCAGTTGGGAGCTCGTACTTCAGCAAATGTTGCATCCCAGCAAGGAAGGAAGCCGCAGACGGTTGACGAAAGGAATGAAAGAGAGCCGTGATTAAGATTGTTGATAACAGCGCGCCAATATCGCTCCGCAACTATTCTTGTTGCACTTCACGTGTACGCCAAAACTGTGTGGCTTCTGCTTCGCGTGGCACCGCTTGGTCCATTGACGTCTGATTTCCCCGGCTCCGCCCAGGCAAGTGCACATTCCATTTCAGCGCCGTAAGAAATTGCTAAGTACAAAGAAAGGCAATTGTAAGCACTTATTTATGAGCACTTATGTTTCGATGCAAGTTCTCTTTATTTTGCAATTCTTCGTTGCGATCAGCAGCTGCACTGTCACTATGCAGCATCTCCCTGTTGTCTCTGCTTATGCCACAATTCGCTGTATTTTCGCTCGCCAATGAACCGCGCTTTCGTGGCGAATGTTGTTTATGTGTGACGTTAACTTTGGACACACTTGTCACGGCTTACCGTACACCATAACTGGGCCATTATAGCCACACTTGATTGCCTTGTTGCCAGCACTGTTATTGTTGTTGTTGTTGTTGTTTATAATAGACGGCATGGCAGCCATGGTGGATCGTTAGTTATTTTCAGCGTTTGTCATCGCCACCGCTGCACAGGCCCCTGGACTATTTTCAACTTAATAACTTTCGCCGTACACCCTTCGCCGCCACCGCAGGGTGTGGTATCTTACAGTTTTAAGCAACTTCATTGGTTGTAGGCTGCCTTGTTGGTATGGGATATGAAAATAACTTTACGAGCTGACCAAGTTCTTTAACGGCTCAATCCACTTAGCGCCCAAAGAGACCTATAAGGCAGGTGCAAGGTGAGAAGCGCAATAGGGAGAGGCAGTGGCTTTAAGTACTGTAACATTTGTTCTACACGCTTGTTCTTGACGTGCAATGGAATTCGTTGGCTGTGTCTGTGTGTGTGGGATAAAAACTCCAATGACACTTCTGACTACGAGTTTACATTGGTTCAGAAAAAAATTGCTGTAATGACGGATTATAAATATTTGACGACATTTTGAAAGTTTTATTGCCAATCAACACGGTATCTTGCAGCATATTGATTGTAGCGGTTAGAGCGGCGCTATTCAGGATCTGGGTTTGGTTCCAGCCTTAGACTATTCTCATAAGACGGTTTCAGGTAAAACTCCTTAAAAGAGTGTCTCGCACAGAATGTCTTCTGAACCAAATTGCGTATTGTTTGATGTGGTACTCGAAAGGTTTAAAACAAAAGCTTACAAGTTTCTATTTAAATGTCCTCCATGACTTTTTTGCACACGCGAATTCGATGAACCCAATTTTTGGGTACTTTTTCTACAACAGCAAGTCGCTGGTCATAAGAAAGTTCAGTATTGATTTATAAAGCTTGTAGAGAGTCTGATTTATTGCTAAAGACTAATGACTTCGACTAACCCCACAAGAAATAGTCGAATGGTGTTAAATCACAACTGCTTGGAGGTCATTCAATGTAACAAATTCTTGAAATAATCGAATCTCCAAACTTTTCCCGCAATAACCCGGTTTTTGCACGTGCTGTGTGGCACGTAGCCTTCCCTTGTTGGAACCAGATGTTGCCAAGATCAATTTCTTGCAAATGTGGCCATAAAAATTTGGTTATCAAGGATCTATGCCGTCCTTCGTTGACAGCAAAAGTGTCACCAGCTTCAATTAGATAGAAGAACAAGCCGATGATTCCACCAGACAAAAACCCTCACAAAACTGTCCATTTAGGTGTGTGTAATGGCTGCTAATTAATAATTTGTGGAATTTTATCGCAGCAGAATCGACAGTTTTGTTTATATACCAGACCATTCAGCTGAAAGTAGCGTCATCGAAAGAGATGATTTTCTTAAAAAAATCGGTTTCGCTTTCAAGTTTTTCCCAGGCAAAATCAGCAACTTCACGACGTCTACGGTGGTTCAATGGCTTCAGTTCTGGTATGAGAACAAGTCTATGCGAACGCAAGCCCAAATCGTTTTTCGAAATCCGCCAGGTTGTGGTTTGAAACAGACCTAACATAACAGACGTTCGTGAGAACGTCTTGCAAACGACAAATTGCGGTCTTCAGCAACACTTGCCTGAACGGAATCACGTCATCCCTATTAAAAAACCCGATATAAATCTAAAGATGATTGCTTCGGTATATTTTTGAAGGGTTGCCAGCTTGTTTGAAATTTTCAAATGTAAATATTATGTTAACTAGACAAATTAATGAATTGTTTTGCAGATTCGTGAAAGCTTTAATTTCAAATATTTCTTAAAGAGTTGCCACCTATTTGGGATTTTCAAATGTAAATATTATTCATATTATCCAATAAATGTAAATGAACTCTATTGAAGATACTAGAAATCCTGCAGTTTAAAATATTTTTGAAAGGGGTTGCCACCTGTTTAAAGTTTTCAAATGTAAAAATTGTACTATGTAAATATTATGAAATGTATTGAAGATTCTAGAAAGAATACAGTTTAAAATTCTTCCGCAAGGGGTTGCCACCTGTTTGAAGATTTCAAGTGTAAAAACTTCATTATCCAAAAAGGCTGAACGAACTGTATTGAACAGTAAAGAAAACTTGCAGTTTAAAATATTTATGAAAATGTTGCCATCTGTTTAACAATAGAAAAAAATAATTGCGTTTCATGTTTGCATGATAAATTATTTTGAACTTCATTATTCAAGCCTAATACATATTAATATTACATTTCGCTCGCAAAATGCGGCTTCTGCATAAACCCATAATCAGTCAAGCCATATGCGCCATTAGTTGCTGCAAATGAAGGGTAATAAAGTCGGCAAAGTGATATCCGATGTCATGTGAATGATCGGTGTCAAGCACACAGGAATGTAATGCATAGGTTGCAAAATGATAAGTGCATGCGTGCGGCAACAATAACAACAGCAATAATAGCAAGCAACGTCAAGTCTGCCAAGGTCCGCTTAGCTCACAAGTGGCAGGCTCACCGCGCAGTGGCTAAAGCAGCGCCAGCTTCTATACTCACGGGCTTCAATGTAAATATGTGTATAGGTGCGTCAGCTAATAAAGACAGCCGGTGTTTGCATGCATTGTGCTGCGGGCGCTGGCAATGACAGAGTAAACAAAACGTTGTCGCACCATGACGAAGGCAAACAATAACTAATTTCCAATTGGATTCAGGGCAAACAGATGGTAACTGCTGTACAGGCAAACACACAGACCTGCATTCAGGCACAGAGGAGGTGCACGCGGCAGGTTTAGCAGCCTGGTAGGCAGGCAATTCGCAGAATTAGACTTTATGCATACACGCATGCGCCAAAAGGGTTCCGGTAACATATGCTCTTCATTGTATACAACTTTTCTAAAACCTTAAATTTTTTTAGTAATTACATATGTACGTCGAACGTTTATGCGGCATTTGTTTGAAGGCGCTGGCACCTTTATGCTGCAAGTATAAGGAGTAGCTTACACTATGTCAAATTTAATGACAGTCGTAGCCGAAATAATGAAACTGGTTGTTATTTAATTGCTTTTTTTATTAATTTATAAAATCAAATTAGAACAATCATTAAAATGAAACGATAGATCGGAAGTACACAAAATTCCTATTGGCACTCGATGGAGAAGAAACTGTAGGAACATGTTCGGTATCTAACTGGTTACTGTTTGGTGCCGGCGTATGTTCGCTGAATGGGGCTGACAGATTGAGAAAATTGCAGGAAATGTAAAAAAAAGGGCACCAGAGAAACAATGGAGCATATCTTGTGAACTTGTCCCGTATTGTAAATACTACTGAAACCCAGTATGATACACCGGAGGAGGTATGGATAGTGCGGCCGCAAACTCTGTTAAAATTCGCGTCCAGCTCAGGCATCCTAACGACCAAGGAACAGAACTCCATCTGGTATAGCAAAGAAGCAAACCTAGTCTATGCGTGGCTCATTGGCCTAACAGGTTAACCTAACCTAACCTTTAAAAAAACGAATGTGCTTGTGAGATGGAATTCCTTAAGAAGGATTGCCAAGATTATGTCCAAGAGCTCCGAATGAGCAGAAGCTTGCTTTTTAATCACACGATCCCGAAAGAACTGAAGAGCATACTGACATCAAAAGCGTGGGGCAACGAAAATACATGCATAAAGTTCAAAGAAGTGGACATATACCACTCAAATCTGAAACAATTTTTATACATCTGCCCAACCTTATCTAAAACTCGTCTTAGATAAGTAGCATCGTAGGTCATGGGACTAAATGAAGTGCTCAAATTAGATAACAAGTCCTGACGTCCTATATGGCAAATACGAGAGCTCAAATTGAGGTCAGCATCCATCTGAAAATACCAGTGAATTCATGCTATAAAACAGTGTGGTGTCAAATCAGTCAGTGGAGTATACCGAGAAGTACACACCTATTATTAATGGACTAGTAACAAATAAGGACCATACTAGTGCATTTCCGTTGAGCCTGATGTGATACCGTAACTGCAAGCTATCCGCTTTCCATCCTTTCGCGATCCATATACCAAACAAATTTCCGCCGAACTCATTAAAATAACATTCGGGAAAAGGCCACCAAAGCCCAGAGGCATGACAATGTACCATTTTGCCTCCAAAGTCATAAGTTATATGATGTCTGTGTGTGTGTGTTATAGTTAGTTGTTGTATCTCCAACGAACTGAAAGTAGTTGCGTTGCAATTTAGTGCAATCCACGCACATAACCTCAAATTAGTTCAACCGATTAAGTGCCGCCGCGTTATGGCAAATGCAAATGGAATTAAATCATTTACAAATATTTGCTACACATACACACACAGGTAGGTGCATAAACTGCCTTGCGTCGAGTGTCGTGGTTTCGCAATAACTCTAATATGTTGCACGAACTTCAAACGAAGTAGCTATTGATCCGCCGGCCTCATGCGCGTGTGCATGAATTTAATGAACTCACGTTAGATGTACTTATAGAGTATGCATTATGAATTTATGAAGTACTTAGGTGTGCAATTTAGGCGAAATCGTTGAATTGGATGAAAGGTATATATATGACAGTTCCCAATTTTTGAGTGGCTCCTATTCCTAGAATTCTGCGAGATCTTGATATCTAGTCGGAAAGTATCTTGTTATCACGCTACATTACCGGATCAATGACTGCTTGCTTATCTAAAGGAGGAGTTCTTGAAATCAGCTTTCAATAATTGTCTAATCATTTGAACCTTAGGGTTTTAAACTGCCGGCATTACCTTTAGGTTGTTATTATTGTTATTGTTGTTATATCGGTCATCTAGGCCCCGTTAGGATGGAAATAATTCACATAAATGGTCACCGAGGTCATCCAACGTCAAATATGTAGAGTTAGTTGGGCCTTTTTATCCTTAGGTCCTGGTACTAGTTTAAGGTTGTAATTATATGTTTTGACCTTTTGTATAGCTTTTTAAGAATTTGTTAGAATGCCGGAAGTGACGTTTTTCTGAACGAGAGGAGGAAACCAACTTTGTTGAACTCCAGAATAGGAAGTTTAGAGAGACTTAAGGCCGTTTTCTCAAGGTCTGATTAGTAACTGAAAGAATGTTTTGGTTAAGATAAATAGAAATTAACTGACATATGGTTTCAAGACAGTAAGAAAACTGCACTTAAATAGTTCCAGATGGCTCACCACCAATATGAACTTTACTTCTATATACGAGTACGTTTTCTTTCATCCGAGGCTGTTTTCTTCTTTTCTTTGGGGATGGGGAGTTCTTTACTCGGTGGGTCCCAAACAAAGCGCACAGCCTTAGGAAGAGGATGTATCGTCTTCTCACTTTAGCTCGCTTTCAAACGGATGTTTTTTGGTTACCCAGAGGATACTTGGTCTAAGACCGGAAACCGCTACTTTAGCCATATTAGCTATATGTAAAAGAATCGTTTCGAGCCACTTCTAAGTGAATGACGCTCAGGGAACTTTCCTTACTAGCGTGAACTTTTATATATGGCTCTATCCTCCCACTAATATCAACACATTACGTAAATATTCGCTTAAAGTGAGTATAGCCTTTCCTTCCTACTCGAGCTGTATTAAGAGGAGAACGTTTAGACAATACACAATAACGCCAAATTAATATAAGAAATTATGGATACTAAAACCTAACACATAAAGTTTCGATCACCATAAGCATTGAAACACCATCAGCGAACCATAAAGTCAACAATCCATAGAGGTATAATATACATCTCATTCATATACAAGTACATTTAACTAATCCGATTCTAACAAATGTGTGGCGCAAAGCAAAGTCATAAATATCAAATGAAGTATGAGAGAACTTTGCCAAAGCAGAAACTAACTAGGTAATTTGTGCGACATACTGGCAGTAAACACAAGTATTTTAGTGTCGTCCCCTCTGCAGCCAAGAATTATGAGTTTCCGAAAGCATGAGAAAAACGCCAACCGGAACTTTTAAGTTAGGCTCAACTAAATTTATCGCTGGCACAAAATTTACCGTGCTTGCGGAATACGAGCACAAGCCTTCGGAGCAGCTGACAAGCAGGGGCGTCAGCCGGCAGAGGCTACGGCTACGGCTACTTACCCGTACAATAAGAAATAATTTTACAGCTCTGGCAACCATAAAAACAATAAAATATTTAACTCATTTTAATGCGCTGCCTGGGCGCAAGAACACGCGCCGCAGGAGCAAACACGAAGCTCGTGGATACACAGTTATGTTAGCGGCGCAGAAAATCGGCGGAAGTCGCAAGGATGCGCGCACAGGATGTACGAAAAGTTGGAGCGGCAGGGGAGCGGTGGTTGTGCCGGAGCGCGAGGCCGGTGCTGAGCGAGCAGGGAAGTGATGAAGTGCGACGAATGGTGTGAGTACCTTGTCGATTGGGTTGAAGGTCAGCATTGGCTGCTCGCGAGCTGCCCGGATTATAATTATTTTGTTGCGTATATATGTATACATGTGTGCGTGTGTGTTTGGGTGTGTCCACAATCGGCTTGCTGTTGCTGCGTTCGAATGAGCTGTTTACTGCTCCTTCCAGCTTATGCGCCGCCATTATAACATTGTTTTCATTGATGTTACCACTGTTTTTGTTGTTGCTGTTGTGTTTGTTGTGGCTGTTGCCGATATTGTGTACCCAGCGTTGCATCATTAAGCCAAAAATTACACCGAGGATTATGATGGTGAAAATGCGCGTAAAAAAGGATAACATTTTCAGCTTTGCATCCGTTCGCTTGTGTTGTATGATCTCTGTGCGCCAACGTAAAAACAAACAAACAAACGAATGAACGAGCGTTTGGAGCGTCCTCCAGCATCCTCCTGTGCATGTGTTTGTGCGCAGCGCCGAGCTGTGTTTATTTTAGCTTAAGAGAACATAAATAATTACCGAAAAGGTTTAGCAGCATGCTTCGACAACCGGCGACGGCATCGCGTGTACGAGTCTAATACCGCGTTGGGGCGGTGGTTGTGGGGTGTCGGGGCGTCGTGATGCAGCATGGCGACGCTGCGCTCTTTTTCGCGCCTGCCCTTTGGCTCGGTGTCTCATTTCAGTTTCCTGTCAACGGTGCCTCATTATTTTTGGGTAGTTAAAATTTTTGTGTTGCCACTGCCGTTATTGCCTCGTCTCGTATTTACTGTTATTTTTAACTTGTTTTTGGGTTTTTTTTGGCGCTTGCTTGATCTCGTTTATTTTAGCGCCCATTAAGTCGCTCATTTTTGTGACTTTTATTGCATTCGCTGCCCTAATTATGCCCAAAGAAAGTCAGCCACGCTAATTGCGGCCTTTTAATGGCGCTTTGAAAGCATTCTATTACAATGTGAGATAATGCGATGTGTCTTTATTAATTTACTAATCTATGGTGCATTTTGCAGAGCAGTTTGTTATCGATATTGTTGTATGATGTTGCGTTACATAATTATTTTCATTTGCGCCTTATAATTATAATTTCCATAAACTTTGGTGTTGTTGTGTTTTAGAGAATTTCGATAAATTTGTTGCCAATAAATTTTCAATTTAAATAAATTTGCGGCTTGACAAACTTTCAGCTACGTGGGCAATAATGAAATTAGAATATAATGTTGAAAATAGAGTTGCCACTCATCAAAATTTCAAGGTGTAAATTTTCAAAATTTTATGCGAAATGTGGAAAAACTTAAAATAATATTTATGATCCCATCATGCTTTATTTTTTTGTCAATTTCAATTTTGATAGCGTTTTATCGTGTACTTTGAGGCCTTTATATGGTCAAAACATAATTTGCTTATCTGATTACCTCAGATTTTTTTTTATGAAAGTTTTGAAGGCTTTCTCCATGTTTGTCGTAAACTTCGGAATCTTAAACATGAATTTCTTAAAGACCAATGTTCAAAAATGGCTAATGGAACGAGAACCGGAATCTAAAGGTCGGAGCTGGTTCTTAGGCGATCCACAGTACTGCAGTATCTTCCAGGCGAAAGTATTTGCGGTCAGAAAAGCTGAGATAGTTCAAGCGGCTAGCAATGCAGGAAACAACATTAAGAATAATAATAGATACGAAGATAATCAAACAGCGATTAGGGCAATAATCTCAGATCGCATTACGTCAGAGAATATACTTAGAAACAGGGAGGCAGTAGCTACATATACTGATGAGTAGATGCATATACTGGATCCTTTTCAACCATAAAGGAATTCCGAGAACCGAAAGCCTAATGTGATTGCCAAAAGTGTTATCTGACTGGTTATCGAATGAGTACAAAAAATAAGGATGTCACTCAAAACGCTATACAATAAATATTCTGAAAGGGCCCAGATCAGGGTGAAATGGAATGCCTTAAGGATATGCAGAATCGCCAAGATAATGTACAAGAGTCTCGAAGGAAACATGCATTATTTTTACTCACATAGTCTCGAAAAGACTGCAGGTCGGTTGTTGGCGTCTTGACAGATCACATGCGAGCCGGATGGCTGAGAAGTAGGTATGAGAGAGACGCTGCAAAATCTCTGTGGAAGATTATATGGAACTCCTCTGGAATATCTAAAAGTTAGGGAGTTCAAAGCGCTAGACAAAGTATTTAAACTTGATATCAAGTCACTTTGAAAGTTCGCAGATGACCATCTTAACCTAACTTAACCAAATTTTCTGTAAGTTACGCGCGATAAGCAGTTTTAAATTTTAAATAAACAAAAAAAAAGAGGGCGATTAAAGACTGAAGCCTTTCATTCACACCTCAAAAAGATTGAACGCAGATATTATAGAGTTAAGTGTAAGCTTTGCTTTTAATCAAATTCTACTCGTATTGCTGGTTAAAGGTAGTTATGTAATTTACCAAAAACTTTAACCAAACATGAAAAGGTTATATTGAGCTATATGTTACGTGAAGGTCCTCTTCTATCCCGCTATGTTTCTAGATTTCATGTATTTGTAGATTGAATACGATGATTTGAATTTATTGTAACTATTTGCCATTTATCGCTTAATTAGCAGCTTGCGGCATAAAGCTTGTGCTAAATTTTAATAGCTTCATTTTGTCTTCTTATTTATGTTGCGCATTTTTAACGCATTGTCTTGATTGCAAGGTTAATTTTATACTTGCCATAAAAGTGCAATATTTTGGAGATATAAAAAAAAATAATTCGTGAAAATTTACGTTAACTCATAAGAATGATAATTTCTATATAGTTTGCTCACAATTTGCAAAACTCTTATCGACTGCTAAAATAAAACTCAATTGACTTATAACTTTGTTCCAGCCGAGGCAAACTTCATTTAAAGTTTTGGAAATGAGCTGGGATATATAAGTGTATAATAATCCAGGCATTCGCATACAACTTGAGTCCGTTTATACACAGGAATATACTCTGTCACGAAGTTTGTAACATCAAGAAGGAAGGGTCGGAGCCTTGAAAGTATGTATGTATATAAACGATAAACGATCGGCATGAAAAGGTGACTCGGTTTAGGCATGTTCGTCTGTCCGAAAGTATATAAGCGAACTAGTCCCTCAGTTTTCGAGATATCGACCTCCTTTTCTCACTAAGGTGCTGGTAATTTATCGGAACCGCCCATATCTGACCTCTATAGGATAAAGCTGCGATACAAACTAAATGAACGGAATCAAGTCCTCATATGAAATACTTCTGTATTTGACAAGGTATATTCGAGAAATTTGTTTTCGCGACTATATGCTAAAATATTGTTCAGAATAGACCACAACAAATATCTTTATATACTCTTTTAGACTATAAAAAATGCATTTATGAAGGGTATTATAGCACGTCAATTGAAAAGTTTCCGGCCTACCATAGTAAAACTCAATTTTTTTTTTGGCAAAATTAATTTTTTTATTCAATATAGTTTCCTTCAAGGGTGATACAATGATTACAGCGACCCACCAACTTTTCGATACCATTTTGGTAGTACGATTTGTCCTTAACTTCAAAATATACATCAGTTTCGGTGAACACCTCTTCAGTCGACCAAAATTTCTTTTCAGGGAGCATTCTTTTGACATCCAAGAACAGTACATGATCGCTGGGTTTAGGATCTGGAGAGTAAAGTGGATGTGAAAGCGATTCAAAGCATGGAATTCAAGGTTTTTTGCCATCGGTTTCACAGACTTGTGACACATGGCATTGTGTTGGTAAAACACCACTTTCTTCTTCTTCAAATGCGTTCGTTTTTCGTCCTTTAATCGGTCCAATAACGCTATAATAGTCGCTGTTGATGATTCTTCTTTTTTCAAGATAGTCAAAAAAAAATAATTCCATGCGTATCCCAAAATGCTGACGGTATAAACCTGTCAGCCAACTGTTGCGGTTGCCAGCTAGCTCAGAAAACTTCACTTTACGGTTATCCAAAATTATTTTATGGACTGTTCGACTGCGCTCACTATCTCCATCGCTCGTTTCACCAGATCTAAACTTAGCATACGAGTACCAATCCCTGATGACTGATTTTCCTAGGATAGTGTTTGGAAACTTGTGATCAAGCCAAGTTTTTGCTTCAACTGTATTTTTTCTCTTCAAAAAGCAAAAGTTTTATCAACACGCGAAATTCCTTTTCATCCATTTTTTCCTTAATAACAAAAGTTGCTTCATTCAAATGATATGCTATGTAAATCACAAGCTAATTGTTCGAAACCTGTCAAATTAATACACGCGACTTTTCAAGGTTAGGGCTAACTAAAACACTTATGGATATAATTACAGCAGTGCCATCAATGTGGGCGTGGACCTTTCAATTTACATGTTAGCTTCGGTGATGTCCACACTTATGTATGTATGTATATTTTGCGAAAAATTTGTAGGCACTTGCCGCTAGTGTAAGTAATAAAATTTCCGAAAAACACATTAAATCAAAGCACATACTTATATGAGTATCACTGTTTCTCTTAAATCGCACGATTTCGTAGGAAAGCGCGAGCATAACTTAATCGTGTTGTTGCAGCGCTTGTACCCGCATGAACGCTAATAAATACGCACACACATACACACGCCCGCATAAATAGCCGCTTTAATGTTAATTCCACAAAGCAGAGCATGTAAACAGAATCGAGTACACACAAGTATTTGCTTAAGTGCGCGCACACTTGTTCGCTTCTCAGCGCCTGCGAGCATTTTTATGTGTGTTCTCCGGCAATGGCATGTGAAAACTATAACACCCAATCGCTCGAACACTTCTACGCGTGACGCGTACAGCGGGCCAGCTGCCCGACTATCCGATCACCAGGCAGCGCCACTTCAAATGCCACATAAATTTATGTTGCTTTGTGTTTGTGTGCGTGTGTGCGCTATAGGCAGGGGGTGGAACATATTGTTGCTTGTTGTCTTTATGGTGTTTGCTGCTATCAGTGTGTCATTAAATTTTGTTGTCATTTTCATTTAAGTGAACATCAAAATAGCAACAGTGTCCAATAATGCGCCGAGGAGTATGAGAGAAGCAATCAAATGTCGAGATATATGTAAGTATGCACATACATACATCTATACATTCAAGCCCGTATGTTGTGTGTGTGTGTTTGTGCCGGAAAGGCATAACTGAACTTTAGAAATTCCCACAAAAATCACAGTTACAGCATTACAATAAGCGGAGAGTTCTCTTTTAATTATCGACACTGCTGATGCTTCATTTAGCAGAGCGCTGCTAATTAAATAGTCTCATGCGCGTATCCACTACGCGTTCTGCTTTCCCATAGTGCATAAGCATGCACTTACATTGTTGCATTTTGGATATACAGCGCAGATAAGCAGCTTAGTTTCGCTTTACTGTTCGAAATATTTATTCTCCAATTGACATGGCAAGCTGGTGATTGCTTATTGACCCAAGAATTGCTCAATTGTTTGCAGTGATTCTTACAATCTCTGTTTCATTTTTACATTGCAGACGGAAAATGCTATATAAACCAGTTTAATATGCGTATCTAAGAAATATTTGTATTTTCTTGCTGAGTAAATCTTAGTGCTAGTTTAAAGATTTCAGAGAATCATTCTTTAAGTTTAGCTCTCGTCAAGAGAAAACGGCCCAAATGTAATCACTCCTTCGAAATTCCTTACAATCGGTTAAATTTTTTTTCAGTTATAAAAATCATTACATATATTTATATGCTGTCCAGACGTTGAGGAAAATAATTTCTTAATTTTGAATTCAATTTATCCGTAAAAATGACACCTACTACAGTTAATATTTCATAATCTGCGGAAATTCGAAAGTCTAAGCTTTGTGCAAAATAAAATCTTAGCATAATGAGCTGGATTATCAACATAAGGTTTATCATGACGTCACAAAAAGAAGAGATGTTTGAAAGTAATTCCACTATGAATTTTGTAGTCCCGGATATCTGCACCTATTTCAAATCACATATTGGTTGTCTTAAAAACTAAATTTACTCTAATTAAACCTTATGTTATACATACTTTACAACAAATACACACACTATTTTGCTTCAAATTTCGATTGTCATAGATAATTATCTAAGGTATGGCCACTTTAAGTGGAAATATTGCTCAGATTGAAACACTGCAGCACTAGAAATATCTTTTTATACCCTTTTAGACCATAAAAATTGCACTTGCTATAGCGACCATCCAAATCTTCGATACCATTTTTGTAATAAGATTTGTCTTACGGTTCAATATAGACCTCAGTTGCGGCGTTCACCTCTTTATTTGACGAAAATTTCTCTGCAGGGTGCATTATTTTGAGAACGTCAGTGCCTATGGATCAGATCTTGGGAATATGTTGGATGCAGAAGCATTTCGAAACAGATTTCATGGAATTTTTGCATCGTTTTCACTGACTTGTCACGGTGCATTGCCTTGTGGAAACAGCACTTTCTTTTTCTTCAAATGCGACCACTAATGTATACACTATTTGGTAACAGATTTCGATTGCATATTCTTTCCCATTTCTATCTAAATTATTGGCGAAAATTTTCTTTCCAACATTCTTCCCTTTCCTTAAAGTTGATTTCTACTTTCTCAATAATTTTAGATTAGAGATTTTTTTAGAATAAATCAAGCCTTAAATGGGAATGGTGTGTACCTGCTAAGAAATATTTGGCAAATGCAGTAGAAGAAGCTGTTTCAAGAAGCAACAATCAAAGCTGTCTAACAAAAAAAATATAGTATTCGAGAATCAGATGAGATATCAATGAAAAGTTTGAGCTTCCAAGTTAATAACTTCAAAAACGCGGATTTTGAACATCCAAATAATGGCATTAAAGTAATAAGTAATATAACGCGTTTTGTCAACCAGAAAATCTAAAGAAAAAAACCGCTTTATCAAAGCTGCAGATAATGACCTAGGGTCACATTGACTTCGAAATCATATATTTTCATAATTATTATTATTTTTTGTTTACATACCTAAGACTTTACAGAGCCTGTTTTAAGCGGTGAGAAATTGCGTGGGGTGCAACGTGAACAAATTTCGTTGACAGTCAACTATTCATCCAATATTAAATGTATGCTGGTTTTACTAATGTTTAGATCTCAACCTCACGATAGGAAATATCTGGAAATATCAGTTTGTGCACAGCACCAATAGTTTCCGGAACAACAACTGATTTTGGACGACCTTTCCGAGATTCTTCGAAGAGAGATATACGACCTCAATCGAATTCGTCATACCATGATAAACATTGGTCTTTGATGAAGCATCATCGCCAAAATGTTAATTAGGTTCATCAGTGCACTGTTGCTGACTTAATCCGCGGCGGAATTTTAAAAAAATAACAGCGCTGAAAAACTCACGATTTAATTCCATTTTTGACCAAGATGAGTATTTCAAGTTACTGCAAGCAACACAACTAGTGTTGGTATATCAAAACGTTCTGAGTACTTATAACATCAAAATATCAAACTTTACGATAAAGTTATGAATTTCAGATTGCAACATTACGACTTCAGAAACCCGAAATATAAAATGCAACCTACTGATTGTATGCCTGTGAACCATCATGCCAGCATTTTTCGCTTCAACAATACACATCCACCTCAGCAATCGCTGACATAATTGTCGGGGCAGGACGATGCTTTCAAATATTGCCACATCTATTTCGTTTGATTCAAAGAACTTAATATTGTTGTTAATAATACCTTTGGCGCACACACACTACCGTCGAAATTTATTTTAAAATTAATTTAGCGCCGAAAACTGTGGGGTTTTCAAAACATTACATTATTATACTCACCCAACCGCTGGTAAATACGTGTCTATGCGCTTAAGCCATGATCCGCTTACTATGTAGTCCCAATAGCTGCCTGAATTATTACAGTTTGTTGTTTAATAAGCGATTTTCACTGCTGACCGTTGCCCGGGTATTAGTGCCACCTACACACGTAATGGAGCTCGGTTAACACAAGCCATGTGAGAGTTGCAACACACAATCGCATGCACAACACGCCCACACGAGTTTGGATAACCTCCATCCGACACACACGCACACACGTACACAGCGCTATTATGTCTATAAAGTACACGTATTTGTGCTGTTAACATCCATGTATGTATGTATGGGTGTACATAGATGAAAGCCTCCATGCGGGCTTCGAGCGCACAGAGCCTAATAGCAGAGACCTGCGCGCTTGCGGCTTCGCAGCAACTTCCAGCCAAACTAAGTGCGTTAGTCAGACAGTCACTTAGCCGGTAAGTGAAGAGGAGTCAGCGAAGTGCCCAGGCGGGGGCAGTAGCAGGGCGTAGATGCGTGTGCATGTGCAAAACTAAAATTAGATATACTAATGAAGGAGAAAATTTTTCGCACACGCTCACAGGGCGGCGCGCAGCAGCCGACATACAAATACGAGCTGTGGCAAATGGAGCGGGAATAGCTGCTGCGCCGCTGGGAGGAGGTGTCGTAAATCTTAATTTATTTTTTGCTTATCAGCCAGAGATCTGAAGTCAGCGCAACGCAGGCAAGCGGCAGACACACTTTCAGCTTGTAGGTGTGCGCTTGTATGTGTGGCGCGCGTTTACACCACCGCCTTGTGGATATACCTCAGTGGCGCTGGTGATACTGCTGGCAACTCTCAGGTGTCAACGCGCACACATACAAATTAGTGAAACTCATTTAGTGGCGCGTTGACAACAACACGTGTTTTAAATACCTACACATTTATATTTATTAGCGCGCGCGCTACCTGCGCAGCGTGCGGCAACGAGCTGTCAAGAAACTCCAACAACTGCAAAGTGGCAACATTCAGCGCTCAAATGGCAGCACAAGCGCTTCTAACTGGCTGCTGCTCCCCTGCAGCGCGGCGCCTACAAATAGGCGACGCCTATTGAAAGCGCGCCAACAACAACAATACCGCATGTACCGTTATGCAGAATTAATTCACGCGCTTCGCTGCTGTGGATGGCAATGTGCCGGCGCCGACTTACCACTTACATCCCCACCGGCAAGCGCACACATACCTATGTAAATATAATATGTAATTGCGCTTACATTTGTGCGCGCGTGTTGTGCAACATTGTGGAACTATTTAACGCCATGCTTGGCAAACGTGTGAAGCGTATAATTATAATGCTCGTACATCATTATTGCATCAACACGCTCTAATCCTTGTACATTAACTCATTACAAAGATGTGACAAGCGCGCATACAACCAAAAGCAACAACAACTACAACCACAAAGTACGCAAGTAAAAGTGGCAGCAACAATAATGCTTGCCAGCGACGCGAATGCGACTGTAGCTACCGTTGCGCCAGACCTCCTATACGCCGATAAAGTGACTAAAGCCTGCATATATGCTAGTAGATATAAATAAATATATTATATATATAAGGCACATTAATTAGTGCTCATATATCGCAAATAAGTATGCGCAACCCGCACGCTTGCAACTCTTCGAAGCTGTAATTGCACAACAGCGATTATAAATATAGCGAGTGTATTTCTAGCGCGGCTGTGAGCACTTCACATTTTGATGGAATACAAGAGAGGGAGTACTAATCGCTTTTGCCTTTGCGGATGCCACAGACTCTACTAATATATATTTTTAATGATATTTTTTCCCTGCCCAAGGCTAATGCACATTTGATTAGGACGGGATTCTGGATACTGCGATTTCTTAAGGACCAAACCAGACTCAATCAAAGCAGAGAAAAATATGTTCTAAAAAACGCCACTTTAGGCATGTGTTCGAATAGAGTATGGCTAGTATTTCAAATGTCCGTAATTTGCTATAACTATGAAATAGAGTCTCCATCCATCGAAAAATGTAAAGCTAAGAAAATTATAAAAAAAAAACTACGGATCAAACAAAAAAAGTTGTCGGAAGTAATCGGAAAAAGCCTACTTCTTCTTTCCTGCCGTAGACATCGCTTACGCAATTATAGCCGAGTTAACAACAACGCGCCAGCCGTTTCTTCATTTCGCTACGTGGCACCAATTGGATATTCCAAGCGAAGCCAGGTCCTTCTCCACCTGGTCCTTCCAACGGAGTCGAATTTTTCCTCTTCTTCTGCTTCCCCCGGCTGGTATTGCGTGGAATACTCGTACTTTCAGAGCTGCAGTGTTTTCGTCCATTCTGACGGCATGATCTAGCCAGCGTAGCCGCTATCTTTTAATTCGCTGAACTATGTCTATGTCGTCATATATCTCATACAGCTCATAGTTCCATCGAATGCGATATTTGCCGTGACCAACACGCAAAGGACCATAAATCTTTCACAGAACCTTTGTGTCGAAAACTCGTAACGTCGACTCATCAGTTGTTGTCATTGTCCAAGCCTCTGCAGCATATAGCAGGACGGGAATAATGAGAAAAAGCATTATATTGTATGACAACGGGGTCTAAAAATTTTTCAACTCCTGAGCGATATTCCGATTTTAATACTTTTCGGAAAGTATTCTCTCTGAAATAGAAAAAATAGATGCATCCAATACTGGAACGCAAAAAAATATAGATATCTGAAAAAAGATATGTAACTCAAGTAAAAGCCTCCGAGTCATATTTATCCATACTATGGATATACGATTAGGATAGGGTTTTAGGCCTTGCGAATACTTGTATAATTCATAGTTTTTCGTTACGCTTACCGTACTTTGCGTCCAGGCACAAAACGAAGCCCGTTGGTGGAACAAAGAGCTCGGATCTAGTAGAGTACGGGAAACTAGTAACTAAGCCAAACTAACAGAAATCGAGGACTGTTGAAATGAGTGTAAAGATCTCCTAAAGAACTACAAAAAATTAGGTGTGAAGGTCAAACGACAATCCAGGAAGAACTTTTGTGACAGCTTGAAAAGACCTACGAGGTGGCGAGGCTTAGGAGACTATTATCTTAATGCCATGCCTTATTAAGAAAGGTTAGGCTAGTTTTCATAACGAAAGCAGGAAGAAACAAACCAACCTAATCGAAGGAGTTTAGGTCTATAAGTTTAATTTGCTTCCTGCTGAAAACCTTAGAGAAAAACTTGGAGATGATGCAAAGATTTAATATTTTCTAGAAAGTGCAACACGCATACACAAAATGCAGATCAGTAGACTAAATTACATATACTTGTATTTAATATCGAAAGTGATCTTTAATTTAAGAAACAGACTCTTAAAGTGTTTCTGGATATTTCTTGACCAATTGTTGATTGCAATCAACAACGATTGTACAGAATATATTCTGAATAATATCGAACCAATGGGTCACATATACCGACTACTATGTAGTCAATTGGCTAGTCATACAACAAGGGATCAGAAGCCTCTTGATCTCTAAAAGGTCAGCAATATAATTGGACGACGTTAGAATGGCAAAGAAAGTCTTTAAAAGTACTTCGCAGGGTAGAGAGCTATCTCCGCTCTTACGGACATTAGTGGTGAATGAAGTATTAAGAAACTTAGACAAGAAAGCCTAAAGATGCACTCGCACTGCGTATGCAGACACATTGCCTTCCTAATGACGAGAAGATGACTAAACATCATCAGCAGTATTATGCCAACATAGTCAAGAATTGGATCTGCTTGAGCTCACAAGAGAAGACAAAAACCCTCTATAGAGGCCCCTTAGTTAAATGGAGCACAACTCTATATCAACAACTGCGCCAAACATCAATGGATAGTCTTGGACAGCAAACTGTTGTGGATATACAATGTGGAAGATAGGATGAGTGCATGCAGACAAATACTCGGTACAACCTGGATACTTTCTCTCTCTCTCTTGCACCAGTGTTACAAAGATGGTGTAAGACCAATTTTCCTCTATGTTACTGTGGAGCAGTATTATGGCAGGTGTTCTGTAATCTACCTACCAGAAGCCGATGGAAAGGATTCAGAGATTCGCTGCACTGTGGATATCTGAGAACTACTCCAACGGCGGTTCTTGAGCTAATGTTAAACCTGTCACCTATAGATATCTCCGCTGAAAACTGTCCGGCAGAATCGGTGGGTCGACTACTTCATGGAAAATGTTGCTTAGAAACTATGCTACGAAACTGCTATGTATTTTGCCAAGTTTCGCTTCGCATTTTTTCTTGCGTGTGCAGTAAATCCTAAAAATTCTACGAATTTAAAGTAATATTTATTACATTTAATTCGACAACCCCTTTAATGGTCTTGAATAAGCGTGAGCGCTACATGAGTCGACTTACATAATTGCGACATCGATTGCCGCACTTGTTTATTTTTATATTCTGCATGCACTCGCAATTCCCCCTCACAGCTACGGAATATTAAATTACTATTTGCACAAACCCCTGTCTTTGTATTCGGTGACTGGTCAATTATTTTACACACACACACACCACGTCCCTTTGTCGCTAAATACGAGACTCGGCTGTATGTATGCTTGTGTTCGCGTGTGTGTGTGCGGGCGGTGCGCTGTTTTGCAATATCGAATGCCTTTGTTTACTGCTCATAAGCTAATGTTTTTCTACCCTTACACTTAATTGTGCTTTGGTAGAATATTTTTCGCTGCAAACGAACCCGCTTTGAATTTTTAATGAGCGTTAAATTGCAAACTGAAACAATGGCAACAAAGGTGGACTCTTCGTTCAGTTGACAGGCGACCCCGCAGCACCAGTCGTTGCAGCTATTTTCGTTAAGTAGAGCAGGCAGGAGTTGGAACGCGAGAGAAGCGCTTCATTGTTTAAGAGAGTTGCTTGCCTGTACAGGCAGTTAACTGGTCTACAGAGAGCATATGCTCAGCGCGAGCATCCTGCAGTCATCCTGTGTGGCACGTACGACTTCAGCTGTTGTAATGTGCGAGAATTTTCGCAGTTCCTTTTCGAAACTGCTATTGCGCAGTCGTTGTGCAGCAGGAGGCAACGAGCGCTCGTGCACACGAGTAGCGCCCTTTGCAGATATTCGCACTCGCCTTTGGAAACTGTTCGCGATTTTTTGTTGCGCTCAGCAAAGGCACCTTCCAGCTGTGCAAAGCGTGACGAGCGCTGGAATTTTCTACCTGTTCATAAATTTTAATGGCTTTGCAGCGCGCCCTGAGAACTCCGCGCTCACACCCGATATTGCTGTTGTCATCGACGTGAGCGCGGCAAGGCTGGTGCTCGGTTGTAAATACTCAATAGTCGTAAACTCATTGCACAAGTTGTTGATCAAAGCGGATTCTTAATTGCCAACTAATTGAATGTTTGAGTTCTTACTTAATGCCGCTTAATTAGTGACTATCCGCCAAGATGCGCGCGCTCACATGGAGCTTAGGGAAACTGCATGCAGGCCAAGTGTCACGGCGACGTTACGGACCCTTCTGTGCATCATGGGAATTTAATGATGCAGCGTTAATGGCCTGTCTACCTGGCCACATCACACACGACTTACAGCGCGTTGCACCGCATACGCATTCGCATTCGCCGATGCAGGCGAACAACAACAACAACAGCAGCAAAAACTAGGCGTACACGTGAGATTTACTTGCTTACGTGAGTCTCTTATTCGCCCAAGTCGTTTTTGTGTGTCTAGCGTGTACGGTTCAAAGCCGCTCGCCGCATTGCCGTGGGAAATGTAGCAACGGCGCTGCGCATGCGCAGTCGCATTTGTCTGTGCGCAGCAAAAAATATCAATTCTCAGGTTTTGCCTACACGTTCTTTATGCCACCCATTGATGAGCTAAGCGGGCAGGCACAAAAAATATTCTCGAATGAAAAAAATATTCTTGTAGTTGTGGGCATTGTGTGCACTTTCCCTTGTGGCATTTACCTGTGATTGATAAAAAATTAATTTCGCTCGCACTCAGGATGCGCACACGCAGTATTTCCTTGTGGCAACAAATCGATTTGTCTGCAATTATTATTAATCGTTTGTTACGCAACCAGCAACAGGAAGAGCGAGCAAAGGAAATTGTAACAAAGAGCAGCAGGAAATAGAAATGAAAGAATCACCGCCAGATAATGACACGGGTCCCATACGGAGACTGTGCGGGTAGGCGGGATTTGAAAATGAAAAAAGACCTAGTTTAACTGCGATGTGTAAAAAAAATTCTGTAATCTGTTCTAATACATGTTTTGTGTGTTTCCAAGAATTAACAGCGGTTTATGTCTTTCGAAAATGTCTTCTTGGAAAACCGGTTCGGCACTTTAATCTGCTTGGGAGCGTCGAAAAGTAAAAGCAATTAGGCATGAAAAATATTAGGAAAGTGTATCAACAGCTGAAAGTCAATTAAGAATGCTCGTTGTTGATGCGCTTTGCGGAGTGATACTCATTTTTATCAGCTGCAGTTTAATGTTTTTGGGTTTGGGCTCGGCCTGAAGAATAAAGGTATTCATATAATGAAATTAGGTTCCTGCATTTGCTATTTTCTCACGGAATTTACATTAGGAGCCTAAAGCTATGGAGAAAGTTCGGGTGTAATAGTCGGACTGTTTGATTCCATGCGAAGTTATCGAAGAGACCACTTTCAATCATGTCATCGCTCTGACTTCTATTCGGTTACTGTAGTTGTTGTTGGAGTATTAAACGTCACGAGCGCGAACGACTGTTTATGAAGCCACAAAAAAGACTATATTTCGGATTTCGGAAAGAGGTAAAACTTTCTAATTCCTAAAAACGATGGAAGCTTCTTGGAGATCTTTGACATTTTTCGGTCTGCCATGACATCAATAAAGTGCATCAATATTTCAATACCAGCAAATGGGTTTGGAACCAGCGATCTTTTGTGATGACGTTTTTGTGTGAACTGAAAGAAAACATTCTCTGACTATGATGGACAGTATTACTTCGAGCTGCAGATAGTCCCCAACCGAAAAGCCGGTATTTATCTTGTGCCCCTTCGGAAAACCTCTGCACTAGGCATAATAATTCCCTGCTGCATAACTCTTCTTCTTCTTTATTGGCGTACCCACCGCTTACGGGATTATAGCCGAGTTTACAACAGCAAGGTCCCGAACCCATGGCTCAACCCAGGGGATGGATTTCTCGACTTCTAAATCTAGCTCGGCGTCAAATGGATAGTTTTTGGCTACCCAGAGGATACTTGGATTAAGATTGGAAGTCCTGAGATGAGCTCTTTGAGCCATACGTAAAAAAATATCGCTCATAGAACCTTCCTCACTTGCGAGAACTTCCACACTTGATTCCATACTCCATCCATCCTATACCTTAGCACATACGAGTATACCTTGCCTTACTTCTTCTTTTTTTTTGACACCGGTGAGAGACAGCTTTGAATTTTCAAGAACTATTACCAGTCGAGCAGTGACACACTTCAAATAAGAAAGCATATATTTATGGTGCAAAATCATAAACAATCTATTGGGAACACCAAAAGAGAAAGCTTGACAAACCACATCGAGAGTCCGCAGGTTGAATCGAGCATATTTCAATGTCCAATAAGCACACTTGGCTTTGGATTTGTAGTCCAGTGTACTTTGGTATTGATAACTAAATATCAAACAGTAGAGCGGTGCGTTTTGAAGTTGGACCTAGCCTTCAAACGTACAAGTGTTTAAAATTTACAGTTGCCGGATAATTGTTATATGAGATAAATTGCGGATACTCATATTTTGGAAAATAAACTAGATTTGCTGAGCACAAAACAGGAATATTGCTCAGAAAACCCAGGAAAATATAGGAAAAAATAACCCTCACTATAGGAGAGGGTGCGATTAGTTCTTAGTCACAGTTGAAGTATTGTATTTAGGCGTAATAATGGACTTCAAACTGAAATTCAAGGAGCACTTGGCATACACATCAAATATAAGATATAAGTTTTACAATTCGTTATCAAGAATAATGTCAAATAGAGGCTCAGTACGCTCCAGTCGTTGACTTCTAATCGCAAAGCGATGAGCTCACTTATACTATATGCTGCTCCAGTATGGATACAGGCACTAGACATAAAAACGTATGCCAGACCAATAAATGTGGTTCATAGACTCATAGTAATAAGAGTAACAAGTGCTTTCCAAACTACTTGTATATTCACAAAAGCAGCTGAAGTTCCAGCTAGTATGCCGCACATAGAAGTCCAGGGAGATGAATTGACTTATTGAATATATGAGCTGTCAGCACCAATTACGGAAGTCAAAAAAAGAGAAGAGAGAAAGAAGAGCATGTCATATAATTGACAGCAGCGGTTACAAACCCCAACCAAAGAACGGTGAACCCACAGACTTATAACTGACAACTAGATAACATGGGAACCTGACCAATTGACCCAAATATTAAGCCGGCATGGGTGCTTCAGAGGCTACCTATACAAATTCGAAAATGACGTGAGTCCGTATTGTTCGATGTGTAAGGACACGTGGACTGTTTTTCCATTGTCCTTGGTTTCTAAAGTTAGAAACAGATTTCCACTCATAAATATATGTGCTCGTTTATATAAGAGAACAAAATCCAAATCATCAATCAAGGTGCTCTTTGTTAATTAATTTGAACATTTAAATCAGCAAGTCAACAATAAATTCGATAATCAGGCATAATTCATTTATTAGTGCGGATGCTATATTTATTTAAATTATTGTCGACAGCACAACAACAACAAAAAACAAATGCAACAAAGTGCAGTGAATTTTAAACAACTTTTTATTTATTAACACTTTATTCAATTTATCGCATCAACGCGCCGACGGGGCTCAAATGTGTGTAAACTGCGGAAAACCGCCGTCACAACAACAGCAAGGGAAGCAACAACAAACGCGAAAAATACACACACACACATACATATATACTCGGAGGCAAGGCAAAACGATTATAAACCTTTGAGCTGTCAAAAGAGTTTAAAAACATCATTTTTCATGTAATTAATTACAACTACAAATTACCATAGCAGCGGAAAAAGGTGAGCCACCGAAAGTTGAAGCGCGCTGCGCTGCTGTTGTTGATGTTGCTGATGTTTGAGTTGAGGCTTCAATCGCAATTGAGGCGATGCGCTGCTGATGTTGATGCATCGAGACAACTATGCGTGCCGTTGGTGTTGTTGTTGTTGTAGTTTGTGTTGTCGGCAATAAAGCATATTATGAGCTTTTTTCCGATTATAATGCACAAATGTCAAAATATTTACATACACCTGTACGTGCGCGCGTGTGTGTATGTGAGCCGCTGAGCAGCAGCAAAAAGTCGCTCACAACAAATCACAATAAAAATGAAGAAAAATGATGCACAAATGAGAATTGTAAAAATGCAGTTAGCACACACTTACGATTTTCCACAACAGCGAGCACACAGCGCCATAGCTGCTTTATGTGTATATGTATGCATGTATGTGTGAGCTTACCACATAGAACAATAAAAAATGCATTTTTCAATTTGGCGCTGAGAACTGGACACTGCAGCAATGCATTTACTTCTATATGTATGAGCTTATGTACTCTTGTAACTGCTTTCCGATACCTTTGCAGCTATATACATACATACATACATCCATACATACGTTTGACACATAAAAGCAAGCTCAGACAGAACAAGTTCAGCGCTCAGCATAAAACTTCGTTGCTTGCTACCAAAAACCAAAAAACTACAGCAAACCAACAACAAACACGCCATAAGAATGAAGCTGAAGTCGAAGCATAAATGCCAAGCGTAAGCGCCAAACTATTGAGAAGCCGCAGCAACAACAAAAACTGGTTTCATGAACAGCATTACAGCAACAACAACAACGAAGAAAATATATGTCGAACTTGTGTTTGATGGCGAAGTTTAGGGCCAACTTTAAAGTACATAATAGGTTTCACACGCATACACACACACACACCTGCACACTGCCATGCACAAGCACGCCACATAAGATGAATGGAGAGCAAAAGAACCTGCAGAAGTGGCTCGAAAGCGAAATACCAACAAAAAGCAGGAAGTCATGTGGCGCGCTGAAGACAAGCACTTCAGCGGCTTGCAGAACCACTGAAAAGACAACAGCAACAACTACAATAACCGCACGAAGTATCAGCTGAAGCCCATGCAGCGGAAGAAGACGCTTAAGCAGTAAGGCCAGCACATAAGAAGGGCTTCAGCAGATCAGATCGATAACATAGCTTAATAAATGTAAATATATGGAGATATGTACGTTATATAAATAAAAAGTTTAAATATATATTGTATATGTATGTATATACTGGTATATACTTATGTATGTATACATAACCGTTTTTCGAAAGCAAAAACGCATAAAATTTGCAAAATCTCATCGGTTCTTTATTTGAAACGTTAGATTGGTTCATGACATTTACTTTTTGAAGATAATTTCATTTAAATGTTGACCGCGGCTGCGTCTTAGGTGGTCCATTCGGAAAGTCCAATTTTGGGCAACTTTTTCGAGCATTTCGGCCGGAATAGCCCGAATTTCTTCGGAAATGTTGTCTTCCAAAGCTGGAATAGTTGCTGGCTTATTTCTGTAGACTTTAGACTTGACGTAGCCCCACAAAAAATAGTCTAAAGGCGTTAAATCGCATGATCTTGGTGGCCAACTTACGGGTCCATTTCTTGAGATGAATTGTTGTCCGAAGTTTTCCCTCAAAATGGCCATAGAATCGCGAGCTGTGTGGCATGTAGCGCCATCTTGTTGAAACCACATGTCAACCAAGTTCAGTTCTTCCATTTTTGGCAACAAAAAGTTTGTTAGCATCGAACGATAGCGATCGCCATTCACCGTAACGTTGCGTCCAACAGCATCTTTGAAAAAATACGGTCCAATGATTGCACCAGCGTACAAACCACACCAAACAGTGCATTTTTCGGGATGCATGGGCAGTTCTTGAACGGCTTCTGGTTGCTCTTCACCCCAAATGCGGCAATTTTGCTTATTTACGTAGCCATTCAACCAGAAATGAGCCTCATCGCTGAACAAAATTTGTCGATAAAAAAGCGGATTTTCACATTTCGAACCGAACACTGATTTTGGTAATAAAATTCAATGATTTGCAAGCGTTGCTCGTTAGTAAGTCTATTCATGATGAAATAAAAGATTACACTGAGATAATACACCTGTTTACCAGAGTTAGTAGAAGGAACATCTGTTCGGCAGCAACCATTTCTGGTTCAGATGATTTTACTACTGAGTTAACCATGCTCAGTCAAATAAAAATCTTGATCTGTTCCAATTACTTAGACACAACTGTCGTGGGAACGGTTCAGGAATACCAATCTGGTTTAAGACGTAGATATTAGAGCTGAACCGCGACCAATGGAGGAAAAGTACTTGCTTTCATTTTTCAAAAGGCGGTACTACCTAGATATACTTCTTGCAATTAACTACTATTTCGACTCCCTCCACCAGTAGAGGTCTTTATTTTTTTGATCCTACAACTTCAAGCTGACACTGTATGATTTATCGTCAACATGAAGAGTCAACACCCATTCAGATGTTATACAAGTTGACACAATCTCAAAATTCTAACACATCACTGAGCTCTCTTGTGTAAATGCGTATACCCAAAGTCTCAAATATATTCCAAATAATCGTTCCTTCGACTTCACCAAAAGAATTTTAAAGAAAAAGCTTTCGTCATCCTTTGAGAGTTTACAAAGCTTGGTTAGGTTAAGCGATCAGCAATAAAAGGGATCTCATTTGGACAGCTTAGAACGTTGGTGCTTTGTGGTACCAAAAAAAATTTTATATACTAGATCATAAGACCCTTTTACAGATCAACAAAGCAGTTCAGTAAATCTCGTACATTTTACTCGAGGAGAAAAGAACCTCGAAGTCGAATAAGAACAGGTCGTTGACTAGCGTCTGTTAAGCGCATCGAGGTCCATTGCTCCAGTACTAGAATGCAAGATGCCAAAGGAGATCCAACTCGATCCCATTCCGACTTGAGCGGAGCAAGGGTGTCTTCTCTGGTTAGTTTATCGGCTTTGCAGTTATTTGCGTTTCCGCTGTGATTCGTCGCCCAAACGAACATGAAGATGAAGTAGCTTGTTGTTATTCTATACTTCATACCAGTACGCCACCTTGCTAACAGAGACTTCTGCTGAAGAAAAACTACAGTGGTCTAGTAGCCTAAAGCTATATTTTACGGGAGCTCCTTACAGAAAACTATCACTCTAACTTTTCCTCCTAGCTTCGACCCATCCGAGGATGGATCATAGCGCCTCTTCTCCAGCGACTTCTCCTTATCCACATCTTCCTCGTTGGTTTTCTGGAACGTAATCGAAGGAGGATAAAATTTCGGCGTGTCCTTGTTAGGACTCCTTAATTCCCAGCTGCACTGATCCTTAGAGCACACTTCGCAGGAATACACTTCCGGGCAATGTTCACAGCTGCTATACCGAAAATGCCATTACATGCTATTGTTGGTGTGGTCCGTAATGCAACCAGTTTGCCGATGAGAGCAGCTATTTGGATACTTTGAAGCTTTTTAGCAAATGTAGCCTTTTTGAGCGCCCTCCACCAGCTTAGTATACCGTAGAACAGGACCCGTAGAACGGTTTTGTGAGAGTGCCACCTTTATCACATAAATCCTTTAGAGCAACATAAGGCAACCGATACCTCTCCTCAAAAAACTTCTATCAAGGATGAGTCCTAGGTCTTTCACCTAATAGTCAGGGTTGAGGACTTAGAACTCCAAAGGAGGAGAGAGGCATGGTTGGGAGAGATGATAAAGTAAGTTAAATGAAATCTTTTTGAGATAGTCCAGCGCCTTTCAAAATGATTTTTTTTTAGTCCGAAGCCCCGATTTCGTATTCTGATGCTTATTAAGAAGCACGAACCACTTTATAGAAACTGAAATTCCACACAAGCTTCTACAAATTTCTCACCGTGTACACACTTTAAACAAGGTATTTGTGCAACTATGCGCGTGGTGGCCAGTTATGCTTGTTGTGCTATGTGCGAGTATTTATAAGCAAAACAGGCACCAACGGTCGATTCAATTGTTGAAAGGGTTCAGGCCGGTTTCGAGAAGTAGAGGTGCTTCAAAACCAAAACATCAAACAAACGCTCTTGCCACACAAACAATAACAGGTTAAATAGCGCGCGTTAGACAGCGAAGGATGCACTGATAATGAGAGAGAGAAAGAGAGAGAGAGAGAAAAACATAAGAAGCAGTTGCACCTGAGCCGCACAAACAGTCCAACTGTGGCATTATTGAAAGCAAACAAGATAACGATGTTGTCCTCTGCTGCTGGCCATTAACAGAGGCAGAGGATGAAGATCCGTAGCGGTGCGCATGCGCAGCAGCCACTGGCGCAATGCGAAGAATTCTCAACGTAACCAGTAAACGAAGTGATGTTGTTTGGAGAGCGCGCCGTTTTCCAGCCATGCAAATGCTAAAAGCGACGTCGCTCAGCCGCGCGCTCAGCGAACTTGTTTGGACCAGAAATTTTCAATATTCTCAACACTACTTATTACATGATGCTGTCGCGCTGCTGGTGTGCTCTGAGCAGCGGCGCTTATGCGCAGTTGCTGTTGCTGCCACAACGCTGGCTCTCACCTACGCTCTGCCGCCTGACTGCAAGTGCGCTGCTGAGCAACCGAGCAGGCTGCACACGAGTCGGCTGGCCGCTGCTTGGCTGTGTGCTCGTTTGTGTCTCGCTTAGCTTTCGACTTTCCAGCGCTGGTTGCTGTGCGAATGCCTGACGCTCCGCAATTTAGTACTCAGTTGTTGTGCCCGTCAAGCGAACGTGTTCGGTTAATCAAAGCGTGTGCGCTACACTGTAATAGATACACAGGCCGTCGGAAAATTCTATGTTTGCCACAGTCAGCTACACCACCACCACCACCACTACTACTACTAGCATCACAGCTATTCACCAACAGCGCCACAACCACTAAAATCATTAACCCGATATATGCGCGTGTATGTATATGTGTGTGCGTGTGCGCGCAAGTGTATGTGTGTGTAAGTGTTTTCAGTAAAAGCAATTTGAAGTGAAGTCGCCAACTTTAAGGCAGCAAATGTGCTAGAATCGCTCGATGAAGTGGTGAAAATCTTCAAAAACAAGTTCGAATAGACGTGAGTTTCGCGTGTGAAAGGTGAAGGTAATGAAATAAATAAGTAGAAGCAATTAAAAATGTCAACAATCGGAACTAACGCCGTGACTTGTGTACTCGGCGGCGCTTAAGGGTGGGAAAATGTTGTGTATCGCTGGAGCGTGAAAAAGTTTCCGACACGAAAAAGCCACATAAATCATTATCGGGCGTCTACTGCAGTTAAAAATGTTGTAATCCTTGATGTTTCTGTAGCAGGCACTTTGAGGCGCCTCGGCGCTGCCGTGCTTTAATTATGCACATGTGCCGCCTTAATATTTTACACTAAAAATGCATACATTTTTGCGCGTGTATGTGTGCGCTTGTGTGTGGCTGCTAAGTTATTGGAAAAACAGCAACAACGCGCGCACACAAACGGCAATAAGCGGGGGAAAATCGGCGAAGAAAAATTCTACACAGCGAAGTCTGCAAATACCTTTGGCACGCAATAGCGCTCACCGCACAGCGCGCAGCGTCGCGACTCCGGTTTTGCACGCCAAGTCAGCGGGAGAGGAGTTGGCGCGCTACACCAAGTGAGCGAAAACAAAAAACACACACTAACAATATGTAAAGAAAAAAGCAACAACAACCAACTGAAACTGGCGAAAAACTGCAAACTGCCACAACGCGCCTTCTATAGCGCGATATGTATGCAGCTAGTTAGGTAGACTATACACATATACATATGTATAAGTATGTATGTATATATTCGCCAATATTTATGTCTGTAAGGCGCAACGCTGACCACACCCGCGCGCGTGCACAGGTTTGAAAATTTCGGAAAATTTTCCAGTTTGGCAGGCGCTTTTGGCGAGCTGGCAGCAGGCAGCAGGCGGGCAGCCGTCAATTGCTGCCGCTGGAAAATGCAAAGGCAGCCAGGAATGCCAACAAGAACAAGCAGTAGCAGTAACAGCGCCAAAAGCAGCAGCAGCAGTTTGTGGCTGCAGAGTGCAAAAGCATATTACAGGCTTTGACCAAGGAAACATGTTGAGTTGGTTTGCTTAACTTGAGCAGTTGAAACAACAGAGCATCCCACAGCTTGTCAGCGTTTGGTTGTGTGTGTGCTTGCCAGTGTATTATGTGTATTTGGTAACGCAAGCCTACAATCACACACAACTTTTCCTTTGCACATGTACTTCGTATCCGCATGTAAGAGCCACTTTAAGTGTCAACTTGCACGAACGCGCGTCCTGTGCGCCCTGCCGACCGTCAACTCCACCACACAGCCATCAGCAATGAGCAGTGCCCGTGCTGAAGCTCCCCCGCCTGCCATTCGCATCATCGATTTGCAGCGGCGCGTTCTGCGGCAACTCTGCACTCAGCTGGGTGTTGTTTCTGTGCAGAATCTGTAAACAAAACCCGAAATATACACACATGTGCGCGTACGAGCAACTTTGACAGCTCTTTCGCAAAACTCAGTTGCTCCACATGCCATCGACAGCTTTGATAACTCACGTCTTTTACAGGCTTTTCCGTGTTCGCTCACTGCTCACCTGCTCTCTCCTGTGTAGTGGCACTCACTCACTTTGCTGATAGCGCCCACTTTTTTCGTTGTCTCCAAATTTTCATTGACGGTTATCCTTAAACGAGTCCACTCTTTTTTCTACTGGGCACCACAGTTACCTTTGTCCGAACATCATCAGCTGTTGCCGAACACTAAAAATGAGTTCCATGAAACACTAATATTTTAGTCAACCAATTTCTCCGTTTAACCCGTTTTAAACCCGATATATATTCGCCTTATTTATTTTTTTGGCTTAATTGGTATTTTTTGAAACAAGCTTTGAGGTTATTTTCTTAAAGAATGGTTCCATTACTTGGCTGCATTAAAACTTCGAAAAGGTTCGACAATATGACGATCTCTTTAGCAGTTTGAAATCTTAGTGTTCTAGAGAAAAACTTTTCATCAGCAAGGTCTACAAATTTAAGAGGAATAATTAGACTAATTGGACCCTGATATTTAAACTTATTCAGGCTCGAATTTGAGGATGTTTTGGGATTAGAAAACACGAACAAGAAATAAAGGAGTCGAACCAAAGCAAAATTATAAAAAAAGAGGAGGCGTATAAGCAGGTTAGGTAGGTTTTCATGCTAAGATATGAAATGTAGGACATCTGTTGACAAAATACGAAAAGACTTCTTCGACTACCCAATACATCAGTTATCCGCAAGAGAGTGCGTGAATGAACCCCTTTTCCTGAAAGAACTATACGCTAAGCAAATATTTCTGCTTAAATACAAATGATTGGTCTGAAATAAATAGACGTTGTACATTTGTATAGACACTCTAGCTCCGGGAAACTTAGAAAACTCGCTGAAACTGCTGAAAACTCAATCAAAATCAAAATCCCGAAGAGCACAATGAAAACGAAATGCAAACGTCGTTCGTTTTTGGATCTTATTAGACATCTGCAAAGCTTCCAATAGTTAAACGTCACTGAAAGAGCTGCCGAAATGTCGCTCCGCCAACTGACGTTTACTGCCACTACGCTCCCGTTATTTTGAGCACATTCGGAGCACTATCCTGCCGTGGCGCCCGCCTGTGCCACGAAGAAATTTTGTGGATTGTGACCAAACGCGCTGGAGCACACAAAACAGACGGAGACGAACACAGACGCCGCCAACAGAGACATCAGAGTAGGACAGACACGGGCGCGCGCGCTTCAAATAAACTAAATAATTGAACAGGAGTATTATAAATTCTAAAATAATTTGAAAAATGTGAAACGAATGCGCTGGGGAAATAAAGTGTGAAATAAATACGTTTGAGCAGTGAGTTTACGCGTTTGTTGTTGTTATTAGTTTGTGACATCACAACTGAGATCCACCGATAAAGTCGCAGTGAATATTAATCAATTTAAATCTGTTCTGTTTTTTGTGTGTGTGTTTTTTTTTCAAAACTAGTCCTTGCTGTACTGGAATTGCGCTCAAGCACGTGTGTAGTGTGTTGTGACCTAATCTGATGGCGAAACAAAGTGCAAAAGTGCTCACCGCCGAAGAACAGCGGGGTCGCCAAGCGCTTGCTGCCAGACTAGTTGGCTGTGTTGAAGTGTTGAAAATGAAAATGTAAAATTAAAAACAGTTAGACAAGGAGGCGACAGCCGCAATGCTAACAGTTCAACAGTCACATGTGACATTGCCGTCGAGTGAGTGAGTCACGTGCCAAATTGTGTGTTCGGTACCGAAAATTGCGAGAATTGTTAATAAAATGCCAAAAGGGCGTGGATGAGAGGTCAACTCTGTGTGCAAACAAAGATATAATGAAAACATGAAAAGCGGAATTTAATGTGAAAACAAATGTGAAGATGAAATTTGCTGAAAATAGTTGTGTGTGTTGAGTTGTGCTAAGAAGTGTAGCAAAGATTTGCGCCTCAAAAGTGGAAAAGAAAGTTTTTGAAAATTTTTAAAAATTTGCTGAACGTGATTATTTGTCTTTGCTGAACCATTGTTGCACAACTGCCAAGAATATACTGCCTTTTTCAATTTAACTGGCATTTAATGTTCAATTAAAATATTACAACTGCTGATATGCTTTTGTGCGCAGAAATTCCTTTTTCAAGTGAGCGCTGAATAGTAGAGTTATTTTTTGAAATAAAATTGGAAAGCCGCTTAACGTGACACTAATCCCTTTGCTGTGAAAAACGCGGCGCTCACCGAAAACAACGAAAAAAAAAAAATACAAAGCAATTTGCCAAAAAAATTTTGAACGTAGAAAGTTGAAATGAAAAGGGAGTTATTATTACAGAAACACACAAAAGCTTATTGAACAAAAGAAAGAATTCTGAAATTACGGAAAGTAAAAGCTTTTGGACAGCTTTGTGTGTTTAGAATGTGTGAAATAGTTGATTTTATTTAGAAAAAAATGTTGAAAAAAAATTCAAAGAAAACTTTTAAAAAAATTTTGAAAAAAATTCAAAAAAAAAAATTGAAAATAATATATTACCTAGTCTTCCAAAAAATGTATTTTCCTGTTTTTTGTCAAAGGTTAACTAAAATTTTTAAAATATTTTTCAAAAGAAAATTATGTTTTCTAAGGCACTTTTGTTTTCAAGGTTTGGTTTTGACTCCATTTGGGTCAGTTTTCATTATATTTGAAATAACTTCTTGGAAACTTGAAACAGAAAATAAAAATTCATCGCTTAAAAAAAGCTAACACTTGAAACCCAAACCTCATAAAGATACGTATAATATAATAAAATTGTTAAATACCACCAAAATTGTCAAGACCACCAAAACTTAGCATAACCTTTCGAGGCGTCAATCCTAGATTTGCGACCATTCGATGACCTTCATCACGTTTGGACCATGATCTTTTTCGCACATTATTGTTATATTTGATCCATTTTTCGTCTCCTGTTACCATTCGCTTCAAAAATGGTTCGGTTTCATTTCGTTTCAGCAAAGAATCGCAGATGTTAATTTGGTCCATTAAATTTTTCACAGCCAATTCAAGTGGCTTCTTTTTGTAGCCAGCCTTTTTAAATGGTTCAGAACCATTTGATGAGGATGTTAAGCTTCTCAGCGATGTCATGGCTGCTTATGTGACAGTTCTGCTTAATCTTTTCCATAATTTCATCGACCTTTTCAACTATGGGTCGAGCATCTTTCACATCGAAATTTCCTGAACGGAACGAAATATTTTTACAAAATACACCAGCGACAAGCAATATATTTCATATTTTATTTAGTTTGCTTATTTGTTAATAGATTAACAGACGAACTAATTGCCAAGCACGTGGCAAGGGAATTCTTGGATCATATTTTGTGCTCACATAAAAGCAACTAAAGGGTTGTGAAGAAATAAGGGAAGGAATAAGGAACTCCAGATTTAGTTTTGAGGTTAAAAAGGAAGGAATTTTCAAAAAGACAATTCGAAAGTCTTCAAAGAGTGCAATGAGTAACAAAGACGATCGGTCTATTTAGAGCTCCTATTTTATTATTGGCGTTGAGTACCTGAGTTCCTTCGGTAAAAATTTGTATTAGTTGAGCGTTCATTTGACGCTCATTTGAAATACGAAATAAGTCGCTTGTCATTAAAGCTCTGAAAACATGCAAAAATACTAATTAATTTTATGTTAGTGTTAATGATAAAAATATTTATTAAATTTATGATGCGTACTATATACTTATGTATATCCCTATGAAAATTGAATGCATTTTCAATATTTTCAATCGCGATACACAACAATATTTTAGGACAAAAATTTGCAGACTTCGCATCTCAATAATAAGCACGAATGTGGTTTAGTGCTTAAGTGAATTTGTGTTTTCTTAACAATTTTTATATTACTATACATTTTAGCTAAAAATTTTCAATTAACACAAAAACAATACAGGGTGTAAGTGCGCGCTGAAGCATACAAAAGCGTAACAACTCAGAACAGCAACGAAAAACAGCTTATAAGTGAATTGTGAACGCGAAAAGCATCAAATAAAACCAAATCAAAAATTCACAGAGAAATCATTTATAATAATAAAAATCAGCAGGCTGCGTTGCCTGTCAACGCGCCCACGTAAACAGTGCTTAACAACAACCCCAAAACCCGAGCAGCGGCTGGGGAGCGCCAGGTATTAAGGGATTATCCGCCAAACGTGTAATTCATACTTTAATGCAGTGAAAAGTTAAAAAAAAGAAAATACAATAAACACAACCACACGCCCCACAGTCAGCGTCGAAGTGTGCAAGAAAAGCGAGCGCGAACGGAAACTGGAGTTGTGAAAGTATCAATTTCAGACGCCTCTTTTTGAAAGCAACAAAAAGTCAATAAGTGTATACAAATATATTTGTGAAAATATTCGAAATTTATTTTGCATTCGCTGCGGCAACCATATCACTGCTTTTTCCCTCAGCTTCGTCACACAGTAACACCGTCATTCATTGGTTCGTCAAGTTGGATAATGAATGCGCAAAAAAGGTGAGTTCACAGTAAAGCTTCATGTTGTATTTTTTTTATTAATTTATTGATTTATAAGAAGGTATAAGATGAATTCTGAAACTAATTTTGCACAGTTTTTTAAGATTCCTTACCTGAAAATCTGATTTGGACCAAATTATGTGAGTTTTTTGCAATAAAAAAGTTGAGTAGGGTTTCCAAAATAGAAGCTTAGGTTTTTAGGTTAAGTTAAGATATCGATCTTAAGAGGAAACTCACATGGACAGCTTAGAACACCGGTCCGTTGTGGTACATAGAAAAATTTCTATATATACGCAGGAACATAAAGCACTTACAGATCTACTCAGTTCACAAATTTTGTTGAGACGCCTAATGTCAGTTTCGGGAATGTCCTCTGGTTAGCGGAAGGTAAGATTACTTACCAAGATAGAAACAGAATCAGCCTATATGCGTGTCACTTTGAGCTGCTAATATATTTTTGTACTCCCAAATCTCTGAAATTACACACAAAGAGCGAGGAATAAATCGATTGAGGTTAGAAATAGAGCTGCGCTGAAGAAACATTGGGTCTACGCGAGTGAGTCCTATAAAGAGTGTTTAGATACGTTTGTTTATCATGATTTTATCAATATTGATCCAAAAGAAGGCTAAACAACCTCAAAATATGACACTGTTGCCTCTTTTCAGAACAGTCTGCATCAAAGTATATCAAAAAAGCTTATCACAACACTATTCTTTGAAAGACTATAAAAAAGCAAAGCTTTAATGAAAAAATAAGATTCTGCATACATAAGTACATAACATTATCTGTGAACTGTCTCGAACTTCTTCTAAAAAGCAATTACAAGTTAATTATGAACCCTCCGCCTGACCAAACACAGCCTCTCTAAGGCCCTTAAGCAGAAACAAAGGCATAAGAAAACTCAACAAAGTACTAATTTCAACTACAAGACACAATCATTCATTCACTCATTCATTCATTCATTTGTTTTAATAATGGCCCTAAGTGTAGTACATAAGTACGTATGTACATATAAATATGTGTGTGTGCGTGTGTCTTTTATGCCAAAACAATGTGCGAACAGACCAAGCAAATGCAGAGCACAACAACTTTTATAGTTTGCAATTGCTTTGAGAAAATTGTGTGTTTGCTGAAGATTAACGGCACCACAAAAGCAACAACAATGCACGACAAGTCAGTACGAAAAGCCGAAGCCCACAAAAACACGCCAAAACAAATGACAATAACTACTTAAAAATCCATAAATCTTCAGCAAATTTATATGTACAAATATATAACAAATGTATATATAACAAATGTATATATATATATAAATACAAGTGTGTTTGTGTCAGTAATCCTTTTACGAAATCTATAGCAAATGAAACTAAAACTAAAATCCGCAAAACGCTATCATTTATCATTATTAACAATTTCGTCGGTTGTTGAGAGCATGAACTTGCGATTGTGTGTTACTAAATATTTCTCTGTATGTACATATGTACATATATATAAGATGCTATTATTTTACTTTTATTGCAACAAACTCGTAATCAAGTTTCAAATAAGTCTTAGGAAAGTATGTGCTCGTTAATATAAATCTGTCGTAAGCTGGCTGCTGGGAGGCTTAGGAATTTCGAAGATCTAAGAAAAGTGGTCAGAAATTTTCCAAACAAAACAAAGCTAAAGCAGATTTGGTAAAAGGATTAAGAAATTAATTTAAGTCGTTACATTTTTGCTATCTCGTGCTTGAATCAAAAAATAAACTTAGCAATTCTAAGCTTTTCATTAGGGACTCTTGTATCGATATTTTGAAATTATTGCTTTTGAGAATTTACATTTTTTTATTATATTGGTGAGTCAAATAATTTATTCATGTAGCTTTGCAATCCAACTCAGCCTTTATATTAAAAGCAGAATCACGCTTGCCAATAGGGGCTCCTCTGGACTGAGTAGGCAATTGAAAAGTAAATGAAATGCGTCCTCGACGAACAAAGACAAAACTCTACAAGTCCGTCATCATTCCTGTCCTGCTATATGTTACGGAGGCATGGATAACGACATTTTCTAGTGAGTCGGCCTTAAGATTGAGATCGAGAGAAATGTTTTGTTGAAAATTTACGGTTCTTTGCGCTTTGGTAATGGCGAGTACCGCAGTCGTTGGAACTATGAGCTGTACGAGATATACGGCGACATCGACATATTCCAGCGAATCAAGAGACAGCGACTGCGCTGGCTAGGTCATGTTGTCCGCATGGAAGAGAACACTTAAGCTTTAAAGGTTTCCGACCCAGTAAAGGGAGCAGACCACCAGTCTGTTGGAAAGATCCAGAGGAGAAAGACGTGGATGTACTTGGTATCTCGAATTGTTATTAACTCGGCTATAACCGCATAGGAAGAAGAACTATTTAATCTTTTTAAGTGCTTGTCATAGCGATAGAATTTAGAACAAGCTAAGATATTGTTCTCCGCATGCAAATTTTGAGGAATGTTAAGACCCAAACTAAAAGCTATTTTGTACCGAAGCTTTTAACTTCTTCTTATAATTTTTCTGTTAAAAGGGCCTAAGCGCGTCGTCTATCAATTCGAAATATAAATTAGACCAAATGTTTCCAGAAGTATATATATTCTTCAATCTCTCCTAGAACTTTTTGTTGCTTATTGCTAATCAAAGTTCTGTTAAGAAATGTAGAGTTAATATTTATTGTCAAAATCGAACTGTGCTCCCAAATAGTGTTTCTTCATGAACACGAAAATTGTATTCAGCGTCTATGTTGGTTCCAGCATAGGCGAATATGTCTATGACCTTGATTTTTTGTCCTCTGACATGGAATTAGAGCCTTTACGCCTCAATTTAGTGGAAGCTAAAGTTCATTTCTGCACTTAAATTCGTAACCAAGACACCTCAAATACCCCACAGACCTCCTAGCACGGCAGTCGTTAATGTTTTCTTCAGATCTGTTAAGTGGTATTATGAACACTTGTGAAACCGCCAAATGCTGTCTCAATCTTTTGCTACTTGTTCATAGACACCAACAGATAAACATAAGTGTTGAAAACCTCTACAAGTATGATCAACTTTACATAAGAAAAAAACTTTCGTCCAAGTTTTACTCGACCGAACTTATTTATACAATTGTTTTTACCACATTCTCTCTTTGCTGCAACGAATTGGGCGATTGTGGACTCACCATTTATTTATAAGTACGCAAAATTCCAACAACTTACATAAGTATGGCTATGCGTAAAGCACTAGATCCGCTTATTTTTAGAAATGCTTGCATAAAAACTCCACATACACACATACATTTGCGCATTTCAGTATGTAAAAAGTGTTTCTTGTTTGTTTTTTGGGACGTCACCTCCCCGCAAACGATTTTCACACCACATTTCGTCCGCTTTAAGTTTCCAAACGAAAGTTGGTTGGCTGTAGTTTTCAACAATTATGTCATTACCCTGTGGTTTCTAGCTTTGTTTTGGCTTTTCTCGAATATTTCGTAATTCGTTTTTCATAAACTTTTTCTCTGCACTCAATGTTGCATATACACACACATATGCACAAAGCGGTCAGTGGCGGCGAGTGGCCATAATTTTATGTGTTTTGCAATTGCTACAACTGTTGTTGCCTGAGATTGCAAATTTTTGTTGTTACGATATGAGATTTTCGTGCGAGTTTGAATGTAAATTTATGAAATTGAACTTTTATATTTTTGTTGCTGCAATTCGTTTGAGGTTGCTACACATTTTCTTCAAATTGCTTGCCGAAAACAAGAGCTAATTGGCCGACAGTGGTTGAGGCTGGCTAGAAACAATGTCAAATTGGTCATTATTAGTCAAAAGTTTTGATAAAAGGTTGAAAATATTTATATTTTGTGCAAAGAGTTCTTTTTGTGTAATAAAATATATTCAATATTAAATTCTCTACTTGAAGTTTGTTGAAAACGAGTTTGTGGATTTTGAAAATAGATTTACTTTAATAAAGGGACAAAAATTGCACTTCTAAATGAAGTGAAGCCGAAACGTTAGGTAATATTTTGACTGTGTTTTGGAGAGAAAAGGCGCTGTAATTCATAGGAAATTATTATATCATTTTATGCAAATAGTTTATAAATTTTCACTTGTTTACGGGATCAAGGTTTATATGCTACATATATATATACCTCGACTTCAATCTATGTTGGAAATGAGTTATCTATAGTTGAAGTTTAGCAATTCACTCTCATAAGCAGAAAGCTAACCAGTTTTCTACCAGCTTAGAATAAACGGGATAAGTATAGAGCATTATTTATCAAAATGACTAGAAAGAGGTTAAAAATCGACAAAAAAGGTCTTACTGTACCCATATCAATTTTTAAGCTTACTTAAGAAGTGATATCTTTTAAAATTATCTGTCAATTTTTAGAAAAATTACTTAATAGAAATATCAAATTTTTAAGATATTATACCAACGCTGATGGGAGTCAGATTTTATGGCCTGATAAATACATAAGTCATTAAATATTATCTATTTAGAATCATGACAGCTTCACTCATCGGTGCATAATCCCGAATTTTATATTTATTAATGTGATATGTCGACATTTTTCAGAGGAAATCGATTTTTTACAGCATAATGTGTATTTTTTAAATATTTTTCTTTAGAACAGAGTCGAATGGAGTCCTTGATCATGTAAATAAGGGTTCTCTTAGATAAATTTTACCATATCCTTTAATAGTGGGCGATCCCGGCAAGTAATTTTAAAATTCTGAACGCATTCACTGTACAAAAAGATGCTTGATGATTAAAACATTTTTTTAGCAAGTTCTTCTCATACGAAAACGAAAAGTATAATCCAACATCGCTTACGGCTCTTCTGGGCTCTTCTTCTTCTTTATTGGCGGAGACACCGCTTACGAGGTTAAAGCCGAGTCTATAACAGCACGCCAGAGCTCTTCAGTTTGACATAAATACTAGTAGTCAAAGTTTTATTCAACATTGTAGTTCTTAACGATTCTCTTAACAGATTTTAAGTATATTTATATAAGATAACTTAAGCACTCGGTGTTCAAAAGAACAAAGGATATTCAAATAAACTTAATGGTTGATCTTTATCAGTTCGCTATTCGTTATGTTTAGATCCTTCTCACTTGCTAAAAGTCAAATTTATTTATGTACACATGAAAGCAACTTAAAATTAAAGTTAAGAGTTGAAATCAGTAGCTTACATCACATACATGTTTGTTACCAGTACATCCTAAATATTACACGAAAGTTTTCTAACGACCCGACAGTTTTTGTTCTATATGTGGAAAAATAAGTTTTAAATCTCAGCGTCGCAATTTCACGTCGTTAATTGAACAGAGCTATTTAGACTGTTCGGATTTTCATGTTAGGAAACACTACAAATACTGGATTCCACATAAATGTTTTCTAGCGTTTTTGAAACTGCTTTAAAGTTGGACCAAGCAAGCAGCCAGACATATGCTATTTGCTATACCAATGATTTAGAGGGAACCAAAGGTTCATATATGTGATTGTTATTTTTATTTGACTCAAACAAAATGTATTGCTGCCAAGTACAAACACACTTTTTTTAAGATAAAAATTTTAGGTTGATAAAAACCTTTTGGGGTACCTCTTACTCTCTACAACTGCTTTCATACGTTTTGGCCTGGATTCAACCGATTACTTTGTGTGCCTAGCAGTAATTATATGCTATTCTGCCATCAAGGTCTTTTTCATGCGGCCTTTATTTGGAAACTCGTATTTTTGAATCTCTTGTTCGAAAGGTCTCAACATAGTGTCGAATTGCCTATGTCAGTTGGCTGAGCTAGAGATATCTGAAACAGAAATCCCCCAAACTCAACGAGACAAATATTAAAGATATGTAGGCTCAAATATAAGACAATTGATAAAGGTTAAAGGCTTTGAAGAAAAACTGATGATATGGAAAAGTCGTCTAGAAATGTTTTGTGACTGTTTCCCAATAGATTTTTGGAAATCATAATCGAAAATTACAAAGACATACAAGATGAACATACATATAATGTCACATGAAGTTTTGGTGTGAAAAATGGCCTTAAAAATGCAAATGCTGCACTCTCATCAGGTTTTCTTTCATGCAAATGTCGATACTGTGAGTGACGAATATGGCGAGAGGTTTCATCAGAACATTTCCTCCTTAATGGAGAAGCGCTATCAAGTGAAATAAAGCGCAGTAATGCTAGCATACTATTTTTGGATACTTAAAAATATTCATGAAAATCATAAGTATTATTACCATATTAGATAGATAGAAAATAATTGAGGTTTTGAGCTGCGACCTATGGTCTACTGTGCCCTCTCTTTTACATCACAAACATGAATGTATTTTTCTATTCCAAAACAAATGTTTGCAAATAAACCATTTTTTTATTTTAAATTTTTAAAAATATAATCTGAGTAGATCATAAATCAGTTTTTACCAGATTCATCTGAAGCAACAACTGATTTGAACAAGCAATGTTGTGTACGAATATACTTATTTCTTATAAATATGTTTCCCTTTTTCACAAAAACATTTTCTTGACATAAGCCAAGTCTTTAATGAGCTTGTTAAATACATATGTACATATATATATGTTTAAATTAATTATATGTACATACATACCTACATATTTAGTTGTGTAGCAATGCAAGGTCAAGTGGCATTTGAAAAATAACTTTTTTTGTAAGCTGTAAACCTGCTAAGGTTGACAAGACACCACTAAAGTCATTTGCGTATTACAACGCAGGCTCAAACACATACACAGCCACATATGCATACATACAGCCAAATGTAAATTTGTAAATACTTTGGAAATCCATATTTATGTATCAAGTTTCGACTTTATTGAATGTCAATTTGACATCCGTTCAATTTTTGTTGCGCAGCTCGCACATATGTACTTATTCTGCATGTATTTATTAAGCAACGCTTGTGTGTGTGCGTCGGTGAGGAAACACTCGCGCGAGGAGAGTTGTGCAACGCAGTTATCTGCTGACAGGCGGCTGTCAGTTTAAAGTCAATTCAATGTGAATCGATTCACATGCGTTTGTTTACATATTTTGGAAAAATAACAACAACAACAACAAACGCGCATAAACCAAAGTGGGCACTTCCACAAACACAAACACCCGTACAACGTCCGAGATAAGCAAAACAAAGCCAAACAACAACAAACGGCATGGGATCAGTAAGAAATCAAAATATCAGCAAGCGGCGAGCGTGTGTGCGTTTGTGTGGCGGGCAGTGCCCACTTAATGCTATATTGTGTTTTCTTCTGACTTTGCTGTTTACAAAGACAATAGCCACTTCGGCGGCAGCGACGGCGCGGCGCGTTGAGCTGAGCGGAGGCAGGTAACGAGCTCAAATCTCGATTGCCGTGCAGCTGCAGCGGGTGCGTGAACGCGCAAATATTTATGTTGATAGCTGCTTTGTTTTTGTTTCTTTTATTATTTTTTTTTTTTTTGTTGCTGTAGACATTTGAAAGACGCTGGCAGCGTGGCGCATTGGCTGCGCTCGCTTATTTATTTATTTTATTTCACTTTTTTGTTTTTATTTTTTTCATTTTTGTTTTTGTTGTGCGTCGCTTGTGTTCTTTGCGTGTTTGTTGTTGTTGGCCGCGTCTGATCTCGTTTGCGCTGGAAATGCGTAGTGCCAACGCACACGGAGTGGAGGTCAGTCGGATAGCGGCTCGTTTGTATGTTTAAGCTGGCTTTCATATACATATGTACATACTTGAATACATACCTCTACATATACATATGTACATATATGCTAACATTCTTACAGACATACATATGTACGCACTTATTTAAGTGCGTGCTATTTGTGGATGAGACGCGCTTATGGTGTAATGACACTGAGATTTGTTGGCGAGCTGCGTGTGAGAGAATGCCTCTACTGTCTTTCGAATATTAGTAAATTGACATTGTATGTATGTATGTATACGATTTTGTGTGAAGGCAACAATTTGCAAAAATATAGTTTTTCAGCTGCAAAAAGTGTAATGACAGACATACATATGTACATATGTTTCTACGTATATATTATTATAAAATTTGAAAAAAATTAGTAAAATTTAATTAGCAATGCGAAAAGACTTTTTAGACTACCTAAAATACATATGTATGTATATCTGAGAGTTTATCTCATGCTAAAAATTTGTGTGTTATTGTCTAACTACGATGTCTCAAGAGCGATTGTACGCAATTTTAACAACTACAAATCTCTTATGCAATATAACAATTATTTACAAAAAAAAGACACACAAAAATTTTATAAAATATTGGGTAGTCAAAAAAGTCTTTTCGTATTTCTAATCAAATTTTAATTAATTTTTTATATTTATAATAATAAATAAATAAACAAATACATATGTATCATTTTGGTCTACCACTTTTTGAAAAATACGAAAATATTTTTTCGACCAGCCAATATTACTCTCATAAGCATATTCTAGTTATGGATTATGGTCAGTACGTGGGCTGAATCAAGTAGAATACCACTAATCTGCCTTTACTGTTGCTATTTTCTTAATTTTTCTCTGAAAAAACATTAAATTATATATTTTTTATTTTTTGTTTTATTTTTATTGAATAAAATTATGTTTGTAACAACGCTGAGCGCTGGCCAAGTACTGGAATTTTGCTAACAGAGAGCATAAAACGCGTTTGTGTGCGTTTGAGTGGCACAAGAGCGCGCCGTGGTGAATTCTACTTCAAGTAGCATACAAATCGTGGTGAATATGTTGACGCGCCAAGATTGCGCTCAGCTTCCAGCGCGATCGCAAGCGGCGATTTGGCAGCAGCCAACTAACGCTGATTAGACTGCCTTAAACGCACAACAACATGCATTTTATACCAACAAAGTTCATAACTGCTTTAGTAGCATGCATTTCACCTGCACGCTTTTTGTTTTCTAGCTCAAAAAAGCAACAACAGCAACAATTTCCAAACGCTTCATTGTGATGCTGTGTACTAAAAACCTGATTTGAGCAGTGAACGTGATTTGTTGTACGTTTTCGGTTTGATTAGCACTTTCCAGCGGTTATAAGAGTGGCAAGAGGTGAGTGAGGCAACTAGGCAAAATACTCAAAGCATTACAAAAACAAAAATAAACAGCAACAACAACATTAAAAACAAGTAATAGCAAAATCAGTATAAATTCCTGTTGATTAGAGCTGCAGTATTTTGGTTGCAACTGGTTTGGGTTTCGCGTTTTGTTTTGTTGTTGAACAACAACTTGTTGTGACGTCAGCAGAAATGCAACACGATCGATAGTAAAACTAAGAAAATTCAATTAAATTGAAAGCTAGGCGCTGCAATTTGCATCAAAAAGCTAACGTTGGTGGTGTGACGATGAAGTGTAGCTTCAAAACATGAGAAAAACAACAACAAAGTATAAATATTGGCATGCCATCAAGTAAGTAGAAATTTTCGCTCCTTTATGCGTCCTTAGAATACTTCCACTAGCAGGTGTACACACACACTCATAAAAATTTATATAAGTAAATGTATGTGTATCACAGGTTTGCTGGGTTATGTAAAAAAATCTAACAGCTGCTCACATGCGATTAAATTCACACACACATCGTTGCACTTTCATACACAGCGCACACAAACACACTCAAAAACATTGGTGCATCGGTGCATATTGCTCATTGGCTTGTGTGTGTGTAGTGGTGTGGATTTTATGTTCTGGCGCTGCAGTTGCGGCACCCGAATTGACCTAGAAACGTGATTTATTTTATTTTTACCTGCCCATTAATGCTGCTCTGCTCATTTATTACTCTGCCCTCGTGTATGTGTGTGCGTATCTGTGTCACTTGCAGTATCGCGCGCTCCACATCTCACACTCTCGTGTGTGTGTTTTCTAAGTATTTTCCATTTTCATTGCTTTTATTGTGGCAATAAATTTGATCCCTTCGCAATCGATATGCGCTACCGTGTTTTATACCATATATAGAGGTATGTGTGTGTGCGTACGTGTGCGCCGCTGCAAACTGCAATCGCAAGCACCTACTTATTTTTCATTCGCTAAAGTATCATAAAAGTAATTTTTATTATTGCTGCGTTGCATTTATTGCTTTCCTTGCTTATGCTATTCACTTCCCACTTTTTTTCTGCGCTTTATTATCCTTGTAACAGTTGAAAGTGGCGCCATATTCTGCGCTTATGTACTTTTTATTATGGGTCATTTAATTGAAAAAGTATATACATATATATATTGAAATAAAGTATAGGAAATGCAGGCCCTTAACAATACTATGTTGCTTCTAAGTACTCTAGTTAACACAATCGACAGTCAAATCAACCACAGTATTAGAAAAGCACAAATCGGGAGACCTTGAGCACCTGTTTCAGTGGAGATTACAATCTACTTAGCAAGGACACACACCAATTTTGATTTTATGAACAGATCACTACAACTGGCTTAATGAAAACTATTAGCGTTTTATAAACCATCTGTAGGTGGTTTCGGGATTAGAAAGCAAAATATATATTTCCCATTAAGATACTCTTTTGACTACGTTTGAACCAATCCTTGTTGAACTTTTGCCACTCTGGTTGAGCTATCTCCAAAACATGCATTCTGAAGGAAACACCCGCCTCTTCAGGTGCCCAAAAACGTTGAATTTTTGGTTTATTTTTTCCATAGGGAAACAAGTGGAGTCATTCAATGCCAAGTCAGTACTTTAGGGTATATTACTCAAGAATTTGGGTGCTCAAAAATGCAGTTGCTTTCTGTCGATGTGTGTTCATATTTGAGCTAGCATTGTTGTGGTGAAGAGTGATTCGTCTTTGGCGGTTCGTTTTTCTGATTTCTTGAAAGACAATTGGCAAACAATTGTTTGTGTACCACTCTGAATATACTGTGTTATGTTCTCCTGTTGGTATGGTTGTTCAATGCTGGTCCCAATAATGTCTACAGTTGTCTCAATTTCACAGTAGGTCACATGACGATTCGGCGGCTTCATCTTGCGCAAGCATCAATGGTTTACGAAACAACAAAGGATTTTGGACGAACTTCACGAGATTCGTTTTGTAGCGACCTACGACTTCGGATTGTGGCATTGAGCATTTATGTACTACATATAAACGGTCTCTGGAGTATCTTTCTGAATGCTACAACCTTCGTGGCAAAGTTATTGTACACTGAGTTATACTATCAAGGCATAAAAATCGAGAAAGGTAATGAAAGCTTCGAGTATTGCAGAAGGTTTTTATTCATTACGACTGATCCAGATTTGGTAAAATTTTTTATTAATATTATTAATTTTTGAAATTACAACTAAGTTGAAATTGTTAAGTTAACCAAGCAGTAGCTCAATATCGTCCAAACTTTATAGTTTTTAATAATTTTCAACCAAAAGCTGTCGTGACTTTCATTGAAGAAAAAAGCTTGCAAAAAGTTACTGATACATGACTCACATGAAGAATGCTATAGATTATAGTCACCTACCATAAAACATGTTGTGATTCTTACTTTTCGTTGACAAAAATTCTATATAATGGAAAAGTTTAAGCTTTCACTCAGATAAAAGAAAAAGTTTAATGAATGTTTTTCTTGATTTCAAAAATAATTTTCTGTAAACAAGAAGAAAAGGAAATTGTTCTATAAACACATAAATTCCAAGAAAGCGCAACACATACACATAGGCACACAAACAATTCAATTCAGGACGATTTTCCGACAGCAGCGCCGAGCGCCGTCTGAGGCTAATTAAATTTGCGCCATGAGAACTAATGCAGAGAAACTTTAAAGTTGTGCCGCCAACAGTTATTTGCATTTCAGCAAAGCGGGGTTGAACAGTAAACAAAATGGACATGTTACGAGGACTGTGGCAGGCGCGGGGGTGCTGAGAATGAAAAACGCACACACACAGGCGTTTGACTGCAATGGCGTTGCAAATTGGCGGCGCTGCCACACCCACTACTTTACCTAGATTTTTCATGCACTTATGCGTGCATTCGCCTTTATAGTTGGTAGTTTTGTGTTGTTGTTGTTTTACTACGGCAGTGTAGTTGGAAATATATATAGACATATTGAAGCAGTGCAAGCGTTGCAGCGAACTGTTGCAAATTGCAGCTGTTTATAACGCACCAATACACTCATATACATACATATACTATATATATACATTATGACAAGGCTTTAAAAATGTTTGCACGCAAAGTTTTCGCGAGAATTCAGTTGGCGAATTGCAGCGGCGCATTTCCAGCACTTTTACATACTTTCATTATCTTTGCCTATTAACTTTTGCCAGTCATGCGTGCGTGTGTGTGTGTGTGTGTGTAGTATTTATTTCATTTAATATTTTTTGCTGCCCCGTGCCTTGACATGCCAGCAGCCAGCAGCCACGGCGTCGACGACTATTTCCACCGCTGGCCGCTGTCTTCCAGCAACAACACGAACTTTTCATTAAAAATTTTCATTTAATTTTTTCGCTGCGCGTTTACTTTTTACTTTTGCGCGGCTCCTTAGTTTTAACTACTTTTCATATCGCGTTTTACGACAACGTCGATGTGGTGCGAGCACAACAACAACAGCGCGCAACTGCAGCAAAGTGCAGGAAGACAGCAAGCGAAGAGTGCAACAAATAGAAGCCTAGGCAAAGGGGCAAGTTGAAAGCAGTGTTGCGCGTTGGGTTGCAAGTGTAGATGCCAAGTGACTGCGGGTGCAGGGGGGCGCCCACAACTAAATGCAAATACGTTAAATTAAAATGTAACAAAAGTTGCAGCACTCGGCAAAGTTAAGGTTGCAAAATGCCTAAACTTTTTGCTGCGAAAGGAAAAGTGGCAAGTGCGGCAGCAGCGGCAGTTGCAAAGTGTACAGTAGCCGGCGGCAGGCTTATCAGCCCGTATATAGCGGAGAACTGCGTTGGAAAAGGCACAAATTGTAATAGCTTTGCTGAGTTCTCTGCATTATGCGCCCTGCAGTAGGCTACAAAAACTGAAGCATAAACTTTAATATTAAAACAAACACTCATACACACTTGCAACAAGAACTGCATATATGTATGCTTTGCGTACGCAGACACTGCCACTGGTAGGAAATATGCTGGTTCTAGTTGAGCTCAACCCACATAAGCGCCGACAAAAGATACACAAGCAGCGGACAATTGCAGCTGCCAAGCGCAGAGTTGGAAATTGCAGCAAAGCGAGTGCAGCAATGTGTTAAGCGCCAGTAAAGCACAGCGCAGAGTTCAAAATATATGACTTGTCAGTTGAAAGAGACTAAGCTGAGTTGCTTGCATGCATTTGCGCACAAAGGAACACAAGTGCATTACCGTTACTTGGACAGTAACTGTTTCAACATGATGTTTGCTGAGGCGTAAGCATGTAATTATAATTTTTAAAGCTGAAAATTGAGGAAAAATAGTAAAAGTTTTAACATCAATGAAGGGTGCTGTACAAACTGTCCAAGCTCGAATAAAAAAAGTGCCTGTAATGTTTTAGAAAAATATTTTAAACCAAAATTTCATTTAATGTTTTAGTTGAGCTTCAAATGAGACAAACTATACCAATTATTGGTAGAAAAAAGATAAGAGTATAAAAATTCAGGATAGATTTTAAAAATTGTTGCCTACAAATAGGCGCAATGTTAGAAAAACGTGATGCAGAGCAAATAAACGAGCCCAATAAAGTAGTCGCTAATACAATAAGCCTTTAAAATCAAGTTTTGCATATACTTTCATAAAAATGAAGTTCACAGTTGCCAACATTTCACTAGATAAATGTCGGCAAATTTAATTCTTACGTTAATTTGGGACACCCTGTCTGGGAATTTAATCTTGCTTTATTTTTGGAACACTTTTACACAAAAATTTGTAGAAAAAAGGTAAGAGTATGACAACTTAGGAAAATTATCAAAAATTGTTGCCTACAATTAGGCGCAATGATGGAATAAAGTGTTGTAGAGTAAAAAACGACCAAAATGAAGTAGTTCACATATTAGACCATTTAAAATCAAGTTTCGCATATATTGGCATAAATATATGCAGAAAAATATATTTTACTAAATATTCTGTACCCTCAGAAATTATGAAACACATTTGGGAGAAAAAAACACCGGATTTGATGCCTACAATCTATTTTTAAAGCAATCACAAACGCATGAGCATTTCAATAATCGCTGCAGACAAATTATCAAATTTGAACCCGAAAATTGCTGGCAAAAACCCAAGCATTTAGCGAACGGTAAACTTTTAAATGTACCCTTCAACAGTTACCCGAGCTGTCAGCTGCATGAAAATAGTTTGTGAAATAACAACAACAATTAGAAAGGGTGCAGAAACTGAAATATTTTGTTGAAATAGACAAACCAGGGTAAAAATATATATACAAATACATGTGTGTAAGTAAGAGAGTATGCATGTATGTGTACATAAGCAAGAATATTGGGTGAGCGCAAGAAAAATCAATAATTTATAGGCCAACAAGAAGTTGCTTTCGTGTCGTCTAACAAATAACAAGCAGCATGTCATTCTTCATGTATTTGCCACAAAAAAATGTATGTATGTGTGTGTTGTTTTAATGAAATTGTATGTGTGTTGTTTTAATAAAACTGTATGTGTGTTGGTAAGTGCTTTATTGTGGCAACTGCCACGGCCAGGCGCCTTGTGCTACTAAAGCCACAAATAGCTCAACAGTCCTCCGCAGCACTAACACACCCTCAGCACCACTCACATGTACATACACCAACGCATACACACACATTAAAGCAAAACAAATAGAAGTACACTCGCTGGGATATTGTAATCTATTTACGTGCGCTGCTTTCTTTGTGAACTCCACGCGCTACTCCCACGCTCCACACGCCACACGCCACACTCCAAGCTCGGTGTTCGGTCTTCGGTTACATGCTGGCCTTGTGGCATGTGGCATGCAAACAAGGTTGCCATGACAAACGGCCCTGGTGTAGCCGCACAAACACACACACACAATACACACGTAGCCTAGCGGCGGTAGGCTCAGCGCGCCGCAGCGTGTTTGGTTTACTTAGTTTGGTCTTCTTGCCTGTATAGGTTTCTTGCCACCATTATAAGTGTATATGTGTGTTTGGTACAACTTGCTTCAATGGCCAATATTTCTCACTCCAAGCCAGCAGCACCGCGTTCGCTTTTGATTTTCAGACAATAAATAGAAATACTAAACTGCTCAAAAATGTCTTGGGTTATTTTTATAATACTATATCATAGCAGGCTTTTAGGCGTAGATGCCATGCTTACTGCTTCGCCATTTCGGCACACTTTATCGTGTTAGACAAAATGTATGTACATTTTTCCGCTCTTGGCTAAATGCCAGCGGATGTATGTTAGTTTGTCCCAAAAGATATTTTGTCGGCTTAGTTTTGCGGTCACAAGTTTCTTTTTGAATGCGGGCCTAAAAGTATACTTTGTGATTTGCGAGGGCGAAAAAAATGTGAAGAATTGAATTATACTGTTAGCTAATTTTACTTAATTTCTGCGAAAGTAGAGGAATTTAAAAGGATATTTAAAAGAAAAACAGGCAAACTGGAAACTGAGACTCAAAATATTTATTTTTAACTCGAAAGCAGCAAAAATAGCATGAAAAATAAATTTTGTTAAAATTCATAAGTTAATCAAGGCAAGTTAAAGTGTATTTTAATAAAAGCTAAGATTTTCAAAAAATAAATAAATGTGACTACCAAGCTTCTTTGATATGAAATCATCGTTCCCCAAACTGTTATCACTCTTTAATGCGTCTTTAAACAATAAAAAACACGTAAACAACTTTAAATGGCAAAAATATACAAATGAAGAAAACAAACTTAAAGAAAAAAAACAACAGCTCTACATTAATGAGCGTTGGCAATTGGATAGCTCTTGAAACTTTCCGGTCCACTTCGCAGTGTTCTTTTCAAGCCTACAACACTTAGCCAGTATCCCACTCTCCGCTCTGAACCTGAAAGCGGGTCAGCCAAGGGCTTCAATCTTATAAGAAAATTAAGAAAAAATGGCGAAAAAGTGGAAAACCAAAGGCGCATAATAAAGCAGCGCCTAGGCAGCGCGACCGACAAATGACAAATCCTCTTCAAGTAAGCAAAACTTTTCTCATTAAAAGAAAATCAAACGGAAGTAACTGCGAAGGCAGAAAAAAGCGAACTAAAAGTGAAAACGTAAAATCGAAAAAGTGCCAGCAACTTGTATTTGCTTAAATGCGCCTCATTTACAAAAACGGATGTCAGTTAGCATTAGCTATTGATGGCAGAAAATTACGCTAAAGCATGTTAGCGCTAGCTGAAAGAAAAAGGAAAAAAAAAAACAAAAAAAGTATAGCTGAAAACAGTCTAAAAAATCGAAGAAAGCATGCCATAAGTGGGAGCACAGGTTGCAGTGGAAAATTATTTAAAAAAATAAAATTTGAAAAAATATAAAAAAAATTTCAAATTTTAAAGAAAAGTTGAAAAATATTTCAAAAAAACATCAAAAATTTCAAAATTTAATAAAAAAAAATTAAAAAATTTAAATTAATTTTTTTTTTAATATTTTTCAAAAGCTCTAGTTAAAAAAAAATTAAAAAAAAAATCAAAATTTTCAAAATTTTGAAAAATATTAAAAAAAAATTTTGAAAAATTTGTTTTGTTTTCAAATTTTGAAAAATATTTAAAAAAGTTCTGAAATTTTTGATTTTTTTTAAATTTTTTTTTTTTTAATTATAGCTTTATAACAATTCATTTGTGTTAAGGTAGGTGGGATGAGTTGTGGTTATCCACTTGCAGTCCTTGCTTTGCACTCAAAATGGTTAGAGTTTCTCAATAGTCCACCAATGAGTGACAGTCTATCCATCAAGAAACAAAATGCTGGAATAATTTGTCTCGAAATCGTACTTAATTCAAAGTTAATTAATTGATTATAAATGTGAGAGGACACAAAAAATTTTATAAAAATATTTTTTTTTACATTTTTGTCATATTTCTCATACTTTCATACAATCCAGCATACTCCTCTCCTACTACTCGTTTTAGTAACAAGCCAAGTGCGCTCAAAACTTAATAAAAAAGTGCACAAGCATGCGTCCTTGAGCTGTCTAGGCAAACGTTTTGCCATTTTTTATGTTTTCGATTTTTTATAAGCTCATTTCGCAACTTCAAATTTTCGGCAGTCAAAGTAAGTGTGTGCGTGTGTGGTGCGCCATTCGCGTTTATATCCTTTTTTGAGTGCTCTTTATGGCTATTGTTTGGCAAATTACAATTTATGACTTTATATCAGCAGCCTTCAATTTCCACTTTTATGATTATTTATGCCCTTTTTCTGGCTTTTGATAGTCGCTATCCATTATTTTGTTTGCTGAAGTGGTGATGTCTGCCACTTTTGTCTGCCTTGCCGTGCCATTTATGTGATGCAGCATTTATTCAGCAGCATTTATTCCTATTAATTCATTATTTATGTTTTGCGATTACATTTTTGATAACTTTATTTATGTTGCCAAAAGTGAATGCTTTTTTAAGGTTATGTGTAACTCAGCAAAATATTTTGAGGCAACTTTTGTGGCTTTGAAATTTGAGTGTGTGCAAAAATGGTTTTTCATAACATACATAATATAGATAATATATATACAAAATAATTTATAAAAGGTGCAATTTAAGAGCAGAAGCAAAAAATTGGAAAAGCCCTTGAGTTTTGCTTAAAAAACGGCAAAAAAGCATTTTTGAATTATTTTTTCTACATATTTCATAAAATATGAAAAAAGCCAAAGCACATAGAAAACAGTGCTTCCACTTATTCTTTAATTTGAACACATATCCATTTAAGACCATCTTCAGTATTCATAGGCATCTTTTCTTTCGATTTGTGGCATGGTTAAGGAGCGCTATTTGTAGTTGAATTCAGTCCTTTGTTGATAATCACACTTTAGCCTGTTCTTTGAGACAAATACCTGCTAATGGCAAAATATAAAAACATCTTGGACATTTACATTTGAATTAAAATTTTGAAAACACTCGACTTTCTTCTCCTTATACCTCAAAATTCTAGTACCTTCCCCACAACTTCAACACATAATCTTCATTCGAGTACCAGAGACCACACTTTGAGGTGAACGCCACCAATTTCTTGCATCTAACTTTCAATTTTGAAATGTCTCAAAGCGTCTTTAAATTTTCCAAGTTTACTTCTTAAAGCATTTACCCACTGCTGGCGATACTATATGCAGCTTAGTCCAGTTGCCCCACCGCAAGTCAACCTTTTTGCCAAAGCATACATGTGGGCGCTCTCACGCAACTCCTCTGAGCTACAGTCGGATGTTGGAATGTCATTAATTATATGACTTAAACCCGGCATCAACCGCAACCGCAGACGAAGACGCAAAGGTCTCGCAATACAGGTCGCACGAATACAAACGAAGCTGCTTAGCCGCCAGCATCCAGCACAATGCGGTTGCACCAGCAAACAAAGTGAGGGCCGATTGAATAAATTGGAAGGCTGTGTTTCAACTTACTTAGGTGAATGTATTGTATGCTTTGTTGCTGTGACGTTTGAGGATTTTCTAGTCTTGATTGTCGGTGTTCTGTGTTTGGTCGGGTATGTACTTGCGCTTTTCTAAGCTTGTGGTTCATTTTAGTGGGTGACCTCGTTTGGATCTCATTTTTTGGATATACGAATACACGAAATCCATCCAGTTTTATGCAAAAAACCGACTGATTTGGAAAAATTTTCATCAATTTCCTACTCTTTTGTATAATTTGCGTCTTAATCTACTATAGCACACTTTCCAAAGTACTCATTTATAGGCGCATACAGTTATATGAATTCACTTTAATGCAATAATGTGCGCCTACCATTATTTAATGTGTTGCTCATTACGTAATATATGTGCATGAATATCAGACGATGCTTGCGCTATTAAAAGTGACACTATATACAAGCAGCTAACAACTTAACAACCCATTACCAGTCTCATTCGTTGCATGCAACAGCACTTAGGCGGTGTGAAATGTGTGCACGTGTGTGTGTAGACAACGCTACGATAATTTTCATTTCCACACAGAAACTAATACCTGCCTGCTGTGATTGTTGCCTTTCATGGGCCACTGTTATGGTATATATGTATAAGTGTGTGTGTGCATAATTGTCCCATGCATTATTCATGTGCTTTGCTTGATGATTGTGGTGCCGGCTGGTGCATAGTTTCACTTATAAGATAACATCTACTCTGCGTCCATACAACTATCTCTTCAACAGTCGCCTTTTCTAATCTCGGCTTGCATGACAGTTTTTCTGTTACATAATTTATTCCGTTTAACACTTTCATGTCAAGGGTTCAATTCTGCTTGTTATTTATTTAATTAAATATTCTTTTCTTCTGGCTTGGAGAAAGCAAATTTTAAGCGCTGGTAATAAAGTGGAGTTAAGTGTGTGTTGGAAGGCGGACTTTGGACGAAAGTAAGGGTTATACATAAACACATTACATAATCGAAAAACATTGAAGATGGTTAATAAATGTCTAGCGATAGTGTTTCTAATAAAATGAAAGACCTCCCACTGCTTTCACTCATTTATCGAGTGTTTAGGCAAAGCTATATGAAAATTATAACACAAAAAAGTATAATACACACTAAGAACTTTAGCTGGACGTTAACGACCTTTATGCTCCTTTGCTTTTGGTCCAAGTTTGCAACCCTCTGTTGCCTGATAAATACTAATATTTTATATTAATTCTTCAATAAAATTAGGAAAACCCAAACAGCTAGCATATTTTCCTTTTCAAAGTGTTTTATTCGGAATTGAAAATCCATACTGAGACAGATTGAGACAGTCAGGCATTTATTATCATTTTTGGAAAATAATGTTGTTGTTGTAGGGCCAATTAAGTGGATTTACCGGTCTTTGGCCGGATTAAAATCTGTGGTCCGTTCCGGTTACGTAGACCCGACTGCCGTGGAAACGGCTTAGAAAATAATTGACCTCAGCGCCACCTATCGAATTTTGTAATATTTTTTTATACGAATTTTCCGCACGGCAAAAATTTTTTGATGAGCATTTTTTAATATAAATTTGAATTTTTCTATGGGTTGTTAGATTAAGACGTCGATCCTAAGAGGCATCTCACTTTGACTGTTAAGAACGTCGGCCTGTTGTGGTACCTAAAAATACAATAGACTGGATCGTGAGACTCCTACAGACTGACAAAGCGATTTGATGGGTTGAAATCTGCTGAGAATGGTAAAGTCAGTTTCGGTTATATTTTCTGGTCGCCGAATATAAGACCACTCAGTTTTGTAAAAGCTGGCCCTTGGAGGAGAGCGTGTGTGAATGTTCCAATTTTACTGTCTCTATACAACTTTGACAACTAGCATTCAATAAGATTTTTTAGCCTTACCGCATGAATGCCTATTGGAAAAGTGGTAAGAGTTCCTACGATTATGGAAGATGAACAGAGCAAGTAGTTCAGTTGATGTCTTGCATTTTACTTTAGGGCAGAGAGATCTCACCGGAGCTTTTAGCAGGCGCTAGTCGACGTTCACACCAGGTTCATTTATACAGTGATAGAACGTAAGAGGCTAAAGGAGATCCAACAAGGTTCTATTCTGATATGGGCTGGACAATGGGGACCAGAAACTCCAACGAGTCTGATGAGCAATTAGCTTGACGCTGTTTCAAATGAGGTCAGACACTCCTGACTAGCTTTGAGCGCTGAGCTTGTATTGACGCACTGCCGTCAGAGTGGATGCTCACAACTCCCTAAATATGCTGATATTCGTAGCAGTACTTCCACCGCCACTTTTATAGAAGAGAGATACCACTTACGCAGTTCATAATTTTGCTGCATATGTTTGAGTAATTGGAAGACAAAAGTGTAAATTTATGTTTTCTATACCAAGATGATGGATTACCAAAATTCAATTTACTTATACGCCACTTTAACCACCGCACAGCTGTATAGACTGTTTCATATGTAAGTAATGTTAAGCGATTATCCTGTCAGCCCTCCCACTTGCCGCCGCCGTGCTTTTATGCACAGCCTTCAGCATAATTACAACCAAAATTTTAAGAGTGTCGAATTTACTTTGATTGCATTCTAAATTTACGAAATTTTCCCCGGAACCGAGCAGCGTAAAAGTTAATATGACTAGACGGGTGGGCGCGTTATATAACACAAGCGAGCTGAAGCATATATGCGGAGCTTTTAACACGCGCTTTATGCTTGTGTTTATTTAATATGCTTGCACGCGGAATTCAGCCTTTGAAAATTTTTGTGTGTCGCCAATAATGTGAGGGTGAAATTAAATTACGCAACTGTGTGGCAGCAGAAACGCACAACGAAGCGTTTGGAGAGCTCACAGTACAGTGTGTAATAAAAAAGTGGGACTGCCCGGAAAAAGCTAACTTTGGAAGCGCGTAGACTCAGAGTTGTATTTCTCTGTTTTGTATTATTTATCTATATTTTCGTAGCCAACTGAATAATTAAGAAAGTAGTATAAGCTCTAAAGGTTTTTTCTAAATGCTGATTAGTACACATCAGCATAACGCTCAACTATTCAGCGAAAACTAATAATCAAATTTTTCAGGGTTTGGTATAGTCGAAGACATGAAAAAATAACTATATTAAATCGCCTTTTTTAGTAAATAATTTTTTTTTTTACATAAAAGTAAAAATTAAGCATCACGAAATAAGGTAACCTATAAAGTAACTGATTCACTTCGCAGATTTAAGGGATTACGTGGGTTTTGTGATTTCAAATAAATTTTATGTTTTTTATTTATACTATTATTTTTATATACCTAGAATATTTTCCCAAAGCTTCAAGACAATAGCAATAAAATTGTAGAACCTTTAAGAGAACGAACCATCAGGCTGGACCGGTCGGCTATTCCAAACTTTTCTCGGAACATCACTTTTTAAGAAAATGGTCACGATTTTTCAGAAACTAGTGAATCGATCTTATTGACATTTTTCGCTGTTCTTTTAATCTGATGACCTTATGAATAATCTAATGATCTTATGATTAATCGACACATTTTTTCAAGGCAATTTGTGCTAAAAATTAGACGTTTGTATTCTCCTAAAATCAATCAAATCAAAACAAATTAGTTTTATTAGAAGATAATCTACTGCCTCATCAAAATTTTCAGGAAAAAAAACAAAGAGACTTTCAATTCGCCAGTAGCTTCTTTCAATATTTTCTCAGAAGAACAAAGAACCTTTCAAACAAGTTAGCGATTATCAAAAAGATACATGTAGCGTTGCCAACTTTTGTTCACCAAAAGTAGACAAAATTTAGCAGCAACAAAAACAGACCAACCAACACACACTGTAGCTAAGCACAGCAGCGAAATAAGATAATGGCGACACATCAGACTCGTTACAGTAGAGAAAATTACGAAATTAAATTAAAAATGTTGTGTTTACTTTTCTGGGTACCACGCCCACGACGTCCGACGCCGCTCACCCACGCTTGAAATGGTAACTGAACAGAGTCTGTTGAATGGGAAGCGGCAGAAGCACAAAAGAAAGCGCCAAAGCAAAAATGCGGAGGCAATATTTAACCGGCGCTGCGTTTGGAATGAAGACAAATACCAATGCTGGCAATTAGAAGAGCGGCAACATTAAAGGAAACTCTACGCAACGCACAGGCGGTGAGCGGGCGAGAAGACGGAGGAGTACCGATTTATGCGGCAGCAGTTAGGCGCAATGTGGGCGCACGCACACACAAAACCAGCAGGACTTGAGAGTGTGTGTGAGGCTGTGGCAGCAGCATAATGCGACTCTGTGGAGCAGCAAATGAACGGCAGGCAAGCAAGCGATGCGTAGGCTGCTGCCGCATTGCGTTCACCGTTGCCAGCGCTTCGTCGAGTTAATTGCCAAAATGTGGCGAACAGTTTATGTTTAATTGAAAAATCAAAGCCTGCGCCATTTCAAATGCTTATTCTGTAATTTAATGTTTGTCAAAATGGAATTCCGTGTGGAGCAATAGAATACGGTAGTTGTCGAAATTCATTGCATATTTCAAGGCGTGGTGACTTTGGGGACTAGTAGCATAATTTCAGGCGCGCTCGCATTAAGAAAGCGCTCAACCGAATGAAATCGTGAGCTAATGTTGTTGCTGTTATTTACTGTTAGATATTTAAGCTTGGAAAACTTTCAATTTCCGTTAGATAAAGCCCTTTAAAGGAAACAATTTGACTTGCATAAAATTATGTTTTAGTTATCTGTATTTATTTTTTATTATGAGCAACAACATTTCGTTGTATAAATTATCAGTTGCTCTTTCTTTTCTCGCCGTTTTCCAATATTTTTAGTGAAGTTTCGACTAGGCAGCGCAGTGCGCTTATGCCGCAGGCGTTTTGATACGGTTGCTTTTACAAAATATTCTGCTTGCTTCATTTGCACTTGCACATGTGTGTGGGAGGAAATTTTAGACAGAATTTTTTTTGGTTTCAGTTTTTTTATTGAGTTCTGTGTAGTACACAAGCAGCAGCACAAAGCGCCGCCTATGCGCCTTCGTTTATGCGACATATATGTGCCTAAAAGCCTATATGTACTCGCATATATACATACACGTATATATAGCACAAACATTATAGAAATGTACATAATTTTCTTGGAAACTCTATGTACACACGTTGGTGTATAGATACACATGTTGCCACTTGCGCGTTGCCTTGCCTCTGTGAAACCAATTTCTGCTTAACAGGATATTATCAAACTTTTCTGCTTTGTTTTGTTTTTCTTTTTAAAAATTCGGTAACTTTCCACACTTTTTGTTTGATTTTCTCAAGAAAATAATTTTTATTTCATATTATTTATTTTTTGTGTATTCTTTCTGCTTCGTCTAAGATATAATGTATTTAATTTTCTGATATATATAAGTTGCTTACTTTTTTGAAGTCTTCTCTCTGTATATATAAGCACTTCGCATTCACAGAACAGTTTACTTCCTCTTTCCAATGAGACTTGGCTGAATTATTCGAAGGGAATATAAAGCATTTTTGCTGCTTTGTTAAGAGAGAGACTTCCTCTATACTTTGAGAGATGAGTACATATAATTCTAAGTATTTTTATGAAACCATACAACTCCTCCAAGAATTTTTAATTAAGTAGACATCTATCAGTTAGATTTCCATTTGCTATCAACCTCAATAACTCAAGGGCCTCACGCTATACGCCCACAAGTGTGAATTGACCCCGTAATTGATACCACATGAAAGACCATTGAAGGTCAAATAGATTTTTCTAAATTTTATATTTAGTCATCAGAGAAAACGTTCGTACAATTATATACTACTATCAGCAAAAAATAGTATGATTTTGTTCATAATTTTAAATGCCTTAATTATTACATTATTTCAGTAGTAAGTAAGCGCATCTTTCGGAAGTGAAAACGGTGCCCAGTTTCTTGACTTGAGAGAAAAGGGAAGTGATTTTTATACAATTTTGTTAAGGAAGAAAGTCAAATGAAAATATACTTTTATCAATCTAAGAGACGTACGACTTTTTCGCTTTACTGCCTTATCTTACTAAGAAAGTCAATCTATTAAATGAATTACTTTTGTTGTTTTAAAGTAATCATGCAGTATTCAGAGGTAACGACCCAACCATGAAATGTTGCTTTAAGCCTAGTATTGTTTATCTTGGTTGAAGGTAGCGAATGTTAGTTCTGCACGATTGAAATCTTATTTTATAAAATTTTCAGAGAATGGTCCTTGGAAAAGACTCATAATATGAGGTAAGGTATGTTCAAAAAATATCAAGTATTGTAAATTTAAATTATTCGCGGGGTTGGAGAATGCAATTATCAAATTATTTTTTTAATCATCGTAAAAAATCGTGTCATACGTGTTTGTCTGCGATAGACTCCTAAACTGCAGAACCGATTTTAGTTTAGTCTAGCATACTGTGTCCAGTTCGAACTTACTTAGAAGATAGGATAGCAAAAACAATTCATAAATAAAAAATACACTGAAATCTTTACTAAATGAACGCTTTATTAAGCGGGCATCTTCATTAGCCATGCACATTGGCCGGTCCCAAAATATGTTGATGATGATGTAAGAACAATTTGTTAAGCAGACAACTCTATTAACTAGACAGAAAGGCTAGTAACTAGACATTTAGAAAGCAGTCCTAAATTCGTTATTTTTTTTAAATTAAACCTCAAGTACAATCTCTTGGATTCTTATACCGACAAAAACGTCGCTAAAATTGAAAGTATTTTTACAAACTTGGTAATTTTTTGTTGTTAAACGACCTGAGGTTCCTTATTCGTGAAATCTTGGCCACAAAAAATACAGTAAAAATATATAGCCGTCATATTCCCCAGACTTGGCTCCATGGGCCTTTTTCCTATTTTCAAAAAAAAAAAACGGAGAACCTTAAAGAGCCGGCGTGTTACAAATGAGCACAATTGAGCTTGAGAAATGTTTTGACGATTAGAAGGAGCACTGGACTTCATAAAATCTAGTGGAAACTATTTTTAAGGCAAAACCATTAAAAAAAAAGAAAACGAAAAAATTCATAATTTTTCGAATGTACCTCTTATACTACACAACCAATCTATCTATCTATAAAACAAATTTTCCATCTATGTATTTTTTCTTTGGAATATATTTCCCTAATAAGAGGAATAGTTCCTTTATACTCGTATTTATTTCTAATAATAAAACTTCCCTACAATTAATGCGTGTTTCTTTATTCAATAAAGGTTGCCTTAGCAACGAAAGCAAATCGACATACATAGATAAAAACTACATGAAAGCACCTTCAAAAACATTTTTTCTTTATACAAGTATCCAGCTAGCTGTCGTCCTTTGAACTAACTTCCGCTAAAACCCCAACCCCAACCAAACCAGTTGCATTTTCCCCACAACACGCACATTTGCCATCACGACCACCCCACTATCGATCCAAAACAGAAAAAAAAAAAACAAAATAAGAAAAAGAAAACGAAAAAAAGCAAAAAACAAAAACAAAAATAAAAAATAAAAAAAAGTAAGAAAAAGGAAAAAATATATAAGAACAAAAGCAGGGGCGGGAGACAAGCCCACTTGAAACACCTTAAAGCGCCAGCATTGCGTGCGAGCGCCAGTGAAAATGTCATTTCATTGCTACAATTTACCCACCTGATAATCTAGATTAGTACCACTCTACATAAGCTTTGAGCGCCGTATTTTCATGGAATTCCTTTCTATCGTTTCGTGTCGTGTCTTTTTTTTGTATTTATTTTTTGTGCTGTTCTGTTTCGAATGTCATGCAATTAATTTAATGACAGAGTTGGAGTGAGTTGGGGCGCAGGGCGAAATGTTTTATGAAGCATTAAAGCAAAAGAGTTACAATTAACGGCGAAACGCAAAGCGTTTAAACATTGTTGTCGCAGCTATTTCGGCTTTTGTCGAATTTCAGTTGGGCGAACTAAATGAATTTTTTATTAGCCGAGTTTGGGGGAACACACAAAGCCAATTAAAGTTTAATTTATTGTGGAAAAATGAGGACGATAGCGAAAATTGACTTCCAAGTGTAGGCTAAATTGGGAAGTGCTTTGGGGGGAAGGGGGTTTAGACGTGCTTTGTAGCATATTCAATTATGGTATGGCGATTTGATAAGTTTAAGCGTGTAATAATGACAATGCTAATAGCAGTTCACTTGTTTTCTTTATGTTTATTCTAATGAATCATATCTCAAGTTGCTCAGTTGCTCAGGAATAAATAAAATCAATGTAGTGAATTTATTTTGGAGAGAATATATCAGAAATATGTTAATATTGGAATTCTTAACAAGATTTGTTTGGAATGAAAATTTAACTAAAACTTTTCGTAAATATTTAAGTTAAACATAGATATTCCATTAGCTCAGGCTATACGTGCCGACTGTCATGCCATATATAGACCTACTGGTCCTTTGCAATGCTAGATGGTGGTTCAATTTAGTTCGACGGGAGGTCCGAAGTAAAATATTCCATTAAAAATCAAATTATTGTAGTACAGTCAGCTCTTTTACGAATAGATACAATTTTCTGTAGCTGTTCTGATAACATATTATACACATTTTTAGCATACATTTAGGCTGATAACACATTATACAGCATTTTTTTTAAATTTTGTTATGCACATTTGCATACATATTTTACAGTTATTTTGTACACATAAATTCAACTTTGCTGCGCTATAAAGAAAGCACATAAATTATATAAAGAATTCACAACTGCCAACGAAATATTAAAGCATATTTTGATTTAGTGCTTATGGCTCCAATAAATTAGTTGCGATTATGCTACTGTCAAAACTGTTTTTTATGAAGCCTTGCTTATTTTTATTGCATATTGAAAGAGTGGAATGGAATACTGATAACATAACGCTGAGAGCTTTCATTTTGTGTGCGTGCCTTCGTGCTTACTGCGGCGCTTAAAGCTTTTACTGCTATAAACAAGTATGCTGAGCATAATTTCAGCGTGAATAGTGAATATTGAAGACTTATTACAATAAGTTGAAATTTTTATTAGAAATACGAAAAGACTTATTCGACTAACCAATATTAATGTTTTCTTTTTTAATATTATTCAGCTACAACCGCTTTATAATAAATAGAAATCCATTTGAAGTTCAATTATGTTTAGCGGTTTGAGAAAAATGGCTCAACTAAAACCATTAAGTTTTCGTAAACACAATAAAGCGCTCGACTGTTTGTTTACTTCGTCTCAAAAGCGCAATAATTTTGAAAAACAAAGCGCTTGCTCTTCGGCAGCTCAAATATTTATGTGCGAGCGTTACGGATATGCCAATAAAACTGCCAACTGTGACACGCCCCCCCATATATGAGGTGCTCTCTGCAGACTTGTAGCGGCTCCAGGCGCAAATAGTGCACACCTTCAATATCCTCCAGCCACTTTCATGGCTTCTCGCGCATACTTGTTTATTTCTTTTAATGCTTTGCTGTTATAGTTTTGCTATTATTTTTCCGTACATTTCGCTTACGGCGCTATTATTTTCGGCATTTTATCGCTAGCGAACGTAGTCTGCTTGTGTTTACTGTTATTTTGGTTGCGACCGCTTGCAGTGCGCTGGGGAAAAGTTATTATTCAAGTTTGTTTGCAGACTTTTAGGCGTCATACGTGCTGCTCACAAATACAAGCGCTATATAAACACACTCACACATATATATTATGTACCAATGGCGCATACACGCGCACTTGTACGTAATGCAATAAGTTTGTGTTGGAACTGGGTTGCGCATTTTATCTCCGTACACACACACAGGCACACGCGCGCTTAAGTGGAAATTATGTAGGAATTATAAAACTTTACTGTCGCTACTTGTGTGCGTGTATGTGTGAGCCTGCATCTTTCGCTTGCGCAGCTGCAATGCTCATATAATTCTTACAAAACTCGCATAAAGTTTCGAAGTGGATAAAATATCGCCGATTTCTGCTTTAGCAAATGGTCGAAGGAAGTTTTTGGTTACATGAAGTCAAAATATTAGTTTTACATACAACTTTCTTGTTTGTAGCAGATATTTGTTATTACAATGGCAACTATAAAGAATTTAATATATTTTTGATTTGTCTTTTACTACAAAAGAAGGGCTTAAAAGTCCGAAAGAAGAAGTTCAGCGGTTGAAAATAATTTTCCATAATTTTTTCGTAAACTTTCTGCACGTAAAAATTCAAAAATTTATTATTAACACTCCTAATACTCAAAAATACCCTTAAAGTAGTGTTATATATTACGAAAGAAACGTTTTGCTTAGTATTTTCCACTCGGCTTTAACATTCGTCGCTGCCGCCGAACAATGGCAAATTAATGTTAATGATTTTAAGTGCAAAATGCTGGCAGCCCATAGAGACGAGTGTAGAGACAACAGTGTATTCTTTTGTTAATTCGCTTTATGCTTCAAATTTCCTGTTGTTCTTTCCATTCTAACTGTTCTATTCAGTGTAATGTGGCGTCATTGTTCGCTGCATTGTTTGCGCGCCTAAAAGCCCGCAACGCCGCAGCACGCATCACTGCCGCCTGCATACTCAGATAACTAGCAAACACACACACACATATAGCTAGCAACAAACACACATACATGTGTGTGAATGCGCACATGCAAATTTGACCAATACACTCACATACACGAGGGCCTGCGCGCCCACACGCTGCTCCAAAGTGGCATCATCCTGTGCTTTTGTTGCAAGTCGTGTCTTCTTCGTTTTTAGCAGCTTTTACGGCTGCGGGTGCATGTGCCTTGTTTGCCTATGTTGCTGCGCATATTTACTATCATTAACACAGTTTTTTTTGTTGTTACTTTGCACTTGCTTTTGTTAAATTTATGTTCATATAAGTTAGTCTACACAGCAGATTTGCATTGTGCGCCATTGTCTTCCACTTTTTTCCCTTTTTTATATTTTTTAGTGTTTTTGTAAAGTGTGTCATTCGGCTGCTATTGTCTGCTCAAGCGTCGCGTGCAAGGACAATAATTAATAGAGTGTGCGTTGGCAATTATTTGTAGTTGCTCTTGGGCTCGGATATGCACGCGCGTAGCTTTGTTGCAGTCTCTAATACGAGTATGTTTGGTTAATGCGATCATTATCTAAGTAACTTAAGTTTCAGTTATATAACGGGTGATTTTTTTGAGGTTAGGATTTTCTTGAATTAGTATTTGACAGATCACGTGGGATTTTAGACATGGTGTCAAAGAGAAAGATGCTCAGTATGCTTTGACATTTCATCATGAATAGACTTACTAACGAGCAACGCTTGCAAATCATTGAATTTTATTACCAAAATCAGTGTTCGGTTCGAAATGTGTTTTATCGACCTCATTTCTGGTTGAATGGCTACGTAAATAAGCAAAATTGCCGCATTTGGGGTGAAGAGCAACCAGAAGCCGTTCAAGAAGATGGCGCTACATGCCACACAGCTCGCGATTCTATGGCCATTTTGAGGGAAAACTTCGGACAACAATTCATCTCAAGAAATGGACCCGTAAGTTGGCCACCAAGATCATGCGATTTAACGCCTTTAGACTATTTTTTGTGGGGCTACGTCAAGTCTAAAGTCTACAGAAATAAGCCAGCAACTATTCCAGCTTTGGAAGACAACATTTCCGAAGAAATTCGGGCTATTCCGGCCGAAATGCTCGAAAAAGTTGCCCAAAATTGGACTTTCCGAATGGACCACCTAAGACGCAGCCGCGGTCAACATTTAAATGAAATTATCTTCAAAAAGTAAATGTCATGAACCAACCTAACGTTTCAAATAAAGAACCGATGAGATTTTGCAAATTTTATGCGTTTTTTTTTTTAAAAAAGTTATCAAGCTCTTAAAAAATCACCCTTTATTATATGCATATGCGCTTCATATTTTGAGGTTATGAGTGTTAGTAGAAGGAGTGTGACTTAGCTAACTTGCTCAGCGCAATATGCGTGGTTCTTCGCTTGTTTTCATGTTTATTTCAAAGCCGTACTGCTAGTTAAAGAAGTTCTATGCCTCCGATAGATGGCGCCAAAGTAGGAATTGTGCCTGAAAATCGTATTTATGGTATGATTTAGCACTTATTCAAGGTGTAAGTGAGTAATATAGCGCTAAGTAGCCCCTGAATGTATTTATTTCTTAAACTAATACCTAAGTCCTTTAAAATTTTTTAAAATTATAATTTATAAGTTCAGCTTTAAATAAAATTCCTAAATTTTTTTATAAATCGTGACTTTTTTCCACTTTGTTTTAGCTCTCTGAGCTTGTAAGTTAAAATTTTCTGTTTGCTCCGAAAAGTAGGCAACTTTTTTCAAATCTTCAAATCAAAGTAATATATTTACAAATCTTGACTTTTTTCGACTTTGTTTCGGCTCTCTGAGATTGTAGATAATATTTTTCTGTCTACTCCGAAAAGTAGGCATTTTTTTAAACTTTAAATCACAATAAGTTTTAAACAAAATATCTATCGCTAATATCTATTGTAGAGTTTCTAGTACATTTTGAAAAGAGACTCATCTAGATAAGTTTTTACTGCCTTAAGCGTCCCTTTCAAGCTCGTGTTTAAAAAAAATGTGAAATATGATATATGTATGTATATATGCAAACTCATTTAGAGGAGTAGCAAACCGTCAGTAAGGTAACCAATTTTCTTATGTCCTGAACAGAAAAACGTCGTAGGTCATATAAAATATATATACTTGTAGATATATAAATAGTCAGCATCGATAGCTGAGTCGATTCAGATCGGTGTGTCTGCCTGTATGTATAAACAAGAAATAGTCGCTCAGTTTCTTAAATATCGATCTGAAATTTTGCACACGTCACTTTCTCATGAATAAGTTACTTATTTTTCGGAATTGGTGACATCGGTTCACTTTAGCATATAGCTGTCATACAAACTGAACTATCGGAATCAAGTGTTTATATGGCAAGCTCTTTCATTTGACGAGATATCTTCAAGAAATTTGGTATACGTTTATCCTGAAGCAAAGGTGCCATCTTCGAAGAAATGGTTCAGATCGGGTAACTATAACATATAGCTGCCACATAAACCGACCGGTCAAAAGCAATCCTTTGTATAGAAAACTTTTGTATTTGGGAAGATATCATCACAAAATTTAGCACAGTTTATCTTCCAAGAAAACGCTATAATCACTGATTTCTTTTTTTGAAATCGGGCTACTATAGCATATAGCTGTCATACAAAACGAACAATATAGATCAAGTTCTTGGATGGCAAACTTTTTTATTAGACAAGATATGTTCACGAAATTTAACTTGGAGTTTACTCAGAGATAACGGTACAATTTCCAAGAAATTGTTCAGATCGGCAGACTATAGCATATAGCTGTCATACAAACTGACTGAGTACACATTTATTATTCAAGTTGTTGAGATTTATAAATTTTAGCAGAGATTAAAAACTCATTTTAGTAGAAAAATAGTTAGTGCATAGCCTCAACTATATATTTACGTATATAGTATGTAAACAAACACAAATACAAATTGAGAAACGCAAAATCAAGTTAATAATATCAAAGTAGAAAAATTCAACTAACACACACTATAAAAATTAAAAATGTTGAGCACTTAAAATTTGAATATATGCAAATGTGTGTAGATACATATATATATTATTTATGTATATGCAATGTATAAAATATTTTGCACGCAAGTGTCATTTCGTGAATTTGCATAAAATGTGCAAAAATCTAGATTATTCAAAGCATTACATTGGCTCTAATCAACTATGCAGAACGCCAACAACAACAACTCGGAAAACAGCCACTGCGCGCTCTGCATGTCGACATGAAAATGTGCGTGTGTGAGTGCACTCAATAAAAATGCAAAATTTGCCAAGCAATCAAAGTGAAAAACCATAAACTAAACTGGCCGGCTGGAGCAGCGCCGAACAACTACTCGTCTATGTATGTGTGAGTGTGTGTGCGTGTCGATGGAAGTCCGGCAACAATGTTGTTTTCGAGTTTTACACCAAATGTTGTCTGGTTACAAAATTAAAATTCCTGTGTGTTCGCTTGTATGCATTTCCGAAGCGCACCTGCGTGTATAAGTATGTGTGTGACGAGGTATATTTGTATAAGTATTTCTACACATTCGTGCAGTCCTTTACGGTGGGAGGCGGTTTAGAAGGATTTCGTTGAATATCGTTGCAGGAGGCATTTGTAGCATAAATGTCAGCCGCAGACCCCTCACTGTCAATCCAACCGAACTGCAGTCACAAACACACGCACACATACACACACATACAGCAACATATTATAATCACATGTTGCCATGATGTTGGCATAGCCCTTGGTCAATTTCTTGCATTCATCAGCACTCAAAAACCAAAAAAAAAAAATCAAAAAAAGGAACGAAAAATTGATGAAAATGCAACCACGGCGCTCCCATTGACAGCAACAGTGGCCGTTGGGCGCACCGTTACTTTGCCGAGCTGTGCGTAAAGGTGTGCATGTAAGCGAATAAATTTCATGAAGTATGCACTTTGTTGTAGTTGCAGTTGTTGCTGTTGCCACTGCTGGAGGTTTTTGCATGCTGATGTGATTTCGGTGAGTCGCACACACAATGGTGCTCCCGTGTGTGTGTGTGTGTGTGTTGGTGCACTTTTGTCTGCAATCAGCGTAGCCACACAATTTCGGCAAGTCGGAATGCCCTCAACGTTGTTGCAACAGCAGCAGCAAACGCACTCACCTAAAAGTGCACAAACATGTCTGAACATGCACTAAATAAATGCCTATGTATGTGTGTGAGTGTGTATGTTGAATTCGAACTATCAACAGCATGCACATTTGTCAGCTGAGCCAACTTTTTCGTGCACTCTATAGCCATCACTTCCCACGCCATTACACCCGCAATAACCTTCTCTCCTGCACTCCATTAACTGATGCCCGTTTTAAGAGCGTAGCACTATGTTGAATTCGGCTTCCATCAGGATATCCCGTACAAAGCGACTTACAAATGAAATCATACAACAATTGAGGAAAAAGGAAATTCGATTTTAACGGTATTGTCATTCGCAATGATATAAAGCGTACAGCTACGAGCTGGATATCCAGCATACAAATATAAAACTCTCCACAAATGTGTGTGTGTGTGTGTGTGCAGCTTACATCGGTCAACGGCTGACCAGTTTGTTGCTGGGTCGTTGGCAGCATTAATGAATTGCCAGTGAATTTTAGCCAAAATCATTGCATCCCTGCTAGTCGGTTGATCGAACGATTGCAATGATTGGTTGCGGTTCGTTGTAATTGCCAGTTGCCATAGAGATTTTGTGTACCTCTTCGTTATTTGCATTTTTATAATCAATTGATGCAATGTAAACCAAATTCAGCATGTTTTCGAGGCATTGCATCAGTGACGTTGACCCGCAGAACTTTAGATTTATTAATCAGTAGAAAATCAGGGATTGATTTGACTAGGCTTTTGCAACGTTATTAGTACTCAACTAAATATTTTTATTTTTTTTCGACGATTTTGAATAAATGTGGCAAATGAAATATGGTTACCGAAATCAAGGCAGTGTTGAAATGATTCTACCTTATTTTCTTCTAAAGAGCTAAAGCAGCTGGAATCCAAATCGGACAGCATCCAGCAAGAACTCTTACAGACATTGAAATGTGGACCTTATTGAGAGCGAAAAGTTCCCTGGACCATATGCGATTTACCTTGGGCCAGAGGGACCTCACGACTGCACAGCAACTGGTAGTCAACCAGCTCTTGGTGATTTGGTTTGAACCCCAACAGTCTAATAGTAAGCCATAGGAAGTTAAAAAGCTGCAACCCGTTTCTATTCCGCTTTTATTGAGATGGAGCCTGTCCTAGCGAGCTCATCGGCTTTACAGTTTCCTGCAATACCGCTATGGTCAGGTTCTTTACTGAGAGCGAAGAGTTCCCGCCAGCGCTTGCTGATTTGGTCTAAGGCCCAGTAGTTTGGTAGTGAGCCACAGGAAGCCAAAGGAGCTCCCGTTTCTATTCCGCTGTAATTGAGACTGAAGTGACTGTCCTATCAAGTTCATCAGCCTTATATTTTCTTACAATACGGCGGTGTGTTTATGTATCCAAACCAGTCTAGTCATGAAATAATTGGATGCTAGAAAAGGAATCTAGACATCCATTTACTAGTACTAGTAGTCAGCGAACCCAAGACGAATATCGCTGCTCTACTAACGGAGGGGATTGTCACCATTCTGAAAGAAGTGACGCTCTGAAGCAGTGAATCTATTGCTATCTTTATAACTTCACCCTCCGCTTAGAAGATGCCGGCAGTGGTCAGGAATACGAAAACTTTAGCTGATGGAAATTTCTGGCAGTGTACTCTTCCACCAATCAGAAAAAGATTATGCTAAAACCAAAATATTTTGCATAAAGAATAAGCAAGCCGGGAATCATACGTATTTGGGACAGCACAAAAAGTGAGTGGAAACAAAAAAAGTGGGGTATAAGCCCAGGATCAAATAATTCTTCCTTATTATAACCTGTAATCTACCTTTTTAGTATTTAATTCAAAAAGCTTCTTGTTAAAAAAGCTCTGAACTGATGTTTTGTACCGCCGAAAAACGCAATTATGAAGAACATTTTTAGTATCAAAATTATAAGGAATTCCGAAGTATTTTCTAACATCTTTATTTTCAAGTAATTCAAAAAGGTCCGTCACAGGAAAATTCATTTCTCTGGTCGCTTGGGAGCTAAAAGATTTTCTTTAGCATTTTGGTGCTTAAAATTGCGTATATTTCCTAAGGGACCCTAGCACATCAAAAACATGTGGGGTTGAAAAAACAATCAAAATTTTTTATTCGAATTCCAGATTTTGTAAAATCTCCGAAAACAATGTCGCAGTCCTAAATTGATTAGCTCTCCAAAGAGGACCCAAAAATGAAAATCCGTCGTAATCGAAAAAGGCGTTTAGTTTGTGTATAATTTTCAACCAATCAAGAATTTACATACCTAAGTCTTTGGAACATTTACATTACATTGCACAAAAACAAAATTACCAACAACTTAAACTAAGTTTTTCGGCTTCAGTTGCAGCGCATAAACTCTGCATTAGACGAGGTTATAAATATATAGACACATGGGCTCAGTAGCACAACAAAAAGGGCGCCAACACGCTGTGACAAGAAATCTTTTGCACCTATTTGTGTAAGCGTATTGGAGCGTGCGCAGGTATTGCTTGCCTACATTTAGGCGTTGACAATGGCAAACTTCGGCGCAGCGCAGAGAACGGATGTGTTTGCCATTGTGCTGTAGTGTGAAAATGCAAAACTTTTTATCGGCGTGCGCAATCTCAAAGAAGGTGTCGATGTGTAGTTAAAGACAGCAGGATTCTACTCGTGTGTGTGTGTGTGGGAATTAATCTGCTAATTTTACAACGTGTAATACGGCAAGTAAGACAAAGAAAACACAACCCTATACAAATACGCGTCGAACGCTTGTTATTGGCATAAAAGTTGGGAATTTGAGAAATTGTATGCGCGCTTGAGCTGCTTGACATTAATAGCGAGGGTGTTTATTTTATGTTTGCTATGATTTGACTTAGTGGGAAATTTCACTTTGTTTTCGTGTGGAGACGGAGACGACAGTGTAACTTGGCTTGTAAATTAAGAGGTTTCTGGTGTAATTGCTTACATTTGTTGAGCTCCACCAAGCTGAGACCTTGATCTTTTTAACACATTATTGTCGTATTTGAACTATTTTTCGTTTCCTGTTACTATTCGCTTCAGAAATGCATTGATTTCATATCGATTCAGCAAATAATCGCAGACGTTAATTTGGTCTATTAAATTTTTCCCAAACATCGAGCTTAATTTTTGTAGCCAGCCTTTTTTTAAATGGTTCAAAACCATTTAATGATGGATGTAAAATTCCTTAGCGATGTCATTGCTGCTTATGCCACGGTCCTGGTCAATCTTTTCTATAATTCCATGGAATTTTTCAACGAAATGTCGACCAGAGCGAGGTTCATCTGTCACAACGTAATTTCCAGAACGGAAGCGAGCGAACCTTTTTTTTTACTAAGAACCGTTAAAACTGATGCGTTTCCTGTATTTCTGCAGTTGTCAGTATGTCAAATTTAATGACAATTGTAGACAAACCATTGAAAGTGATTATTCTCACAATTTTATAATAAACTGTGACAAGAATCAGTACAAATAAGTAACTTAAAGCAAAAAGTAAATTCCATTTTGAAAAAACGGTCACTAAAATTCAAATTGATAGTTGATCGTTATTTATGTCATATTTCTCTTTGAAGAAGAGAGAAAAGTCGATGTCTTGTACAATTTTCAATTCTATAAAATCGAGTTTGGCAATGTTGTTATATTCTACGAGCTCCATTTAAGAAACATTCTCGGTAATTTGCATATGATTGCCTGTATAGCTTCTTGCGTAAATTGACAGGGAGTCTGAAACAACAGAACTCCTGCTAATTGACTGCACAGCAGGCCGTCGGATCCATGTTTCCAAATAAGTATCAATATCAATATGCTGGACCTAGGTGAGCCCTTGTGATCTAGGAGAGGGCACGGTAGACCTAAGGTCGCGGTGCATACCTCGTTTATTAATCAATCTATCACAAACATACGTTCTGACTACAGCGCCATCTAACGAACATATTAATATTTGATGCCATGTCATTTATATGAGGTCCAAATAGTTATTTACCAAATCCGAAAAGACGAGGATAGTTTATTTTTTAAAACAAGAAAATCAGAGTAGAATGAAACCCATCGGAAACAAAAACAAAATGACAAGCACTCAGGAAAAACTAATTTGTGGCGTTCTGAAGTTGAAAAAATGAAGGGAAAGGGCTTGGTTAAATTTTTAAGGGTTAAAAGGTTTCACCTCGATTTCCGACAAAACCACGGGACCTATAGAAAAAAGTAGTATGGCATTGTTGCAAGTGGTGAAACAATCTATAACATTAGTTTATACAATTTCCTCAAATAACCTACAAATTTATGTACAAAATTCAAACAACCTAGTTTTTATGTTTTTTTTTCATTTTATAAAACTTTTTTCACACGAAAGTAGGAGTGAACCTACCTTCTTATGTCACGAACATTTAATAAAAAATATATTTTATTTGAAAAGCAGTGTGTTCGTGACATAAGAAGGTAAGTTGTATGAATTTATTTCTTTTTTCATCATTTTTATTATGGTTATTGATTAGTCTAAAAGGCAAATCTGTTTCCCAAAGTATTTCAATACTAACCGGCTATCGGATAGTTGTTGGCTTTGCATAGTTAATACTAAGTAAGCCGCCAGACACACCATAAAGACCTGCATTTTTCATAAGACCTACACGTTTCGTTGATTTACCTGTTGGAAAGCAACCAGGGTTCTTCAGTGCACCCTGTGCCTTTAGGTTTCCCAGAAATTCTTAGACGAAAATTAAATAAAGCAATCAACTGACTTTAAAATAAATATGAAAATTATCTATATTTCCTCAGCTACTCCGAGCATCAAATAATATAAACTGAAATAAACCTCAAATCCAGCATAAATTATATATTTCTCGTTTTACTTTCTTTACTTAGTTTTCGCACGAAAGTGTTGTTATATTTCACAGTTGTTTAAACATTGGCAAATACATCAGATGATTGCTATACAAATATATGCATTTATTTACTGATTGGCGAGGTAATCAAAGCACACACGCACGCACAGGCAAATAGTATATGCCAAGTTTAATTCATTCCCCTATTCACTTCAGCTATTTGCACACAAATCCAAATCTATTTTCCAGCTATCAGTGCGTTATTGCATTTTCGCATAAACATTGTATTTGCATTTGGAATTATGTCATGTTAACGAGAAAACAAACACAAAATTGCAATTTTAAATTTCCCAATAGGCGGTACGAAGGCCGAGAGGCCGACTGAATTTTTTCATTTCAAATGCAACGGGCATGTCGGTGAGTGTGTGGGTATGTGAGAGTGTGTGGGTGTGGTTGTGTGTGTGTTTGGCAAAGCTGTGAGTTAACCGCAAATTCAATTTTCTTGTCCAACTCAGATATCTGATCGACAACGAAATATACTTTGAGGAGCGAAGGAGGCAGAGAAGCATGTGTGTGGTCTCACATGCATACACACACACATATAACATATGAATGTCTATGACAAGCAGAGCAATTTGTGCTTCTGGCACATCATCCAATGACATGCGGCAGACAGAGATTGATGCATTGAAGGCAATTTAACAGTAATTTTTAGTTGGGCTGAAAAAAGAAAATATTTTTGAAGAAAGAGTCTGTAAATCATTTAACAAATCAGATATATGGTAAAAGCCCCTCCAAATAGACTTTCCTTGAGTCAACACAATTCTAAATTTTCACTGCTTTTGCTCGGAAATCACCGTTAAACCCTTCATATTAACAAAAATATAAATTTTTGTGACTTTTTTTTATTATAACATAACCTCAACATTTACCTTTTTTCAATTGCAGATGACGCCGCTGCAATGAGGACGATCCGTTAGCGGCATTGACTATGGGACCAGAGGCATGGGCGTGTGTGCGGACCCTGGGTCTTACCGGTGGTGTCAGGCATTAAGCCGGTCGCGATCATCGTTCGCCACAAACAACAACAACAACTACTACAAAAACAACAATAACGATTGTTACACAACAACAACAACAACAACAGAAAATTCAAATAATATCAACCAGCAGGCGATTTCACAGCAAGCTGTAACAACAAAAACAACAACCATTTCGAAATCACTTGCAAACCGCAAATCAACGAAAATCCCAACAATTGATGAAAATTCGAAAATCAACCAAAGCAGCAGAGAGCCAGCGCACAACAAGTGGGCGAGCAGCAACAACAGCAATAAGTACAGCAACAGCATAAACCGCTGGCAGCAAACTCATCAGTTTATTATATTGCTGCTGGTTTTGCTGTTGCAAACCACACATGCAAACATACCAGGTGAGTGCAAGGCGACAGTCAAATATTTTTTTGAAAAAAAATAGTAAAAATTTTCAGAATTCGGTTGGGTAATATAGAAAGTAAGGTTAGAATGTTCTGAAATTTTTTTTCGTTTTTTTCAATTTTTTTTTATCAACATTAAAAACAAAATATTTTGAAATTTTTATTAAAATATTTTTTATTAGTTTTTGTAACTAATTTTGTCTTTCCACCAAATCAATATATATTAGAGGCTTGTCTGGAGCTTCTCGCCATCCGACAGCCTTTTGCAAGAACTTTGAACACGCTGACTCATACAACATCTCTTAGCGCTTCAGCGTTGTTTTTGTGCTTTCAATACGAAAATTCTGTAATTTACTTGACCACAACACAATCCGCAGGCCGCCGGCTACTAGATACCGTTAACAAATGTAAAAGCGCAACTCAAGCCTTACTGCGGCCCCCCTTGCTATCAAAAGCTTGTCCGGTTGACAATCGAAATGGAGATTTAAAACAAAAAAAAATGAAAACAGCAAAAAACGCAAAACAAAAGCTGCGAATGAGCCAAACCGACAAAAAATGTAGCCACACACACACAGACACAAGCAGCGCGGCGGCTGTGCCATGGCCAGGCAGGTGGATTGCGGCAGCTGAATTTTAATTGAATTCCATGCAATGCTGTGTCAGCAGCGCAGAAAAAAGCGAAAGACAAACAACAGGATATTGCATTTGCGCGGCGCTGGCGCTGTTTATTGTTGTTGTGATGGCAGACCCTTCTACGCGGAAGTTTATGCAAGCAAATGTGCTGCAGTGTGTGTGTGGGTTGATTGTTTATTCGCTTGGTGATTGAATGCTCTCTTGCCGGACGTGTCAAGTGAATATGCCGCGTCCATAAAATGAACACCGAGGTATGGCTTCCGATTTACAAGAGCAGCCACACTACGGCGTTGCTCTTATTCGTCCATGCTGCCAATGATATTGAATACAAGTGTACACTTTTTCAGAAGTAAGGGCGGTAACTTTTCCTCCACTTCATTTCTACAGCGGAGTTATTCAATGAAATTGATATAAAAGCGGTAAATGAATGGAGTTAAATATATGTATATATTACGTCTCCAATATTTGCTCCGAGCTTTTTCTGGACTTTGAAGTGTATTTTTAATGCATATACTTAGCCTTTTGTGTTGTTCAGCTGGGTGAAAAATCATCAACAGTCGGTGCATCGACGACCAAGGCACTGGAAAGCACTAACCAAAGGTTGATCAGAATTATCATTTAGTATTTTGGTCTCAGCGACACCATTTTATAAGGGATTTTAAGTAAGGTTTTGAAGTTTTCTCAATTAACATAGAGAAAACTGCCGAATTACTGTCAAAAATTCTAGAAATAGTTTCTTAAGGGCTAAAGTCAAAAATAGGTGATGTCAATAAGTCACTCTAATATCCTAACTTGACACTCCCTGCCATCTTTTTATGCATTTATATAAAGGCAAGTGTGCCCTGCAATGCTCGTATCGCTGATGAACTTAAGGTAATCATCACATTCTTGTTGAAATTATTACTAAAAATTAAAAAGTAAGAAAAAAATCGAAACGACAACAAAAAGCACTTAAAATCGTTTACTTTATTGATATTGAATTAAAAAAAAATAATAATTTAAATTAATTGGAAGATACAAATTAAATAAAATTCTTTGAAATCGGATGGGGCACCCTGTGTTTAATAGCCAAAATCAATCAATTATCCAAGTTACAATATTATTCCAAGTTATAGCCATACATAAAATCTTCATTAGGGTAGGTCAAAAAAGACAGTAAAACAATAAATTTCCTACAAGACTATGAGACTATGGAAGGTCCGGGAATATACTGCCCAGCGTTAGGTATAAGACAACATTTTAAATTGCCGGATTACTGCAGTATATATCAAGCTGAGGTCTTTGCTTTTGTGAAAGCTGGCCTCTAATGCACCTGCAGGCAATTCCAGAGTCAACATCTACGTAGACAGCCCAGCAGCAATCAACTCCGTAACTTCGTATCGCATATCATCCATAAGTGTCTTGGAAAGCAGTGTATCAGTGGAAAGTGTTGCCAGAAGTAAGCAGTTTAACTTCTATTGCGTGCCAGGCCACAAAGGCTAATACGAGGGCAATGAAATAGTGGACGAGCCTGCAAAAAATGGTGTAAGGCTAACATTCGAAAACGTGATCAACATTGGGGAATCCTTGCCTTGTCTATACGAAGATCTCAACCGTGTCTAGTAATCAAGTTTCTGAGAACAAAAGCGAAAAAAAAATTATTTTTTTTTACACACCCTAATACACATGTTATTTGTATGTACATATTTTCGCAGTAAAAAATGTTTATTACTCAAGCAAAGAGAAGGCATTAATATTAATACACAATATTGAAAAAAATATGGAGGACGTTTTATAAAGAATTTCAAAAATGTGCCATTTCTTTGAAGCCAAAGTTGGCGTCTCCACTCAAAGTCAAACACGCGCAAGCAAAACGAAAAAATGGCGAACACGCGTCGAATAAAAGCGCTTTAGAACTAACGGTATGAGATCAATGGCTCGTCATAAATCAAAATAATGTCCTTTGAAAAGTAAAAGCGCAAGCGGGAAGCAAGGAAATTGAAGGCTGAAGGGAAGCCAAATCAAGAAAAAAAAAACAACAAACGAATAAACAACAAAAGAAAAAGAAACGAATAAACAAAAAAAAAAAACAAAAAAAATGTACACGAAACTAAAAGCAAATAAGCGCCACGAGTGCGCAGCAAACAAACAAAGAACGACGCTGAAAGAGAAATGAATAGCGAACACGACATAGGCGGTCAACGATATATGCCCGCAATCAGCCGATGACGGGCAACCGCCGAGCAACGCATTTACCGAACTCGCACTCCACTCGCCCTGCAACCGCTATGCAAACACTTTACTTAGCGTTGACGTTAACAAAGTTAAGGCGATAGCGGTGCATGTGTTGTTGTGGCCACTGACGACACGAAGGAGGCGCAAAGATAACGCGCGCGCACACAAGTATCGATGCTAAGAAGTGATGCGTAAAGCATCGGCGAGGGCGCGAATGGAAGAGGAAATGCCGCAACACAAACACATATACATGTATGTATATTTGCGAGCGCTTGTCGGCAGCCGCCGTTGCTGCGAGTGGGTGAGTGGCATCGTTATGTCGTTGTTGCCGCTGCTGCTTGTCCTTATGTTAATAATGTCATTGATAACATTAAGGCTAACGATGTCAATCAGTAAATTGGCCGTGCCACCAATACACCGTTATTGTAGCAGGAATAAACAAAATTAACAAACGGCACTGCAACGAGGAATGGAAATATTTTTGCAGAAAATTTTAAAGCACACGAAGTTCGAATTCTCTAGTGCTATAAATCACATTGTGTCATATCATATATATCATATTTGTTTATTTATTTATTAGTATAAATTTAAAAAAACAAGTTGAAGTTTGATAAGAAATACGAAAAGACTTTTTCGACTACCCAATATAAGCCCTTCCCTGTATTTATATGAATATGTGTATAAGCGACTTATGTGTGAGTGAATATGTGTATGTATATTTGCATATATACGTTTGTATTAATATACACTACAAATCCAATAAAGCGCAGTTAATAAAAATAATGCTTCCAGCAATGTATGAAATATTAATCTCGCTATTTGCGCTCGCCTATGCAAAAGCATGAGAATTTTTGTTCACCAAAAAACAAAGGGCGGTCCGAATAACCAATAAGTTCTTTTGGCTTGTTCTTTGAACTGTTCTTCCACTCTTTGTCTTCATTGAACACGTCACTCACACTAGACAAGCGCTGATTGAACTTTTGCAAATAAATATATACGCATTTATCACTCTCGCGTTGCTGACAAATACCGTTATTTGGCGTCGACTGCCATGTCAAGCATTGATCAATGTCCGGTGATAAGCTCCCAAGCATATTTTCCGTATTCGGAGCTTTTTCTGCCGCCGCCCTTGTGAAATAAATCAACTGCCATTAGCGGAGTCGTAAATTCTACCCAACAAAGGAAATGTTTAAGTGTAGGTTATTAGTTAAAAAGTGGTTGTTGCAACAACTACACACGCACTCAAAGTGGCTTATGTAATGTTTCGGGTAATTTTATGATTTTTGAAAAATTCTTTAAATATGAAAATTTTGTGAAACTGATTGCATCACGTTTTAGTGATAAAATATGTATGAACTTTCGATGGTGCCACGCCCCTTAGTTTGGTAATTGTGTTGAAATCATTCTTCATTTTGTTAATGTATTGATTAAAGGATTCCGCTGCGCCATCTGTGATCACTTTGTTAGTTTTTCAGCATATTGAAGCGCAGTGAGCTTTTTGTTTCATCATAAAGTTGAGCTTTGAGCTTTCAATATTTTTGCTAACTTTCTTAATTGGAATATTTCGATAAAGAAATTCAGGTTTTCAAAGCTCAGAAAACTCGAATTTTTATGAACAGAAAAGATGAGAGCTTTTTCTATATCGTCCAGTAGGAGGTGATGATACTTATCATGTACTTCATCAAGGCTTTTGCTGTCTTCGCATGCCTTAATACTATTTTTATGGTATAAAACAATCGTTGATCTTGTTTAAAGTCATCCAAGGCTTAAACAACTTTTTATTATGCCATCATACAAATTCCTGAAACTCTTCTCTCCTCAGAGTGTCATTAAAACTGTAATTATCCATTATAACAGCTGAAGTAAAATTAAAAAAATGTTTCAAGAATAACAGAAAATATTTACTCTTCATCAAAGTTACTTTTAGTAGCACCGCAGATATTTGCTAAGCTAACTTGGCTGAAAAGAAAAATTTCAATGATAATTTAAAGATTATCTAGACATATTTTCTTAGCAGAGACAAAAACCCGACAATAATTAATTTATCAAAAACAATATCCTGAACAATAAGGACCAAAACAGAGTAAATTTTGAACCAAATTCGCCGTCTCGTTAAATATCACTTTAACTGGATTGCAACTATTCCAAACTACCCTTCATTTGCATACCGCTTAATTATGTTGGACGAGAAAGTTGATTTGTTGTTAAACTAGCAAAAAGCGCAGATGTTGCCAGCCTGTTGACATTATAAAATTTACATAAATTCTTTTCAACTGCTGCGGCAATCATGGCAAAAACAACAACACTAATAGACAACACGAGGTGTCGCCGACAGTTTAGCTTTTAATGGGTGGCAGCACACGCGTTTACGTAGCAGAAAAATGTCCCATGTTAGACCCGCCTCTTAATCATGTTACCACGCTAGATAATTAAAAGTTGCCGATGGCACACGGGTTGACTTTTTTTGTGGTCAAAATCGTGGCGGACTTTACCTGGTAGCTTTTAATAGCTTAATTAGTTGTTGGTTAAGCTTTTTTACAGACAAATGCGTTGCGGATAAAAAAATTTTAGGCTCCGCTTTGTATGGAAGTCTGAGCCACAATAAATGTACCCAAATTAAGCTCTGATAGCAATTTTCTGTTAATTTTTGCTTTTTTTATGATCCAAAAAGTATACTAAACATTTGATTTGCCTACAATTAGGCGCTTTGCAAATTTTAATAAAAGCTTTAGTGATTACACACGCCCTATAAATATATGGTTTAACCATTGTTCGAAAATATAATGGTTGAAAGCTTTTTGAAATTTTTCAAATGCGGCTTTCATCCTCTACTCTTCTGTTATTGGACCTTGAACAGGGTATCTGAGGTTTTTAACACTCAGGAGGAAACTTCGGAGACTCTATTAATTATATTATTATATTAATGGTCAGCCTGACAAAGTGAGTTGATTTAGCCATGACCGTCTGCCTATCCGTCCGCGCTGTACACGCGAACTAGTCCTTCAATTTTTGTGATATCGATCTGGGATTTTGCACATGTTCTTTCTATCCAAGAAGCAGTTCACTTGTCGGAACCGCTGAAATCGGACCACTAGATCATTTAGCTATCATACAAGCAGAACGGTTGGAACCAATTGCCTGCATGGAGAACCTTCTCATTTGGCCTATTACGGGCAACAAGGCAATCTCCAAAGAATTTTTTTAGATCGGATCAAACAAACTGATCGATGGAAATCAAGTTTTAACTAAATCTGTCGTATTTGTGAAGGGTTTTAAAGCTTCGGCGGGCCAAAGTTAAGATTTTTTTCAAGCTATTTGTTCCATCCTAAAGTTTGTGAACCTTAACAAGGATCATCTGCTATCTGTACAAAGCACGCCTTTCTTCCTGCTAAATGTCGAAATGACAATACTTAGCCGAATAAAATCCGTGTCAATTCCGATATCGTAGAGCCGACAGTCGTAGAATTACATGTCTTTCTCCTCCTCCTAAGAGTTTTACCGAGCTTCTGATCTGAATACTGATGTATCTTTAAATCTTAAAGCGCCTAGTTAAAAGTTTTTCATGCCTCAAACTTACGCAGTATTGCCGTGGCCTAACACTCACAACCACCATTAAAGAAAGCTGAGCATACTAACATATATTTCCAAAGAAGCTCAAATAGCTTTAATTTTATGAAATTTCGCCCTAAATTTACCTTATTACGTAAGCTAATTTTATATTAGCAAAGTTTTTATAAACTTTTGCATTTATTTTCTGATTTCGCATAAAGCGCAGGAGGAAAACTTTGTTTACGCGCCGCCTTTGAATGCGCATTTACCGACACCTTTCTTCGGCAAAAATTTTCATAATCCCTTTCTCATAACTTTTCCTTCGTAAGCCTTTGGCGCGGTGCTTGTTTTCTTGCGCCGCGCAAAGCCTTCGCACCACCCGCCGCTGCCACGGCGTTCATGATGTAAAACAACAACACGGGTATTCGCATTTATTTGTCGTGGTCTGTTTCGTTCGTGCTGTTCGCTTAATTTTGGAACGCGCTCGTTTAAGTCGAAAAGTTTTGCTAACGCGCCATAATTTAATTACAAACAATTGGCAAGGAAAACGATGGCAACCAACTATTTATGTACAGCCAAGCAATGGCGAAAAGAACAAGCAAACAAGCAGCCATGCCGCAGCCAATAACAAATGCTCATAAATTAGGCGACGCAAAAAGGTGTTTGAGTGTATGGCTTGCGGCGAAAGTGTGCGAAGGTGCTGCGCTGCCGGTGTGGTGGGGGTGTCTCTGCAATTCTTTAGTTTCGGTTTTGAGCAGTTGGCAGTGAAATGTCAAAAGGGGCATGTGACCGGAAATTAAGGCCATTCATTTCGCTTTTTAAACTTCACACCGAACTGAGCCTGCGAAATGCGACTGAACGCCTCAACGCGCCCCGAAACTGCGACATATCGAAATATAAACTTTTAGCGAAACAAGCATGCCACATGCCACGCCGAATGTGCTCGTATTTCATTTCGTTTGGCTATGCGAACAAAATTGGCTGCGAAAATAGCGGCGCGTTAGCGTAATTGCATTTGCTAAATATGCCGCGCACGCGTTCGACAACAACACAACAACAAGGCCAACGAGCAGTCAATTCAAACAAAATGTTAACTCAATAAATGACAGCTTCCCCCCACCCCCAGCCTCTAGTATATCGTTGGTTTCGCGCCCTCTGACCGGCATAAAGTTTACACAAAATATTTCCACTCGCCGCCGCCGCTGTCGCCCCGAATTGGCACGGCCAGTGTTGTTGGCCACAGCTGTCGCAAGATAATGTAATATTCTTGTAAATTTTGCCAAATTTATTTTCGTTCGACCATTTCGTGGCACATGAAATTGACAAATGTCGCTAATGAAAACTTTTGATGAAATGTTTGTAAATTTCCCAGCCAGTCGAAATTACATGAGTTATTGTGTTTGTTCGTATGTATGTAGGCTGCCATTACATGGGCCCTCATTTGGCTCGCGTTCACCCCAAATAGTACACAATACTTAATTAACTGTAATTTGTTGTGAAAATGGATTTATTTGCTGCAATGTTATTTGCTTTTGTATGCGTTCGAACAGCATCGCTTAGGGGAAGCATACTTTTGGGAGCGCATAAATTGAATTTTAGAAATGGAAAATTGAGAGATATATTATATGTTGTAGTATTTTAATGAATATTTTTCGTACAAGTACTTACTTAATATGACACAGTGTATAATTTTCATCAATCGTTCTGTCTGGGAAAAGTTTAGTGAAGATCCTAACTTAACAAACATCTAAGTTTTTGTCATGCTTTCTATGGTTTGACAGCCTAGATCCGATATTATAGTGGTATCGGAGAAATAATACACACTCTGATTGCTTAATATCCTAGTTCTTGAGCAATATTAGATCTAAGTAAGTATTTCGGATTGCTCACGGCTGTGAAGGTTCATTCATTCGTTTAAGAGTAGACTTTTAAACACACGTACACAGAAGGCAGTTTCAGACTAAATGACTACAATTAAGTTTTTCGAAAATTTGAAGAGGGAATTCGGCGAAATGCAAAGCATGCGATACCCCAACCTTTGAGAAATAGGACAGCTGGGGTGGAAAGGAATCCCATTTTATACCAAATTGACTGAGTTGCTGGATGATGTTGAAATTGGTTACCATCCGCGAGCACAATGAGCCTAATAATAGTTGAAGTGAGGCCGCCTACGGTCCAGCGCTCATGCGCCTCCCTTTTTAAACAACCAGTTGAAATATATCCATAGGTTGTCTTAGTAAAAATTGTCCATTAGTTGATTTGGTTGCAGAAAAATTCAAAATTGATAAAAAAAAAACTCGCATTTCAAAAGCAGCAGCTTCCAATTTGAGAAATATTTTCAAACTTTATATTGTTTGACGGGGGTCACACTAGCAACATTCTGCGTTTTTAGGTTATAATAATAGTTTTCATCACTGTTAAATATCATTATGTAAGCAGTGCCATATGAACCTTGTATATTTCTATGTTTACGCTATATAATGCACAAATATTTAAGTTTAAATGGGTTTATTTGCAATTAATTTGCAGGAGTTGTGCAATTTTAATTCGAGTGAATACGGCTTTTATGCACACAACTGGTTAATGTGAGCCTACAAACCTACATCTAAAATAAACAGAACTGCATTTAAGCGCTTGCAAGTATTTAAATAAATGCTAACAATGCCAACAATAAATAAATGTGACTCACATGTCATTAAATCGGAAATGCATTCAGCCAAAAAAGCATTTAAAGAGCAGACGTCAGCAGGTTAACCACAGCAAGCACTGACTGTTGATACCGGTAGTGGAACTAGTCATGAAAAATCAATTAGAAAGGAGGCATCAGAACTAGAATAAAATAAGGATATTTGTGGTCTAAAATAATAAAATTGTATTTATCAATTGAATGTAGTAACTTTTGCTGCAAACTAGTTTTTGCGTCCTCTATTTCGAACTAGAAGCAGTCCACTATACTTCCGTCACAAATCTGACAGCTGACTTTTCTTAAGCGTACCACAAGTATAAACACTATCCACTTTACCGAAGAGCGAACTAGTTCCATAGCGAACTTATACTAGTTATCATCTTATTCAGCACCAGCTAATTTGACTGCAGGGTTGTAATGCAATTACCTAGCTATAAGTAGGCCAACACTCGCTGGCTTGCTGGCATGTCATTAAAATTAAGTAGAAAATGTATCTTTTTGGCTGATGAAAGGGTAAATGTCAGCATATTCAAATTGTATTTAAATATAAACTGACACATTTTCAAAAACGAGTATATATGCCATTGCACAAAACCGAAACTGCAGCGTGTGTGCTTTCGAATATTTAACGAACAACTGCAACGAAATGCCACTGCAGGCGAATAAGCGACAATTTAGTGAAAAATTTAATATTCATACTCAGTGCAATAAATACATATGACCCAAATTGTTATAGATAAAAGTAGTAAAAGTCAATATATGGGGAATATGATGAATATATGGCAAGCTTAATTGTCCTGCAAACTGTGAGTTTTAAATTCGCTCAAATGCCTTAGTGAAAGTGGACAATATCATGTCCTACGAAAGAAATTCATTTTCAGTATAACTTCTAATATATTAACTTCAAGCATTCTTTAGTCTAGCTTTCTCTCCAGCTTTCACTCGAACTGCTAATTGTGAGCTTTTTATTTAAATCTGTTTGGCAAGCTTTTAGAATATCATTATTTTACAGAATTGTTTTGAATTTTGAAAATTTGTTACCAGAGCTTTCATTGAGCTTCCACTAATGACATTTTCAATTAAATCTTTTTACCGAGCTTTTAAAATATCAGCTTCTTTAGAGAAATATTTTAACCAGAGCTGTGTTTTTTACGAAATTGTATTAAAATTTTAAAAATCTTTTACCAGAGCTTTTACTAAACTTCCACTCATGAGATTCTCAAGTAAATCTATGTGCTGAGCTTTTAAAATATCAACTTTCTTAGAGAAATATTTTAACAAAGCTTCGGGTTTTTTACGAAATTATTTTGAAGTTAAAAACTCTTTTACTCCAGCTTCCACTGAGCTTTAACTCATGAGATTTTCAAGTAAATCTATGAGCCGAGCTTTTAAAATATCAACTTTCTTAGAGAAATATTTTAACCCGAGCTGTGTTTTTTTACTAGAGCTTTTACTAAGCTTTCACTCATGAAATTTACACTTAAATCTTTTTGCAGAGCTTTTAAAATATCAGCTTTCTTAGAGAAATATTTTAACTAAAGTTTAGATTTTTTTAATAGAGCTTTCACAGAGCTTTCACTAATGAGATTTTGTATTAACACTTTTTTTTATATAAACTTTCTTCGTAGAAACACTTTAACTAAAGTTTCGTATTTTCTAGCAGAGCTGTTTTTAAATTTAAATGCCACGTAAAAAGTAAATAAGCTTTCTTTCTTTTGTATTTCTGCCTCTTGTACTACTTTCCTTTGTTTCAGTGTCTCTCTCTTCCCAACAAAATCTCTGTTATTTTCCATTCACTCAACTATCTACGGCTTATCTGCTAAATCAAAGGAAGTAAACGTGGCCATTTGTGTTCTTGTATTCTTTGTTTTCTCTTTTCCATCTGTCAAGAATTGGGTTATCACGTTTCAGTGAGCTTTTCACTGCATCAATTGCTCATCGAAGCTTTTCTCTCGAAATGGGTTTATAGCGCATTACACAGTGCCACTTGTATATTTCGGTTTTTAGCCGCAAGCGACCACTTCAAAACAACCACTCCATAATTTATCATCCTCCACTCTACCCACTTTCTACTTGCTTAAGCATTTACGGTACAACTACAAGCCTATTTGCTCTTGTTTCTCTACCTTTTTCGTTTACAACTTGCCGTCCTTATTAGCCCCAGCCCCAGCCATTGTTGCCACTTAGAATGTTGCTGTGAGTTGAAAGCAAAGGCCGCAAATTTTTAATGGCAAAATTGGTTGTTAAAGGAGAGCTTTCTAAATGCATACTTATTGAATTTGGAAACACGATTTTTAACCTATGCGCATACGGTTAGTGCCTAAGCGAGGTAAGTTGTATTGAAAAGTGGGCCACACCAAGTCCTTCAAGTTGCAGGCAACCATACTGTTGTATCCGTTCCACACGCTTTCAGCTAAGTAATCGGTTGCTATTGATTTACTGGAAATTGCTTTCAAAATTAACAAGCAAATAGCTGTCAATCAGTGTTGTAAACACTAACTGACTACTTTTCTATCAGCGGCGTATACGTAAGTATATGTTTAAGCACCTGTCAATCTTCGATTTATAAATAAAGGAAGGTCCTTATTTTCCAAGTGGCGCAGAAAACTACTCCGGAAAGCTGTAGTTAGCAACTAGAGTTAGAAAATCGAATTATAAAGTTTATTAATTCTTAAACGAATTCCAATTGAGTTGTTGTCCACACTGTAAGTTACGCTGGTTGTTGTCTAGGTTGTAAATATGGTTGTGTGCATTGATAAATTTCTAATAAAAATAATTATTTATAATGGAATCTTCAGCTATGAACATCTTAAAGCATTATTGCCTACGACTCTAAAGCTAAAGTAGTTCATGGCTTTTGAGAATTAGTAATAGACTGGGTTTATTTCTTGCAACTTCTAAGCGAACGAATTGTTGGTAGTACTTGGCTTGCTCTGCATCTCAATATCAGTTCTAAGCCGCACAGTTTTCTACACTGCAGGGGGGAGGGCTTTCATTGCAATCGCAAATACCATCAAAGCTTTCACCCTACAAAAGTAAAGCGCAGGACGTAGAAAAGAGCGTCAGTTACGATAGTCTTTAAAATGTCAATCATTGGAATTGCATTGCTTGAGCTTTTGTTTGTATAATCAAGAACAAGAAGTACTGACTGACGTTGGTATTAAGTAAAATTGCAGCGAACAGATGAACATATATTGCACTTAACGAAGTTGCCGATATAAAACCGTTTGGAATTCGTTAAAATGGCTATCGATAAATAATGCATGGCTGTGGGAACTACCAGACAGACATTTTTCGGTAAGAACTTAACCAGAGCGTCGCTAATACCACATTCAGAGAGTGGCTACAAAGTATTGTTGACATACCGACCAGCTCGCCAAGTTTCAGAGCTGTAATATTATTTATTTATTTTTTTTTTTTTAAATGGAAACATCAAACTAAACAATAATTTGCAAGCCTAAAAGTATGCTTTTATTGGCATTCAGTTTTGCCTTTGAATAAAATATTCTAGGGCGCTTTGAAGCAGCCAAAAGGCATCATCACTTCATTGATAGTATTTTTTCTACTCGTCTGCTGCTACACAACAGAACTATTTAGAAATCGATAAACAGTTACTGCTCATACTCGCACAAAAAGTGTTTATAAGCGTTTGAATTGTCCATTAGCTTGAATGTTCACTTAATTGCCACACATACATGCATAAAAGCCGCTAAAGGCTAGCAGCAAATAACAGCCAACACTTTGTCAATATTTGAAGTAATAAAAATTTATTTGTATATTATGGCGCAAAGAGAATTTCATGAGAGTAAAAATTGATGTTTTTCATAGCTCAGCACTGAAAAAATTATAAGAAAAAAATTAAAAAAAGAAAAAAAATGAAAAATTTTGCAAATGAACAGAGGCTAACTATACTATAGCACATAGTGATGTAATCTCGTATTCACTTTGCCGGCACTTCATGTAATTGAAGCAATGTGGCTACACTTTTCCTAACGGCCACTCGCTGCTCCAGCTATCCTGTGGAGTGACTGATAAACACTAATGAAATAAAAGTGTCAATGCGCACGAATGGAGCCACCATCGAGCGAACTAACAAATGGACGACTCAACGAGCATTGCATGATGCGCGAAAATTGTGCCAATACACTTAACCAACTCCAACACAATGGCCATTGACATGCTGGCACAACAACCGAACATGTAAGACTCAAGAGCAATAAACTGCAAATCGAAAGCCCGTTGCAAGGAAATGAAATAGCAAACGAATGTCTATGTGGGGTGAGGTGGGGAGCGCGAGTGTGTGTATTGACACGAGTGTACAATAAAAACGAATGTTCGGGCTTGTGTGTGCACGTATGTAGGGCGCCGTTGGATCAGGCTTATAAGCATGTCGATACAATTATGTATCGATATTGCTTGGGGAACCTTGTAGGATTCCATGGAATTGGTTGTGGAAGGGATGTGAAAGTGAGAATATGAAATATGGTTGTGTTAAGCAGAATTTATAATTCTCGGTGCGGTAATAAGATATGAGGTCGCCTGTTGTTGTTGTGTATGTGCTTAATACCAATGCTTGCAATTTTTAATGAGTGACAGTGAGTACTAGACATACTGATTACACTAGACACAATAATTGAGGTTAAGCAGAGAAAAAGTTGCAAGAGAGGTTTAGGAAGAAAATATTAAAGTAGTGACAGTTAAAGGAGGAAGTAAAATATAATTTATTTTTCAAAAACTTTGTCATCCCCCTCAAATTAATCACCTTTGTCCACAATACACTTGTGCCCACGTTTTTTTATTTTTCAGTCATCACAATAGTTGTTGAAGTCGTTTTCCGGAAGAGCCTTCAATACGCATATCGATTCATGTTTAATGTCTTCAATTGACTCAAAACAGTGTCCCCGGAGCGACCAAAAGTCACACGGTGCGATATTGCTGGAAAATTGGCAACAGTGTATTGTCGTGGTGCAAATACGAAGAGCTGTTGGCTCATAATTCCGGCATCTTTTAACGAATAACATCGTCCAAACGACGAATAACACTCAAATACTATCCCTTGTTGACAGTTTGGCTGGTCGGAAGGAGTTCGGAGTATACGACAACTCGATTATCTAAGAAAACTGTCAACATAGCTTTGCATTTTGACCTGCTTTGACGTGTTTCTTCGGTTCAGCTCACCTTTGCCACCATATTCGGTCGACTGATCGCCTGTTTCAGCATAAATCCAAGACTCAGTAGTGATAATACAAGTATATCGACTCAGTTCGACATGCTGCCCATTTAATCGATTTTTTCTTCTGGGTGTAATTTATAAACCATCTGGCGAACTAAATATACTATGTTTAGGGTATACAAAGAAATTGAATTCCATGTCAATAGCGAAAAAGTCTGGCTTTTAGCGTATAAAAAAGTGAATATGTTTAATGTTCTTAACCCGAGCGACATGTGACAGAATTTACTAATTTCTCCAAATCAGAGGGTTTTTATTATTTCTTGTTCTATTTTTATTTACTTGCAATTTGTCAAATATTAATTCAAAATTATCATTTAAACCTTAGAAAATTTCCTAAGAATTTTCACACACTTATAATATATGTTTCTAATATTAAACAGATGCCCTTTAGACGAACAAACCTACACTCAGCACCGCCTTGCATGCCGCAGAACTCTCGCGAACTGTGTTCTTTGCTCTTTTCCCCCAAATGTATGTAACCTAAGCGCCACTTGGTTCCTGCGACCTGCAAAGCCGCACAAGTGTCAATAGCATGTCGCATTGCATTAGCTTCCGACGACAGAACAGTCTCACACACACACACACACACAGACACTGACAAGTGGAGTGTTTGCATGTGCAGCAACGTAAAATATCGCATTGCATTGAAGTGGATCGAAATGACATCAAATCGCAAAGCAACGGCGGCGACAATGTCAGCGTTGACAACAACAATGACATAACATCAATGACAACGACCAAAGGCTGCACTGACAGCGCCAACGGTCACACCACAAACACACACACACACTGCATTCGAGGAAGTCAATCGTCATTTCCCAGCGCTGGGATGTCATATTTTAGTATGCGGCTTGTGTTGGTTGTGGGATTGTAATAACAATGGCAGGATCTTAGCTCGTTTCGCCGAGCGATTGACATTCGAGCAGCGAAGTGCATACTTTAATTCCAGTTACTGCTCTGGCCAACTACAGCGCAAGCACGTATGCATGTGTGTATGTATGTGTGTGAGTGTCTTGTCGTTCTGTGCGCGCACTTCGGACATGCCACCTGCACTTGAGCGAGCAGCGGAGTGCCACCATCCAATCAACGCCAGCGACGACATTGTCAACGACGTCGTGAATGTCGATATTGAAGTCGTTGCTGTTGTCGTTCGTTGTCGTCGTCAGCGTCATCGTTGAACACTTGATACTTCCGCACGGAAGTGCTGCACGTCTTCCCCGTGCTCTCGAGCTCTCGAGCTTATGAGTGTAGTTGTGTTCTTCATTTCAATTCTCCCTCTTGTGCTTAGATTGTTGTGTTTATGAATTCCTTTTTCTATGTCATGGCGCACACACACTCTTGTACGACGCCTGCAACTCATTCGACTCATGGCACTCACGTAGATTTATATTTTTATTTTCGCCCTTCACACTTTTCATTATTTGTTTGGTATTCTTGGCTTGTTTTGCTCCAGTCTTTGCCCTCTCTATTCCTTGCAGTGCCAGAATGACTCTTCACTTGGTGTTAATGATTGCTTTGGATGTCCACCGGAATGGCAATTCGGATCGTTATGCTTGCTTAACATGCACTCCACTTCATGCTGTAATGATTAAGCATTCGCTGTAATTCTCAAATGGTTCAAGCACACGAGTTCATATATGTGTCCGGTACAATATCACTGTTCCAGAGTAAAATGTTTTCTTTTAAAGTGAAACTTTTTTTCTGGAGACCCAAAATATATTTTTAGATTTCTTCCAGAATTTTATATTGTGTTTAGTCCATCTTGCCATAAAAAAGAGTATAACTTTTGAGAACGAGTTATATTGGTGAGGTTTACCGGCTCTATCAATGTTTCTTGGCTGAAAAAGATAACTCCGGAGACCGAAAGGTGCTGGAAAATACTTTTGTATCTAACTTTAACGATATTTTGCCGAATACGAATATCTGGTAGCAGCTGACGTTGGATTTTGACGACTTCGAGATGTAGTATGGCGAGCTCCAAAAAAGCATTGACTTGTATCCTTACTTCGATAATAACCAAGACTATTTTTTGAAACCAAGCCATAAAATTAGCTGGCTCTACTTCGCACAGTATTGCTTTGACAAGCAATGCCTTACATAAAATCCCTTCTCACTTAAATATAAACTTTAATATTGCTATAATATATGGTAACCCCAGTATGCGTTACTGCTACAATTTCACTTTATCATATTTCTTTAACACAACTGACCACAACAGAAGTCAAATAATAACTTAAGCTTCTATTATACACAAAATTTTATTTTCTATTTTGCTGTCACTTATGTCTATTGCTAGTCTGTCAGTCCGTTTTGCCACAACACAGGCCTTTGATAACCACCATGTTTTTGTTATGCTCGCTGATACGCCTTGGCTTCACACCCTTTCCACAGTTTTCATTAGTCGCTAGGTGCTCGGTTTTTGTCCGCAGGCTTTTCGGTGCGCATTCAGTTGCTCAATCAAAATTTCCACCAACACTTCCTCTCCCCCAAATGTTAGTAGCTGCGTTAGACAAGCTTTCACTCGCTGCCCGATGCGTGGGTATGTGTTCTTTTGGCCTGCGGGAAATTTAAATATCATGCTGATTTTGGCATTTTACTATGAAAATGATTCATGAATAATATTTTGCGCTATAAAACTGTCAGCTTTTCCATAGTGCAGTTCAATTTTATTGTAGTATTTTGGAATTTAACAGTTCCTTTTTATTAGACCACAAAGCTTAGCCAGCATGTTTGTGATAAGTTGTGAGCAAAAAATGCTTGAATGGTTCGAAGATTGTATGGCTGGCAAAAGCATTAATACATGAGAGTATGTGTAATGAAATTGAAAAGCAAAATTTGTGTGAATGATATTTCAAAAAGGGCTACCAAATGCTTGATTTTGCGTAATCAAACACTGACGCATCGCAGACGTTGATTGAGGACCGCAAATAACCACAAAGTCTTTGTGATAACATTTTGATATGTCAAAAGGTGGCAAACGGCTGGAAGAGGTCAACAAGCTCTTTAAATGCTTACAGCATGCAAATGCCAGTTTTTTGAGCTTGAAACGCAGCTATACAGAATTAGAAGGGTGAATCTAATTCTTACATATACATATATGAAATCGCTTAAGAAGAAATACTCCTTTCTTTTACGTCAATTCGAAACACCAAGAAAGGCTTCTCCTTGATCCTCTCTATCCCTCAGTTTTTACTTGGTCTTTGTCCTCTCCTCACGACTCCGTGTGCTACCATACTGCTGCTTGTATAATTTTAGCTCTGTATACTCTCCGAAAATTTTCTAATATGTGTAGAGTTGAGATTTAATCTGAGCTAACTAAGCTAGACGAAGAGCTAAGCTGGATCTATGTGGTCATAAAGCTTGCTCGGTCTTCAACTCAATCCATGTCGTATTCATGTTGGAACGCACATGTGAGGCTTTTAAGCTGAACTTTTGTTTATCGAGAAAGAATTGTACGGACCGTGATGTTTCAATTTGGTGACCTGATACAAATATATTTCTATTTGGAAACAGGGGCAATTTCATAACGTCACCTAAAATAATAACGTAACATCATTTTCCATAAGTTTGCATGCGCAGAAAAAAATATAATGAAACCACTCATATTGAAACAAAATTTGAGTTTTGGTTATGAAATGGTTATTTACTGGTTATATGATGGTTATATATTGGTTACCTATTGGTTACGTATTGGTTATCTATTGGTTATTTCTAACAGCGGAAGCTGAAAATTTTACGCTACATCAATGTAATATGATGTTGTGATTCGCAAGCAGTAAAAAACTCAATTTTTTTGATGATACGTTGTTTTGCATATTAGGAGACGATAAGTAGACAATACAATTTTTTTCAAGTTCAACGAATTTTCTTCAGTCTTAAAGTCGGACAATTGGCTCTCACCGCTTGAAATAACGGTTCGAAATGAGATAAGAATTTTATGGAAGATTTGTTGTTCATAAAGTTACAAAGTTCTAAGCGATATCGATACTTTTTTAAACCCTACGATCCGTTCAATATAATTGTAACCAAACGACCATCAATCACCAAATTCTCATATGAATATTTTTCCTCTTTCCTTTACAGAAGATGCAGTACACATTACAGCGATACTCGGCGAAGGTGTCATCTTCAATTGTCACGTCGAATTTCCCAATGATCATCCGGTGCCGTATGTCCTACAGTGGGACAAGAAGGTGAGCGAAACGGTACGATATCACAAAAAATATTTCTTCTCTAAACTCTCTTTATTAAAGCGTCCAAAACGTTTTGTTTGTTTACTTTTTTCGATACAAAACCAAAACAACAACGTTTAACAAACATTTTTTGAATGAAAAAAATAACATTTTTACAAAAAAAAATATATAAACGAAACACTGAGCGTTAAGTAAAATCAAACAAGCACACGTTCATACCAACAAGATACAAAGTAACGACAAACTAGCAGACACAGCGTGTAAAAGACATAAGTAACTACTTGAAAATAAAAAATATTAGCAAAAACAAAAAACAAAAACAAAGAAGAACGTACAAACAATTTACTTACAAAAGAGAAGAAGAAGAGCAAGTCAAAAGGGGCGTGTTGAGCAAAAATCAGAAGAAAATTCAAAAAATAGAAAAAAGTGCTGCTGTGTGTGTGTGTTTGAAGGCGGTATAGTTGTTGTGTGCCGCTATGCCTATATTTTGCGTATATTTCTATGCACTAATATGCAGAGTGCGCGCCGCTGTAATGCCGCCTTCACACACACACACAGAAACAGCAGAAAAAGCGAAATTTTGCTCATTAGCTCCGCTCAACTGTGAGTATTTAGTATTGGCCATGAACGTAAGCGTTTCCATTGCGTGCAACAACAACAGTAACATTTAACATATAGCATATATGAGTAAAATAAACAACTGTAAACTGTAAAGTAATGATTTTGTCTATTATTTCAACATAATTACATAAGAATCTCAAATTTCGCCACGTTCAATGATTTTAGTTGAAATGTGTTTTTGTTTTGCTGGAATTTGCATTTTCATATATTCGGTGTTAAAAGTTTGTGGAGAAATTTTTCAAAATGTTGCATACGAAATTATTGGCTGCCTTAGTTTGAAGTGTAAATTTGTATGTTTAAATGGAATTATTTTGATTAGTGCTGTTTATTTGAGAGCGAAATGCATTTCTTAATTTGTTATGGAAAATTGTGAAACCAAAATTTATTTCCATTATGCGCTTTTTAAACCCTTTTGTTTATATATAACTATATATACATACATACATTTTATACCAGCCTTAATATAAATAAATGCGTTTCTTTCAATACTGGCCCAGGCTAGAATGCAAACTTTATGCATTAGCATATTTGAGCTTCGTTTTAATGCTTTTAGCTCTCGTAATTACCAACACACATACATATATACTTATACAAACAAATGAAAACAGAGCAAACTAACATGCCGTTATGCAACCAAATATGCAAAATGAGTTGAAGAGACTTAAAAATATTTTAGTTTATGAGAAAATCGTTAAATTAATGAATTTTTTGCCAAAAAAAATTTAAAAAATAGAAATAATAAAAAAAAATCTTATATTGAAAAGTAATTTAAAAAATATTACTTTTCGTAATAAAAAACATGGAAAAAACTTAATTTTTTTAATTAGAATTAGTCAAAAATTATTTTTGTCGAAAACGTTTCTAATAAAAAGCATATGAAAAATAAATTTTTCACAAAAAAAAATTGAAAAATTTTAAATTTTTTGTTAAAAATATAAGAAAAACTTCTAAAAAAAAGTAATTAAAAAATAATTTTTTCGTAATAAAAATACATGGAAAAAACTTAAATTTTTTTAAATAAATTTTTAGCATAAAAAAAACAAGTATGGAAAATATTTGATTTTTTTCTACTAAAATATATTTTTTTGTATTAAAAAGCAATGGAAAAAAATGGAAATTTTTTATCGGAAATGATAAGAATGAAAAGTTATTAACAAAATTTTTTTTGGCTTAAAAAAAGTTGAAAAGTATCAAAATTTTTATTAAAATTATTGAAAAAATATTTTTCGGAAATATCTTCCAATTTCTTTTCTTTGTAATAATTCAACGAAAAACTATGTTTTGCAAGAAAAAATTTTAGTTTTGTTTATTAAAAAATCAAAAAAAAGAAAATGGAAAAAATTAAATTTTTTCAAAAAAAATTTTGGAAAATTTTATTATTGCGAAGATAACTAATGAAGAGTACTTGAAAAATAAATTTTTCGAACAAAAAAAGTAAGAAAAAAATTTTGATTTTTTTTAATATTAAAACATATTTTTTGGAAAATGCGGAAAAAGCCTCTAATAAAAACTAATTAAAAAATTTTTGGAAAAAATTCAAGTTTAATATCGGACATGTCTAGGAATGAAAAATTATTAAAAAATTAATTTTTTGCAAAAAAATATCGAAAAAACTTAAATTTTTCATTAAAATTATTAAAAAAATATTTTTTGGAAATATATTCTAATGACCAAAAATTTAATAAATACGTATTTTTCGGAAGAAAAAATATTGAAAAAAATAATAAATTTTCACAAGAAAAAATATTGAAAAAATTTCGAAATTAAAGTTTTCACTAGAAAAAATATAAAAAACATGTGAAATTTAATATTAAATCATTTTTGCGGAAATTTCTTGTAACGAAAAGTAATGGAAAAAGTATATTTTTAGCAATGAAAAAATACAAACAACAAATGAAAAAAATATTTTCGCTCTTATAACTTCTTACAAACAGCTTCAACTCATTTTAGCTTAAACAATTAACCTGCATACATACTTACGAATATATGCTCCAAACAACACACGAACTCAATACAATAAGCGCTTTTTCAAGTAACTATATTTGCGTTGTACTTTATACTGCTAAAACACACCGTTAAAACTATAAAACAAAACAAATTGAACGAATCAAATACAAAATTTTCAAATTTCAAAACGATTTTTAAAAATTCAAAAACGTCGGAAACAAAAATTTTGCGTATTTATAACAAAATTTTTAATTGAAAATGAAATCGTTTATTCGCTGAAGAGAATCTTATGAAAATTTCAAATAAGAGAGAGAGAGAGTCAGAGAAGAAAACACCCCGCATCCAGCACCACTTCAACCAAGCGCCCACGTCACTGCAATTGCCAACAGTTCACTAGCAATTCACCTAGCAATCCATCAAGCAGTTCACCAACCAATTTGCAAACGCTTCCATGCCATACTAACAAAATTCACCAAAAACACCGCTCTACCATCCCTTCTACCATCCACTAGCTTTCGATTTTCCTGCGCGCAACTTTCACACACACGAAAAATAGAAAAAATACCACACGCTCACCAAGTTGCGTGCAAACGTTGCAACTTGCCACTATTCCAACAACTGAAAACTAGGTTTTCAAGCGAAAATTTTCAAATACAAAAAATAATTACTAACAATTGCAGCTCACTAAGTACGAGTATTACTTGCAAGTTTGCCATGCCATTCACTAGCAATTAGTAAAAGAAATACTAGAATGCAACATCTTGCTGCTTTTTCTGACCACACGAGTATAGACTTGAAAATTAGTAATTAAATTGCAAAGTACTTCACCGCCTTTGCTACAAAGTAACTTTCTAGTTATTGCGCTTAAAGAGGCTCTCATGAATGCCAAGCGCACTTGTGTGGCAGAAATATATACTCACGAAAACCACAAGTGCGCATTGCAGCTCTCATTTCGAAACCCTTCAATACATTTCAAAATATATTTCAGTTATATGCAAAATGCACTCTACTCTTCCAATGCACTCGCCACAACTCACAGCCTGCCTTACTGCTCCCTCACCTCACCTTAGACTCGCTCACCTTAGAACCAAACAAACGTCTAGTCTCCCTCACTCACCTGTTCAAGAAACCGTAGAAGTCTCGAAGTTCGAATTTCAATTAACTTAATTGCACAGTTAAAAAAATATATGCGAATTCGAGTGAAATACTCGAACGAAATATTACACACATGAATTTACTGTTACTTTTCACATTTATTTTTTAATTGCTCCATGTTGCATGTCTCTTATTTCTTAGTTGTACGTATACTACTTAGCTTGTAGAGTGGTTTCATGCATGTTAGTATAAGTTTTTGTTGTTGTAATTTAAATCTATTTATGTAGAGTGTTAGAGTTGCGAAAATGGCATTTAAAGAAATTAAGTAAAATTTGAAGGATTTTAGTGAATTTTTGGAATCAGTAGGTTATTTGAAAGTGTTTAAAAGGTATTTTCCTACGCAATACTCTTATTGGAGAAAAACTAAAAAAAGAAATTCTATACAGACTTAACCTCAAAATTGCTTTTAAAATAGCAAAGCTGTAAAGTGAAGACATGTACTTGACATATTTGCTTTTTATTCGTGAAAAGATTATCGAGAATAGATAAACCTCCAAATTGTCTAGATCTTCTATATCCGTTGAGTTACACATCTGAATCGACTCCTCAAATCCTCATGTTTTTAAAACTGATAAAGGATATACCTTAAATCTGAAGGAAAACGATTTCACTATTAATCATGATAGTAGCACCAGAATAGCCTTAAGATGGGTCAATCACTTTATTGAGGCCAAAGTTTAGACACCGAAATTAATATTGGAGAGAATTCTCGCTTTTGGCAAAACTTGTAATGGACAGATAATTGACCCTGTAATCGAATATAATATACTATAAAACTTTCAAAAATTTCAACTAAATTGAACAAAATTATAAATTTTCTCCACCAAAGTGCCACTGTATAGCGTTCGGAAGTGTGTCGTTTTGCGCACATATAGTTCGTAGCTGCTTCGGCAACAATTCGTTAAACTAGTATGGCCGAAAAAAATCTCGTTTTATTGGAAGCTCTTATTTTGAGAACAACGGATTATGGCAGAGTTCACAGTTGGAATCTTGGCATTTAATAACAATTTGATCCAAACTGGAAGCAATAGACCTCTTTTATTTTGAAAGCCTTTAAGGAATATCCTCGAGTTGCCTGATATGTAAGTAGCCATTGACAGAGAGAGAAAGAGAAAGAGAGAAAAAGAGAGAGAGAGCTCCAGTTCAGCTGCAGAACATTCTCAATAAACAAAAAATCGATTTTTATGCAAAATTCATAAATCATTACGATATTAATCCGCTAAAATTACATTCAAATCCCATAAAGTTTTCCACTTGCTCGAATTTGTAGGTTAATTAGATTTTGAAATTCAAACAGCATATAAAAAAGCAGTAGAAAAACCCTTAATGCGTTCAATAAACTACCAAAAAAGCAGAAATATAATAATAAAATATTTATCACAAATAAATAAAACATTAATCCTGCGAGGCAATAAATTTTTCGCCAAAGCAATTACAATAAATTGCACAAAGACATAAATAAATAACATAAAAAAGGGCTTAAATGTGCTTAAAAGCAAATGCCACATGCTGACCAATTTATATTGAAAAACTGCGTACGCGTCAAACGCAAATAACACCGAAAAACCGCAGCAACATAATGCCGATGTTTCGTTAATATAAAAATTACCAAATTGCCGAGGAAAAACGCTTGCCACACGCTGGGCATTAAAGCGAGCAGATTGCAACAGAATAAACAAAATTAAAACGCCAAATCAAAAATGCGGCGGCGGTAAATATGCATGAGCCGCGCTAATTATGCCAATTATGACAGATTTCAACTGGGTTAATGCGCATGATTGGTCCAAAACATTATAATTCAGAGCTCTAAATGCGTGTATTTAAAAGATGAAGCTTTAAATTGAGTTTATGGTTTAAAATTAGTGAGTTTTGGAGCAATGTGGATGGATTGGTTATTAGTTAACCGAAAACAAAATGTGAAATTAATTTTCTGTATACAAAATGATGCGTTGGGCACCGCAGGAGCGAGATGGAACCGAAAGCTTTGAACAAATTATAAAAATATTTTTTTGGATCACTTGAAATGTAGTACAAGTCGAGGCTCTTCACTCCACTGTGTTATATAAGACTTGTTGCTCACCCCAAAATCCCCAAAAGGGTTAAAGCGAACTTCAAGCGACTGAAAAATATTTCGAAAATTGCAGAGAATTTGTGACGATAATTTACCCAGAGGTTGCTATTGCTTCCAAGATGATACTGTGTTTAGAAAAAAATATTAATAATGGTCAAAACTGCGATCGACGTCAAGTTAGGATATGAGGTAGTACCGGAATTAACTGAAAGGTGTCTTCAAGATTAATACAAAAAAAGTTTTCGGGAAGAAATATAAAAATTTCTACTTGCCTTCCAGGAGAAATGTTAACTTTATCTTCAAAAAATGTCACATAAACCAAACATGGCTTCATATTCGCTGGCAGCCAGCCAGAACCTATGAAAGCAATGATATTTTCTGAATAGCTCTCCGTACTCACAAGCACATATAACAATAGCGCTGCCTTACGCTCGTGTATAAACAGCCGAACCGCAAAATCGCATTTATAGCGCAAAAAACTATTTAAATTATCGTAATCGCTTGGACAGCAGCTATGGCAAGCATAATAATCATGGCGCTTGCAAGTTTTACACATGTTATCTCTACTTCACACAACCCCAAACACACAGACACACACGCACACTGGCGGTGAGAAAAATAATATTGCGAATGTAAGCGCATAAAAAGCCGAAAATACCACAGACCGCACGCCGTGCAGTGTTTGAGAGCAAGCAGGCGAGCAAAAGTTATGCGACCAGCGCCACAATAAACGGTCAGAGCGAGCCAAACACAGCACGTATACGACATGGTGCACCGCGGCGTGCGCGCCACACCATGCAATTGACACAGTTGCTGGCCAGCGCATGTGAGCGCAATTATTTGACCAAAATTAAAGGCTTTAAGCGGACTTATCCTTGTAGTTATTTATGGTGAGTAACGGCGACAATGAGCGCTCTCTGCTGCCACAATAGTTCCCACTTCCACCCGGAATGCTACGCTTAAAGCAAAATGTATGAAATACTGATAACAGTTGCGTCAAAGCGAAAATTAAATTCTAAACAAGGAAGAAATAGAAACGTAAGCAGGTTCAACTCTCCCAAAATTTCTAAAGTAAACTGCTGCACTGTCAAACTGCCAGTCGCTTGCGCCATCACACACCTCACCTCACCTACTTAAGTTGATTGTCAAAATTATTCACAAGCATGCAATCAGTTTTAATCTGGCAGCAAGTTACCGCTAGCCACATATGACACGTGAAAGTATACAGAAGCAGACAGAACGTAATAAACGCAAAATATGCTGGAGTTACTTTGACGCTACTTTGCGTTTGCTGCAGGTCGTTCTCTCGCTCTCTGTCTGCATGTGTCTCGCTACTTTCTGACACATTTATCAGCGCCAAAGTTTGGCCGTCACTGCTGTCAAGCTAATGTACAAATTAAGTGTCAAGAATGAGCAAAAAATCGTCGCTTGCCAGCAGTCAGCGTGGGTGTCGGGCAAAGTGGAGGTAAAGTGGAGGTGTGCGCGCAAGAGAACTCGAAGTTTTAAGTAGCAGCTTAAACGAAAATTTTAATGGGATTGCATGAAAGCGCTTAAGTAACTTCGGTCTGTGGAAAAAAAGTAATTTTCAAATTAAATTAAACTTATAAATATGCTACAAAAACAATGTCGAGAGGCATAAGAATGAGTATAGAAAAGTTTTAGTTAATAGAAAAGGCAGCTTTAGCTTTCAGTCACATATACTAAGATGTTTCCAGCATAGCCGCAAATACAACTAAAACGAACGTGCTTTAAAGGTATTAATATAGAATTGACTAATTAACTTTTTGTGTGAGATCACAAATTGACTACCCGCTTACCGCCTTGTCTCTTTGAGAGTTTCGTTTAAGATCTAAGTTTGGATTTTCGTTGTCGTTTGAACGTCATCGTAAAATGTATACTAATTGATTGTGATAGAATTTTTTTATTCAAAATGTGATTTCTAAGTCAAAATAAAAGTGCAAATAAGTCCGACAGCAATGCTTTAGTGCACAGAAATAAAGAAAATAGATGGGTTGATCGTTAAGGTTATCTTATGAAATAACTTCTCTAAGCCAATCTAACAAACAGTCAGTGATTAAAATGTTGAAAAAGAAACTGTAAAACAATATTGAGATTACAGCTAGTACTAGCTGCATAACTTCTACTCCAACAGGAGTAAAAATTCTGAGGGAACGCTTAGCTAGCACCAGAAATCAGCATGGATGTTATATACCAAGTTTTGGCCTCTCTATATAAAAGGAGTGAAGGAATGACCAAATGAAAAACTACATAAGTTCACTTCGTGTTTCTGGTGGACGCTGACTTCTGAAACAAACATCTGATTGTCGCATTATAGCAAACGCTGTCAAATTAAAGGTACAGACACAAGGAAGATTATGCAACGATCAGACAAATATTTGAAGAAGGGAACCTCTTAAGAAATTTTTAATACTTTTTAAAGTTGGACGGTGACTTATACTAAGGTCTCACCGATAAGTTTATGAAAGGCAATTTGTACTTCAATAGTATTAAAGGAAGTAATATTCTCATTTAGATAATTATTAAAACAATATCTTCTGTTTCGAAATTTATTTGCGTAAGCATATGTTGGAGATTTTCTGACAGGTATTATGTGTATAAGGGGCATACCTAGTGTGAAAGCCTAAAAACCCTTGATTTTTGAAAATTAAAACAGGAACTTCTCTCTCAATTGCTTCGAAATTTCCAGGTAATATTTTAAATATTATATATTCCAAGAATACACAGGGACATTTTCGAAAAAAAAAAATATTTTTGAGTTATACAATATCCCTGACGGCCTCCACTGCTGCAAGATTCCTTTCATCTCTTTGGATGAAGCTTAAAAATAAGCAATTCTCGTTCAACTAGAAGATATTTTCCATAAAATGACTTCCTACAAAAAGAATAAAAAATTGACAAAAAGCGATTTTTGAAAAAAAGTTGAATTTTACTCCAAATTTTGGTCGTTTTGGGCCTGTCAAAGTTCGAATTTGGATCATATCAAAAAACCGATTCAGTCACTGTAAAATAATATATCTTTATGTATAAAAATTACGTATCACTATGTTTGTCCGCGATTGGCTCCTAAACTACTGAACCGATTTTAGTAAAATTTAGCACACTGTGTTCAGTTCGAACCAACTTAGGAGATAGAATAGTACAGGGTAGGCCATTTAAAGTTGACCCATTTGTTTCTAAAAAAAAAGAACAAAAGAAAACAATGTTTTTTGTTCATTTCAAAAATAATTTATTTTGGTCCAAGGGGATTTGTTTCAGCTAATATTTAAAAATTAGATCGCGTAAATGGGCACCTTTAGCTTTGACAGCTAAATGCACTCTTTTTTCGACATTTTCCATGACTTTGGCCAATGTTTCGGATGATATGGCGGCTGTTTCACGTCGAATGTTGGCTTTCAGTTGAGCTAAGGTCTTTGGCTTATTAGCGTATACCTTGGATTTCAAATAACCCCACAAATAAAAGTCTGGTGGCGTCAAATCTGGTGATCTCGGTGGCCAGTCAACATCAACATTTTTCGATATCAATCGCCCGGGGAAAAATGGTCGCAATAAATTGATTGTTGGTCGAGCTGTATGGCATGTAGCCCCGTCCTGTTGAAACCAGAAGTTATCCATGTCATTTTCGCGAATAATGGGTATCACAAAATCCGTTATCATGGCTCGATAACGCTCACCATTGACCTCACCTCACCTCTCCTCAATACTGGCTCGTACAGCTTCGATATTTTCATCAGAACGTCTTGTGCGTTGTCTGGATGCATGACTGGCATTACTGAGATTACCGGTGTTCACAAATTTTGCGTATAAAGACTTAATTGTGTTCTTAACTGGAGCACTTTTCACTTTATTTTTTTTTTGCGAAACGCACGTTGAGTTAACACAATTGAAAAGTTATTTTGAATATAAAGCTGAACAATTTCAGCGCGTTCTTTTGGAGTGTACTGTTCCATGGTATAAATTGTCTTCGAATGACGCTTCTAACGCGGTATGACATTAGCCGATTTGTCAGCGCTGTTAAAAGTTACAGCGTTGCCAGATGGGTCAACTTTAAATGGCCTACCCTGTAGAACTGACTGTAAATCAAAAACTATTTGGAATATCGATTGGATACTTTAAAACTATCGAAATATGAAATATTAATTTTTCCCAAATTTCCATGTAAGTGCATCCAAAAGTTCCACAAAATTTCAACAAATACATAAATTGCTTTTTAAAGTGATTGTAGCTGTGATTTTACCACTTGACGCAAGCAGACATTGCCATGCTTGTTGTCAAAAAACTTAGAGCTTTTTTGATGGCTTAATCGAATTAATAAACAATATGAGTGACCACACGTTGGTCAACTTGATGGAAGGCGCCGCCACAAAAGCGAAGAAAAACTATTTATTTTTATTAAAATATGTGAGTGCGCGAAGCAAGGCCATGAATCATGCCAGACACACATTTACTTTTGTATTGGGAGTGTAATGAGTGACCATTTTGGCATTTGTGACAAATTAATATGTATGCGTGCGTTCCGTTGAGCGCTTGCACTGCATGCTTAAACATCACACATTAGCGCATATTTAAACGCACGCACACAAATACATGAAAACACGATTCAATGTATGCGTTTATATGGCGATGCATTTTTGTGTGTACTCAATCGAGTTTATTGCGACTTTTCAGGCAATTATTGCAGTTTTATCATTAAATTTTATGTGCGCATGCATAAGTTAGCATACAGAAATATACAAATATGCATGTGCACACATACAAATAAGCGCGTGTGTGTGAAAAGCGTTCAGAAAAACAAAATCTGCGGTGAATTATAATTTTTGGTGCGCAATGTATTGGCTGCAGCATTATGGCGTGCATAGTTAATAATTTGCATGCTCTGGCGCCTCCAAGTAGGCAACAAAAACCTTGCATAAACTTGCGCTTGCACGAAATAAATGTTATTTATTGTATGTGCCTGCTAAAGCAAATTAAAAATGTAGCAAAAATAATGGAATTTTTAATTTAATTTTTTTTTTTGATTTTTTGTTGGTATGTGGCAAGATACCTGGACTATGAGTGGATTTTGTGCGCATATTTTTGCATTACTTAAATACGCAACTACTTATGTGGTTTGCATGCCTATATTTGTACAGAAATAATAATAATATTGCAAGAATTTATTTTACAAAATTTTTTTTAACTGAAGTTAGTTTTTTCCAATCGAATTGTGCTTGAATACTTTCATTTTCAAATATTTATGGATTTATAGATTTATCAATGTGCACTAAACTTTTAGCAATAACTTTACATACATACATAGTCCTATATTTATATTTTATATATAGTATACTTATACTACTATTAACAGCTATCACTTAAGCAAGAATTACCTCTTTGCGCCAGTATCATGCAACAAACTCGCTTGTAGCTCACTATTTAGCTAATGAAACATATGTACATACTTACTATGTATCTACTTTTGTTCGTAAATATTGATTTTATGTCAACTCTTTGGTTTCGTAATTTCGTAATTGTTTGACATCGACATACTTCAATTGCCATTATTTTATCATTTCTTACATGTCTATGCACACATAAACACTACAAGTCGTACTAATTTCATCCAAACTATTTCACATTTCTCTTTCTTCAAATGGAACTTTCCTACAAATACTAATTTTTGTGTTTCAAAACCAAAAACCAAAAAAACGAAAATCGCAAAAAAATCATACGCTGCCGCCAGCAGGGTTCCGATTTGCCCATCTATATATGGTATGAAAGCTATCCGGAGCACATCGAAGAGGGCTACAAGGGCCGTGTGTCACGCGTCTCACAGGACTCACCGTTCGGTTCGGCCTCACTCAATTTGACCAACATCAAGGAATCGGATCAAGGCTGGTATGAGTGTAAAGTGGTATTTTTAAATCGTGATCCCAAGCAGCATAAGAACGGTACATGGTTCCATTTAGACGTACATGCACCGCCACGTTTTAGTGTTACACCAGAGGATATTATATATGTTAATTTAGGTGAGTACGAAAACATATTCTAAAGTCACTAAAGAGTATTTCAGAAACTAAAAAGCTTTATAATGTAAAGTCTTTTTATTAGACAGTATACATAAGCAACCAGATTAAACCCAATAATTGGATTTTCCTATACAAATTATTTCGCGTGAATATACTTATATACGATGAAAATAATCTGACGAAGTTCCGTTTTATGTGAAAGCTCGTTAAAAGGCTTTGAAAAGGATATCTGATACAATGGACATAGCGTAAAAAAATACTTTTTCCATGTGAATCTCATAAAGTGGTGTATACATATAGTTGGAAACATTGTCACATACAAAGAAAAGAACCAAAACGAGTACTTTGAAGCATGAAAGCTCAAGAAAAGCTCTATTTAGCAGAAAACACAATGAGACAGTGAAAATAATTTGGCAGAAGTCGTTTTTTGTATAAAAGCTTTTTAAGGTCGAAAGTTTTCAAAAGGTAATTTTTCGCGTTTTCTGTGAAAGCTCGTTAAAATCATAAAAAATGATATCCGATGCATCGGACATAACGTAATAATCGCTCGTTTTCCGGGTGAATCTCATAATATTGTGTATTTAGTTAGAAATATGATAAGGTATAAAAAAAATGCCTAAAACTAATTTTTTGAAACGTCAAAGCTCAAGAAAAGTTCTATTTAGACAGAAAAGACAACGAACCAATGCAAACAATTTGACAAACGTCCTTTTTTGTATGAGAGCTTTTCAAAACAGACCGTATATTAATTTTCGGGTGAAAGCTCGCTAGAATTTCTTGTTTATCCTAAAATGATGTATTAAGTTGGAAATATTATCAGATACAAACACCAAAAGAAAGTTTAAAGAATGCTTTGAAATGAGAAAGCTCATCAAATGCCCTATTTGAACAGAAAATGCAACAAAGCTTTGAAAATAATTTGGCGAAATTACTTTTTTATATGAAAGTTTTTTAAAAACCAACGTAGATTACTTTTCGCGTGAAAGCTCGCAAGAATCTCTTAGTTTTTTTTGAGCTTCCGATGTAACTGATATAAAAAGAGAACTTTGCGACGTGAAAGCTCAAGAAAAGCTCCACTTAAATAGAAAATACACCGAAGTTTTATTTTCATAAAAAAAGGAAAAAGTACCTTTTTGTATGAAAGCTTTTTAAAAACCCACGTAGATTACTTTTCGCGCGAAAGCTTGCAAGAATCTTTAGATTTTTTGAACTTCTGTTATTGTGGTGTATTGAGCTGGAAATATTATCATATACAAAGAGAAGAAGCTAAAAAGAGTACGTTGAAATCTGAAAGCTCTTGAAAGCCCCAATTAGCTTAGAAAATGAACTGAAAAAGTTCTTTTTCTATGAAAACTTTTGAAAAGCTGACATACAACATTTTTTGCATGTAAGCTCATAAAAAGCTTTACTTTTTTAACTTATGTTTATGTATGAAAGCTTTTGAGAAGGTTTAGCTGCTGGATATTCAATATAACATATATGATCGTACAAGTTCAAAGGATAGAGCGAAGATGTATTGGGTACATAGAAATCCAGCAAGAAATATAGGAAAATGTTGTTTTTGAAAAATTTATTTTTTTTTGTTTTTTTTTTTTTTGGAGCATGAATGATAACTCTCTTTGGCATATTCATACTACCGTTCAAAAGCATTCAAACCAACTTATTTTTCTTTCATCTTAGCGCTCTATGAGCTCATTTTCAATATTGCTTATTTACCGTCAGGATCAATCTAAAATACGTATTTAAAGGCCACCTTTATTACACCAACAAAAAAACCAAAATAAAGTAAAACAATCTCCTCGAACGAATGCATGCCACGCAACGGTATTCGCAATAAATACGATTCTTCGAAATTCCAATGTAAAGAAATGCCAGAGAGCTTTCTTGTTTGATTTATTTGCGGCGCAAAACAACTTGGCTTACCTGTTTGCCAGCAAATATTGCGCACAAAGTATAATCATAAATATTTTGCCAATGCAATTCTCCAAACGCTGTGATAGTTCCGACTACAGCAAATAAATTTCCCAGCAAAAACCAACACACACACAAAAGTGCATAAAAATCGAAAAGGATGAAGCGTATAGCAAAGTAGTTGCGGCAGCTTCCACAGAACCCGTTAGGATTTATACCTTTCGATTTGTCATTGTCAGCTGCGAGGCTGTTGGGACCACAAACACACAAAGAGCTAAGCCATAGCCATAGCCATGCAGCGAATCAAAGCAAAAATAATGCAAAAGGAAAACATGATGTTAAAGCACCTTCCAAGCGAAAGAATAGAAACGCAAACAAATTGCGGCTATAATCTTCACATGTGTACCCAAGAGCTTATAATGGTGTCACGTGTATGTATGTGTGTGTGTTTATGCGTAGGTGTGCGCAATTTGCATACATCAACTTCATATGCAGTGAGCTGCTGTTCGGCGCCCATAAATATGCTTCAAAACTACAAAATCACAATCTACTACTTGTGGGTGTGCGCATATGTATGTGTGTGTGTGTGTGATACCTTCTTTCGCCTGCAGAAACGTTACTTTCACCTTTTTTTTGCTTGCAAAAAAGTTCCAGACATTTGCCACTTTGACATCACACATTTTACTTAAAAGTAGCATACATTCGGGCGCGCACTTACCTGCCACTCACCTTCGATAGTATCTGAGCACCCGAATTCATCACGCTGACAGCTTTTCGTTTCGCACCCGCCCGCAATGCGTCTCTAACCGTTGCGGGTATTGAGATTTTTTCGACAAATTTGCCCATTCACCGCACCCACGCGCGCATAAGCCCGACTTTCGAGCCATTGCAGCTGCCGGTGGCGGTGTGTGCGCGCCAATTCATTTAGTTAGCGTGTGTGCGCCGAAATGTATGCTGTCATAAATGGCAAATTGCATGCCGGTCTGTTTGCGAAACCCACAAATTTGTCACTTTCAGTGAGTTTATCCTTCTTGTTGATGTGTTCAACACTCACACTCGGCTAAGTCTGCGAAAGTATTTGAGTGCCTAACCCAACTTTTTATTTTCCAGCAAGTAGACAGGTAAAAAATAGAGGATTTTGTGTAGCTGGTAGTTATTTAAAGATTTAATATTAAGATCAGACAGTATCAGCTGAGCGTGTTCCGCAAAGAATGCATGTAGAAAAACTTGGAAGTAATGGAGTGTAAGTGAAGTCCTTGAAAATTATCTGTGAGTATCCTTCGGGAAAGTGGCATATATTCTCAAGATTACTCCAAACTTAACAACCAATTACTTATCATTTAGTATGTCTCTCTTTCAGCAATTCTATAAAGATCTACTTGACATTTGACATTTTTAAAGCATACTTCTAGGCGCTCATTCAAATAGTAAAATTAAAAAGTTACAAATTACCAATTTTCAATAAATTTTATACTTTTCGCCACGAACACTATGATCTCTTTCGTTCTATTCTACTCTCCGTGATATTCTTCGTATAACCAACACCTCAACTACAGTATCCATGCGTAATCCCTTCCACAGGTGCTATGAATAATTGCCAACATTTGTCTCTATAGCGTCGCGATTGCAAAAACCACTCAGAGAGCTAGTGTACCGTTAGCATCGATTTAAATTCTGTTCCAAATTCCATTATTTACGCTTTCGCCACAAACCCTGCGCTGCGCTCCGCCAAAATGCATATTGACTGTAATTCTCATGCTTTGGCCGCTTACCGACCGCCTCTTTGTGATCAAACGCGCAACTCTCTATGTGTATGTGCTGAGAACTCCGCGATGCGTGATTTAGCGCGCAATTTGTCACCTTTAAAGTTTGACTGAGCACTGCGTAGAGGGTATATTTTATGCGTTGGGCAAGATAAAAACACAAAGTTGGAGTCCAACAGCATCTTCTAACCATTATTTGTAATCTCTGACTAAAAATTCAGCTCCACATTCACATAATTGTATAAGGCAGCTCACACATCCACTCGTCGCCCTCAGCGCATGCTTTGACATGAAATATTTCCCGACAAATAGCTGAAAGCGAAGTAGTTGCTTTTCCACTTTAATGTTGTCTAATTAAACTTGAAAAGGAGCCAAGTTAGCCAAAGTTAATATGCGGTTGACTTGTGACTGAGTTGCCATCTGTTTCGCCGTCAACTGTTGCTGCGGCGCTGCTGTCTTAATAGACAGCTATGAAGACGTGTTTAATTTGTGCCCGGGTAGTCAGCTGGACAGACGAAATGCAGTGCTCAGGCGAGTCTGCAGCTGGTAAATGGCAATTAGTAGTGGCAAAATGGTTGCTGTCAGCTTCGCAAATGTTTATATACCGCTGCTTTTGGCATGGCGAGCAGGGCGGAAGCGAATGTTGAAATATATAGGAGTATATATATATGAACATATTTCATTTCGAGTTGAATAACTTGCTTTAAAAACGAAAAGTGTGATTAACTCCGACTGAATTTCAGCAAAATATCGTATGTATGATGTGCTTGAATACTATTAGCATGGCTCCAAGAACCAATGAGTCCAAAAGATTCATTCATTTCCGTGACTTAACTAGTACCCAAGCTTCTTTATAAACATGGAAATACTTGATTACAAAGCCCGGATTTCGTGTGATCTCGTTGAACGCTGAACTGGCGTCGGAGGATTTTTTGTCTGAGAGAAAAATCACAAATGATCTAGTGAGCTTTGTTAACTCAGCAACATTTTCTTTTCCTTAACAGTAACCAAAGTTCTTCTCGGATACTAGTTGCCAAAGTTGAAGAAAAAAAATGTGATGGAATCAGGCCAATATTTTCTTCTCAACTGCCCAGATTTTGTTAAACTTATATTGAGACAAATAGCTATCTTAGCAACCTTGCTACAATTCAAATCAAGATTTATGTGGGTTTGGCAAGGTCGCTGGAGAAAAAACCCAGTGAACTTTTTCATTGATAGGTCGAAGCTCAAGGAAACATTGGAGACGGAATCTGCTGTCGGAAACTCTTTTTCTTAACACTGTGTGTGTGTCTTTCAAGCAGCAGTGGCAGCCATCGAGGTAGCAACCGATGTACTTCTGGTTTATTTTAGAGAGGTATGCATACACTCCGGTAGCAGGGCTGCAATATAGGGGTTAAACTCGCTAGCAGTGAGCCCAAAGCTAGTCAAGCATGACCTCACTATCAGCAGCATCAAGCTACTTCCATATTTAACTTGTCACAGTGCCTGGTCAGAGCATATTCATCGGAAATCTGTAAAGCTGATGAGCTCGCTAAAAATAACACCCTAACCCACAACACATAAGGATGGGAACGAGCAGGTGTTCCCCTGTCTTTGTCTGAAAGGGACGCAGGATCTATTTGACTCTTCCGAACTCGGTAAGCCTTGGTTAGCAATCAGCAAATGAAGTGTTGCGGAACCCTTCTGGCCCAGAGTGAAACATAAAAGGTCTATAGAACTGGTATTATTTAGCAAGGCTCACATCATCGAAATGATAAACGTCCTAACTGGACTGTTCGCACCTATACGATGAAGCCAACGATTTGGGAAGACGAAAAATCAAAAATGCAATGAGAAAGATGAGATGGATACGTATTGATACTTTCTCCTCTGTCCACCTTTCGCCAAGCTAAGGTTGAAGCCTCTTGGTTGCCATACCTTTTACAAGCCCGGAATGGATAATAGCTGCCTACATAAATTTTTAGTAGGTGTTTTGTCGAGATGCGACGGTGTCTTTTTGATCCATGCTTAGAAGTTCTGGGCATCATATGTCTACGACAAGCATCTCTAGCTGCCCAAATGGGATTATTGTTGAACTCTCCAGTAATTAGCCTATTTCACCTAAGCTTACCTAATCTAAGACCTAATATAAACAATCTTCGAGCAAAAAGTTTAAACTTAATCGAAATATAGGTTATGTTGCTCTTTTAATTTGAAGAAGCGCATCTAAAATGAGAACTCCGCATATCTTGGGACCTAATACCGAGATGTTTTTTAAAGAAATGCAAATAATTTTCTATTTAAATCTATCTCCCACATTTAGCTTAAAGTTACCGTTATTGCCGCAAATACAGGGGGAACTTTGTTAATTAAAAAGTAATTAAAATGCGTTGGTTAGACAAACAAAAGCCATGTGGCGGTGGAGAAGAGCCAATTGAAGTTTGCTGGCTACAACAAAAACCAACTTAAAGCTTAGACAAATAGAAACAACAACAACCACCACAATAACCATGCAACTGCGGCACGACGCAAGCGAACAATGGCAAGAAACAAAGGACAACAACTGAAGGCAATTGAAACCAATTGTAGCCATTTGTGTTAATTGCGGCTGGTGTAGTAAGCATAAACAACAACAACAACAATATTAAAAATAAGAAGGTATATGTTCAGCGTGAATAAAGGAGTCAAAAAAGGAATGAAGGGATGAATGGACGACTCTATGGGAGAGGAAATGAATGCCTTAACGCAAGAGCGCACATTGAAGATGCGCTTTCAAGAGCACACATTCTTTACAGGGTGCACACGAAATTCAGGAACGTGGGGAGTAGTCGAAAGAAGAAATTATAAAAATTATGCGAGAAAAAAGTGTGAACGGAAGCCAGCAAAAATTAGATGAACATGTAGCCGTTGAAAAATATAGAGAAAACACTTGTGTTTAAAGAAAGACCAGCAACAAATCAGCAGGAACTCGCGCTGCAAACAAAGGCGCTGCCAGCTCACGTTGCGTTGCCTGCGCACCACAGACACACTGCGAATGCCAGAGCGAACAAAGCAAGCGGCTCATTTACGGCAGCCAACAGCAGCGTGCCGTTCCACGACCTGGCAGTTCCACTTCTAGACAATGGCGCAACATCGTTGGCATGCTCTGGTCGACTTGTTCTAGTATATGTTTTTATTGTATTGTTTTATTCCGCCATTTTTAACTGTTGATCCTATTTGAGCGCACATTTTACTTTGCCAACTCCTGCAGGATGAAGTGGATAAAGATAAAAAAATAACGCTTAACATAAAAGACAAGCCAACCGGCAGTTTTCATGGCAAATTATCTGCACAGAACAGAGCGCCTTGCTAGCGACAAACGCAGAGGCGAACTGAAAGTGGAGTTAGAAGCGCGTTGAAGGCGTGAGGACGGGCGAGCGCTGATGATAAGCCGGAAGGAAAGTTTGCTGCTGTGCGCGTACAACAAATCAAACAAGCGACAAAGGCACGCACACGCACACAAACACACACAAACCGCCCTGAACCTTCCCGTATACCGGCGCAGAATGACAGTTAGACACGCTGCGCGTACATGCCGAAGACAATGAGCAGAGCGCGCTCACAGAGAAAAAAATTAAAATGATAGAAACTGAAAACTAAAAGTAGCTGCTGCTATCTAGTGCCAGAATCAGCCAGCGCTGTCCGCATTGTGACAGCTTATCGCTAACTTGACTGGCAAGCAACGCCTGCCCGCACCACAAGCTTTCATGCAGTTTTGACAGCTCACTGCGTGTGCGCGTGTGTGTGTGTGTGATGCCACGCATTGTTTCTCATATTCTTTAAGTATTTTTACTGCTTACTACTCAGAGGTGTTCACTTTATTATGTTATATAAATTACGGTACTTTTCAATTGCATCAAATTTGAATGTTAATCTACTTTTTCTCTTTCTTTCATTCTTTGTCTCTTCCACGCGAAAAACAGGCGACTCAATTATTCTAAATTGTCAAGCGGATGGCACCCCAACACCAGAGATCTTATGGTACAAAGATGCTAATCCCGTTGATCCCTCGTCTACTGTTGGCATCTTTAATGATGGCACCGAGTTACGGATCTCCACCATCCGACACGAGGACATCGGAGAGTACACTTGCATTGCACGCAATGGTGAGGGACAAGTCTCCCATACGGCCCGTGTTATAATAGCGGGCGGCGCTGTAATCATGGTAAAACATAAATTATTTTCGAACCACCAAAACCCCTCTCAGAAATATCAAATCCTCCACAAAATGTAATAAAATCGATGCCCACTTTGGATTGTAAATTAACGAAGAAGAAAAGTTTGTAAAATCGAAACAAACAACATAATTGATTTGGTGAAGAGAAATTGTTGTAAAGTAAAATTTTTAGACGCGATAGCTCTAGCTGATTGACAGTTTTAACGAAAGTGATGTAGTTTTTCTTCTTTTGAAGTAAAGAAGTATGAGTTTATTTATATTAAAGTCAGTTTGTGTTACTTTTGGAGTTTAGTGCGTTCAGTACAGCTTAAAAGCTTTAAAGGTTTGTTTAAAAGTTTAAGCAGGCCTCAGATCGCTTACATATAGGCAAAAGGCTAAGATATCAACACTAAATTTCGAAAGCTCACTAAATGCTCAAAGCTCTCTTCAAAGCTCACTCAGTTTAAAAGTTAAAGCAGGCTTTAAATCGCTTACATATAAGCAAAGGGCTAAAATTATAACACTTAGTTTTGAAAGCTCACTAAAAGCTTAAAGCTCACTCAGTTTAAATGTCAAATAATACTTGAAAGTTTATATCTTACATCATTCGAAAGTCTAAAATTGCACCACTAAGTTTTGAAAACTCACTCAAAGCTCAAAGCTCTCTTCAAAGCTCACTAGGTTTAAGTGCCAAATAATACTTGAAAGTATATATCTTCCATGATTCAATAGCGATTTCAGCTGATCATATTTTGCGCTCCTCATTTTGGCTTAACAGTAACTACTCCGAGCGAAATATACCACCAAGGAAGAGATATTCTACAAATTTAAATGTAAAGCTTGTCGACAGATGTCGCTGAACCAAGTTTACTTAGTGAAAGAAGCAGTTTCTTATTTTTAACTTTTCTGCAGACTAATTTATAATCGTATTATTAATGAGCTCAGTGTTAGGAATTTTTAATAAATTTTACTTAGAATTTTTCATTTTGAGATTTATCTACCCAAAATTAGCAAAATACAGCCTCTAACTTCATAGTAGCAAAATGCCCGTAAACTAGTGTTATTGGCCAAAATTTTGATTGAAAATAATGTAGGATTTTTTGAGTAACAAGAAACAAATTTTAAAATTTTCACTTACTGCGAAAATTGTCAATCAGCTAGCAACTTTTTTTGAGTTTTTGCAAACTAATTGGAGTGTTCAAAATAACGAAATTTCTTTGCGAATGACTTCAGTTTCAATAGCGTTCCATATCCATATGTTTAAGTGTTGTCGCCCCCTATTTATAAACAAACAGAAAGAATTATTCAAAAAATTGTGAAAAATTTAAACATTTATTTAACGATTTATCATAATCATCATAACTAAACTCATAATTATTTTTAGCATATATGCATGGAAAATCATAGAAATAGTTAGATTTATCGTAACTGGACATAAAAACATATTCTTATAAAGTTTTAGTCGCTCTAAGTGGCTTAAAGCTAATATTAAATGCTGTTTGGTTGCGTGTAAAATTTAATTTTAAAACGGTTCAAGCGAATTTAAGCACAGAAAGAGCTTAAACCGCATATGCTGCATACTTTCAGGCGCATAGTTGATAAATTTCAATTTGTTAGCCAAAACTTAATATGCTTAGAAAATTATTTTCCACACTTACACTAATATTTTTTTATTTTGTTGAACTTTATTAAATTTGTGTGACGATATATTTTGTAGTTATTAAACAAAACTGCCTCATTCTGTTGAAGAAACCGGGCAAAACGTCTAAAATCTCATGCCGAAATTAATTACAGGCAAATTAATTATTTTGCTTGAGGTAATCTGCCTACCACTATTTTAGATAGCGGCATGTGCAGGTGGTGGTAAACAGCTACAGAACTATATTGACGTGACATGTGTAGCAAAAAGCAACCCTGCGCTGATTTAAGCCCATTTAAATGAGTTACAGTGCAATTAACTTAAATTACACTATAAATTATAGCTATTTGCTCAAATTTAAGATACAGCAATTTGCTCATATACTACATTTTTTATTAGATTATTTTGAAAACGTCGAGGTGGTTAGCAGAACTGCCATATATGCAAAATATTTTCATAGAAAATAAAGAAACAATTTTTAAAAATAGTTAAGGCAATTGAATTCAAGCGGAAAATGCAAAATTTAAACATTTTTAGTAAGGCTATAAAAAATTTATTATTAATCAAAAGACAAAAAAAAAATTTTAAGTGAAATTTTTTAGTAGTTTTTTTTTAATTGTGCTTACCATTTTCCATATCGTCACCTAAAATGCAATATAACGTAACCTCACTTTTCATAGGTTTAAAGAGAAGGGCAAACGATATAATAGAAACCAGTCTTTTTGAAACAAAATTTGAGTTTTGGTTATAAAGTGGTTATATATTGGTTATAAAAAGGTTATATATTGGTTACATATTCGTTATATATTGGTTATATATAGGTTATTTATTGGTTATACATGACATCAACAGCTGGAAATTTAATTATATTTATATGTAATGTGATGTATTGAGTCGTAAGCATTAAAAATCTCAATTTCGGTTTTTTGATGATACGTTGTTTTATATTTTAGGTAACGTCTATGTCTTATTTTTCATAAATTCAAACTTAACTCGCCAAATATATTTTTTTCATTTTAAACTCATCTTAAGTAAATATTTTCTTAAGAAAAAATTTCATAATTTCTTTCAAAAAATTCTTCAAGCAAGTTTATCTTCGAGCAATTTATGTAGTAAGCGGCAGTCAATTGATCATACTCGAGAAAAGTAGGCCAACTACAACAGCATTCCCGCAAGTGTACATAAGCTCTAAGACACAAAATAACAGTTACAAAATGCTAGCATATAACTTTAATCGCATATCCGCATTTATCTACGTAAGGCGAGCTTATGCTGAGCTCAAACTTAATGCCAGCAACATGAAAAGTTCCATTGAAACTAAGGCACCAACAACACAAGACATCACGATGCCATGAAATTATTTATAAACAAAGCCAACAATAAAATCTACACACACTGCAGATACAACAACAGTTATTATTTATAAACTAAATACAGCCATTATGCAGTATGCATAAGTGTAACATGTGTGTGGTCGTAGAACTTTGGCAGCGCCTGAAACTGTGCTAAACTGCACATCATTAGACAGCAACACACACACGCACACGCACACACAGCTGTTTGTGCGCTGGTGTGTTGCAAACGATATTATAAAACACAATTATATTACGAAAACCGCTCAATAACTGTCAGCCTGCGACACGCACACACACACTGGCAGTTGTGGGAGTTTATGTGACAGCTTGAATAGCTTAGGGAATGTTCTTGGAAGAAGAAAATCTTAATTCAACATGACAACACTAATGCGCTACTACAATTTAATAGTTAAAAGACGCCGCACACACACATGCACACACTCGCAGGCAAGCAAACTCTGTGCTCTTCTTTGGTTGGTTGGTGCGCCATGGCGTATGAGTAACAACAATGTACTGGCACAGGCACTGCTTACTTATACGGACTTGTACGCGCTTTGCTGATCCTACACAGATGTTGTCATTAGACGCCGTTATGCGCTTTTGTCTTCATTTGTTTTCGCTTGCCACTAAACTACTGTATTCAGCATTCATGTCAGCTGAAATTGATGGGCGTTTGTGCGTATGTGTCGCCGCCTGCAACAGCAGTCACTAAGTGCCGCACTTTAATAGTGCTGCCTTAAACCTTATTTATGGCGCACTCACTTAAATGCCTTTCATGCTTTTCAATGAGAAAATTAAACAGTCTAAGCTACTTTTACTCACTAACACTAGTTTGACGCTTGTAGTCTCATTATAGCGCTTTGAAACCTTAAGCCTGCAGTTGTACGGTTGCAGGGGCTGTAGATAATTAAAGGGAAATGGGATGAGTAATCGGAGAATTTTTTTGTTTCGAAATATCTCTGTTACATAATTTAATGGTTTTAACTTTTATGATTCTAGAGGGGCACCCACGATAGTAACTATCAAAGCTTCGACTTTTTTTACTAAAACCCACAGAGAATTGGAGCAGTTGCAGAAGCTTCAAATATTGTTTGTAGCTTTCTAAACAGTTCAAGCTTTCTTCTTCGCATTGCCAATGATCTCAGTGGTACTTTCTTCTGAAAATCATATCTATACCGAATGAAGTCAACGCTAAAAACTAAATTAAGCTGAATTCAATCGTGTAAATCCATTTTCTACACGCTTGTAGGCCTCAGCTTATTTGCTAGAATATATAAAAAGGCACAAGAATTGGTCACAGACCTCGTTATAGCAACAGACATGCCATTGGCAATACTACAAGCGTAACTCAAAAACTTTTCCATACAAAAGCTTGCAAGTTGTTATGCTTATAAAGAGCATGGGTAGTTATGGCGCCGTCATTGGTTACTAGTGCGACCGCTACACAGATTTTTGCGTGCCACGAAAATATTCACTTGAGGCGCCTTAACCCTCTACTGCACACTATAATATATTTGGTGTTATTGCTTAGTTATGTCTTCCTAATGAAAAGGCTTAGGAACTTCTTCTTCTTCTTTACTGGCGTAGACACCGCTTACGGCTTAGGAACTACCTTTTTGAATTGCCAGAAGGCTTGACGCGGAATTACGAAAAGTAAAACAGTGTTCTTGAATCTTGTCTTTCGAGTATAACCTCACATTTACAGGTTTCAACAATATGCTCAGTGACCGAATTCAAAAAGAGAAAAAAATATTCTGAAATGTCAGCTGCTCGGGCAAGAAAAGTATTCTCTACTTTGTCGAGCACTAATTCGAAGTTTTTGGTATCCAAATTGCCGCTTTTCAAACCACTTTTGATCGACCAACGACATGATTTTCCATTCATGTTTGTTAGTATACCATATACGAGTATAGGGTAGGGTATAGTAGGTCATAAGCTCCTTACAAATCTACATAGTGCTTTGAGCCCAACCCATATTTGTTGAGACGGCTAATGTGAGTTTCGACTATGTCTGCTGGCTCGGCGAAGACAATAAGCTATTTCATCTTCAGTCTTGCAAAGGCTAGAAAATGGAGGAGAAAATGCGTGGATTTTTTCCTTAGAACTTTGATAACTTGTCTTTTGGAAAATGTTTTGTATGAACCCCTACAGCCCCTTGTAGTAAATATAGCAATAGGAAAATTAAGCGAAAATTAAACTTTTTTCTCTCTTTCCCCTTTTTATAAATTTCATAGGGTTAAAGGCCTGCAAGTTCGAAAAAGTTGTATTTGGTGTCAGCAAAATAGGCAAGAGCCAAAACTTAGTAAAGTGACGTGCTTATAAACATGAGTTTTACAAGTCAACATTTGCATTTATGTGCACATTAATACATATGTATATAGTTGTTATGTACATGCAAGGGCTGGGGGAGGTACTTACAAAAACACGCAATTATTTAAGGGCTTTCACACATACAAAGAAAAACAGCTACACACCAATACACGAAAAAATAAAAACAAAAACACGAATTAGTTGCTACACTCGTGTGTAAAACACTTTATTGCATGCATGTATGTATTAGTGTTTGTGGGCTCAGCAAAAGTTTCATAAAGTGGCTTAAAGAGCGACCCAGTCGCGAACTTCAATTTCATGCATATAACTGTAAATATGTAGATATATACATACATACATTTATATATGAACATACGTATATAAAAGAACACACAATCTAATAGCACGCACACAAATACATAGAAGAGAATGCCACGGGCCTCGGGCGTTGAGCAGGCCAAGGCTAACAACTTAAATGCTCACACCACAAAGTTTCACGCGAAACGGCAAATGTTGTTTCCCGTTAGCCGTGCTCACAACCTCATGTGTGTATAATTTGTATATTTTTGTTGGCATGTATTGCTGTATACACACACACACACACACACGCACATGCAGGCGCATAAATATATGTGCTTGGGCAAACGAACATTGAAACAAAATAATTTAAGCTCAAAGTGTGCGTCTGAGCGGTTGTTAAATGAAATTTGATGGCCCAACAGCACTTTTGCGCACGCACACGCACACACACACAAAGCCATTGGCACACACATGCATATACGAATATGGGTCCATAGGCATAAGCGATAGTGTATGTGCAAGCAGATGTTTCGGCAAATACATTTTCAAAAATTTAATTTTCGCGTACATGTGCGCAGGGGCATGCAACAAAATGGCGTACGGCACTGGCGCTGGCAACTACACGCTGCTCTCTCAAGGGTTGTACCCGCAAAATGGAAAACATTTCTTTTTAATTTGTACGCTGTACATATGTATATGTGAATGCATATACATGTGTTTCGGTGTCTGGGTCCGCGTAACGCTTTTAAATTCAGCAGCATTATAACGGTCACGGGGCTCGTTTGGGAGAATTTAAAATATGGAAATTAAAATTTTATTCCAAGAACTTTTCGTAACTATGCTGCTTCGAACATCGAACATTGAGCATTGCGTAGATATTGGAGTTTTGATTTGAGGTTAGATTGAGGGATTTACTATTTATGGTTTTTATTTTACATTGATTTTGAAATTTAAAGGAATAATTTTAAAAAATTATCAAGTTTGGATGAATTTATGCATTCTAATACAAGTCTTGCTTTGGTTTTTTTTAAATTACCAACTATTTTTTGTACTTTATTAAGAGCCCAGCAACAAAAAAGCACCAATATTTAATAAATTAAAATGTTATTTTTAAATATTTTGATACTAAATAATAATTTTTTTAACAAAAGTAATCTTTTTTTTAATTGTTCTTTTCATTTAAGATTTTTTTTTAATTTTTTTCAAAAAATATTTTCAAAACTTTGTGTTCTGGATTTTATTCCAAATATTTTTTTTAACGCGACATTAATTTTCCTTTAAAAAATATTTTAAATCAAAATTTCGAAAAACAAAAAAATAATATATTATAAGTCGATATTATTAATTTACGAAGAGAACATTAATATGAAAAAACGATATTAAAATTTTAAAACTTTATTTTTTTTTTGTATTTCATTCGAAATAATTTTTTAATGCAAATTTAATTTTCCTTTAAATAAATATTAAAATTTCGAAAAACAAAAATGGTATATAGGGTGAAATTCAAAATTTTAAATTTACGAAGAGGACAATAATATGAAAAAACGATATTAAAATTTGTAACATTTAAAAAATTTTTAAAAATACAGTATTCAAAAACTATTTTTTTATTTACCTTTTTTTTATATTTTCGAAAACATTTTTAATGCTTAATTTTTTTTATTTCATTCGAAACGATTTTCAATGCAATTTTTATTTTTCTTTCCTTTAGAATGCACCAAGCATCATAAAGTTTTTTAATAAATTTAAATTTATTAGATTTTTTAAATTTTTTTTCGTTGAAATATTTTTTAAATTGTTTTTCGAATACAGTTTTAATATTTTTTCTTTTTTTTTGATTGGAAGCAAATTCTTAATGTCGTTCCTTTAAAAAATGTCAAAATTTCGAAAAACAAAAAATAACGATGAAGTTCGTTAATCCATGTTTTTAATTTACGAAGTGTGGTGCAAATATTTAAAAATTTATATTTTAATATTTTTTAAAAATTTTATTTTAATATTTTTTAAAATTTATATTTTAATATTTTTTAAATATTTTACATTTCAAAAACATTTTTTTTTAATTAAATTTTTTTTTTATTTTCTCGAAAGCTTTTTAGTGTCTATTTTTTACGATTTTTTAATATACTTTTTTCTTTTCATTTAAAAAACGCCAAACATCATCAAACAATTTCCTTAAAAACACCAAAATATTGTCAAGACCACAAAAACAAAAAAAAATATATCTTAAAATTATATTTTTACATTTTTTAAATATTTTACATTTATAAAATATATAATTTTTAATTTAATTTTTTTTAATTTTCGATATTTTTTTTAATTTTTTTCGAAATTAGTTTTTAATAATAATTTTAATTTTTCTTTCGTTAAAAACCGTCAAACATCAATTTTTTTTTAAAAACACCAAAATTTTTAAAATTAGAAGTAAAGACCTAGTTCGATATCAAATCGGTGGCTGAAGCATAATAACACCCAAATCTCGGAATTGTTCTTTAAATGAGAGTTACGAATATTTCACAGAAGTTTGAATGAGGAAAGTCTTCATCATCCAACTATCTTGGCTTTGTAAATCGAGTGTCGAAAATAATATGAATCTATTTAAAAAAACAATAGCTAATATAAAAGTGTTTGAATATTCATCATATACTCCGAGCATAGAGCTAAGTTACACCGAAAATATAAAAGTTCCCTTTCAAAAGCAAAATACTCAAAACTTTTTTCGGAAATAAATATATCTTGAGCTCCTGAAAATATTCGTGTTTTCAAACTAAAACTCCAGATCTCATCTTTGCCTCTGTTAACCATCAAGGACGTGCATATCTAAGTTGTCATTGCATGCCAAATCAGCATTACTTCAATACTACTCATGAATATTGGCATTTACTACAAAAATTAGAAAAAAATAACAAAAATACTCTCACGCTTTCTGTCTGTTTATGCTGAGTCTGCTCAAAACTACATAGGTCTCTGTTCACTTTCTAAGCTCTTACACCTTTCTTTAACTCAATTCCTGAAAACAAATTTCTTTGTATTTAAATATTGTAATGATTACCAACACAAATTACCTAACTGTCCAACGAACCAAACCATCAATCAACTTAATTACGAACAAAACCGCTCGACCTCGTGCACCTACTCTCCCAACCAACAACAATATTCACATCACAACAACAATAACAACAATTTCTTAATGCCTTAAACTGGTACAAAACTTTCCCAACCGCCAAACCCCACACACCGACGACCGAATGGCAATCGAATGGACGTTTTTTGTGCCACACACGCATCGGATATGTGTGTGTGTGCAATGCGATGCGCGCAGCAGCCGGCAGCTGGTGGGAAGGGGAAAGTAGGCAAAGCGGGTCCAAAAAAGGTCGCCAAAACCGGCAAATACACTAAGCTCGGTATTGCAGTAAGTGCCCAACAGCAAAAACCACTTTTATCTCTATGTTTTGCTATAACGTTGCACATGCAACATTAGCGTTTTTTGTATGTGTTTGCGCTGCGTTGAGCAATAGTTTTTGAATTTTGTCATTTCGTCAATTTATTGTCAATTTTTATAGCGACAACTCATTGAAAAACGTACGCTTTTTCACGCCAAATCGCCAAACACTCACCTGGCCATGCACACGAAATTGAAAAAGACATATTGCCACCTTGCCACATTGCCACATAATCAAACAAAGTCGCATAAAAACTTTCATTATTGGATTTAAATTTTGAAATGAATTTTGCTAAAAGTTATTAAGCATATCATGCATTCAGATTTATTGTGCTGCTGCCAAGCTCAGGTATTTGCCACAAATATTCATTGTAAAAAATAAAAAAATAAAAATCCACATTTCGAACAGCGACCAGAATACACAATGCATTTTCGCAGTCACATCAAATGCCATTTAATATTTATATACAACTATATGAGTGTGTATATGTATGTATGTATGTATGCACATATATAAAAAAAAAACAGTTAATATAAAGAGCAGCGAGAAATGCATAAAAAGCAGCACACGCTCAACATAATTGTCATTTGCGCCACAGTCACCGCCACCCTCGCCAACTCGCCACCTCGCCGATGCCACCAACGCCGCCGCCGCTGCCACATTCATCGCCATCAGCAATATATTTATGTGTGTGTATGTATTCATTGCCATTCAAGCATTTTGTTGTTGCTATTGCACGCAGCAAACAATGCGCGGCCATAAATTGCCATATTCGAACGTTGTGTGTGCCTGTCTTCGGGCGCAAACGGACGTAAGGACAAACACACACTCTCACTTACACTTTCGCTAAGGCTCGTAAAGATGTGCACAAGCACCCATACAGTCGCCCGCTTATTGGCAACAATATAGTTTTTGTGTGTGTGAGCGTGTGTGTGACATCTTTCCCGCCGCTACGCCATTCATTCCAGTTAAGCGCTTGCCATGCTGCCGTTATTCTTATATATGAATCATTGCTGAATATCCTGGCATTTCAGTTTACCATAACATCCGACTACAATGACATTTGGAGAATGCAGTTATTTTTGCTTTTGCTATGAATATTTAAATCCTTTGTTAACTTACTTTTATTAACATTTTAAATGTGCAGAGCACAGTGCGACAATGCTGTTTTATGATAGGCTGCTGGAGGCAAGAAATATTGGAGGCATATTTTTTGAACCAGTACTGTATCTAGACTTCTGTTATGAGAGTTTTGGTGGTAATGAGCAATAGATTTGTTCAAAATTGCTTTTAATTAATTTATTCGAATTTAATTGATTTTGATTTATTTTATTTGGTTTTTTTTTTTAATTTTTGAATAATAAAAAAATTAGATATATTTTTTTTAATTTAACTAATTAACTAAAACTTAATTAATTTAATTGAATTTAAAAATTTTTTAATTAATTCATTTAAAAAAATTTTAATTTTAAAAAAATTTAATTAATTAAATAAAATTAATTTTAAAAAAATTTAATTAATTAAATAAAATTAATTAAAAATTTGTTTTTTTTTTTAATTTAAAATTTAAAATAATTAAAATTAAAAAATTTTTAATTGAATAAAGAATTAATTTTTTACAATTAATTAAATTAAAATTAATTACCTATAATTTAATTTTTTTTTTTAATTTTATAATATAATTTTTTGCCTTAACTTAATTTGTTTACAATTTTTGAATTTTACTTGCCACTTTGAGGAAAAAACTTTGCCGCACTGTGAGGTTGCCTATCCAATTTAGTTTTGCACGTTTTCTTAAAACCTCTTGCTTTTATATGTTGTAGAGTATAATATTTTTAACTATATCTCAATAAATATTTATATATATGCATATACACATTGTGACAAAATTACACCCGAAAATAGTAACTAAATTCCTCTGGTAAATAATATTTCAAAAAAATTTATTTTGTTAAATTGGTACGACTGTCCTTAATTTTGATTCACTATTATCAAAAACACAAGCCGATTGGTACAAAGCCCTCAAAGACGATCGAGAGATCGTTGAAGACATGTTTCGTTCTGGACGACCTTCGTCCTCTCTAACTGATGAAAATATCAAAATATTTAAAAAGTGTATGTGTGGTGCCTAAAAATCGTTAGGCAAGTGTTAAAAAGATAAATTTTTTCAAAAATAGTACGTCAAACAGGTCTTTTGGACATACTTGAACGTGCGAATTCCAACCCATATTCATGGAGAGCATTATAACTGCAAAAAAACATGACAAGAAGTCAGCAGCTATTAGAATTGAACTACTTTCTAATCGATCGAAGATATAAAACAAAATAGTGTTCGAGGACTAGGAAGGTCGTTGGCATAAATGTATTACATATGGTGGGGACTACTTTGAAGGCGACAAAGTAAATATTTTGCTTTTTATTTAAAATTTTCGAGTACTTTTTTGTCACAAAGTATACAAAAACCTAAAAAATATATTCTTATAAGATAAGAGCATTCAAAGATCATAAATATAGCTGTCTTCAATTTGCCACGGCGCCACGTAGCGAAAAGAAGAAACGACTGGCGCGCGGTTGTTAACTCGGCTATAATCGCGTAAGCGGTGTCTACGCCAATTAAGAAGAAGAAGATAAAGAGTTACATAGTTTAGAGGCAGGAATTTAGAATGTTTTTGGCAATTGATAAAACAAGCATTTGATATTTTAATTATCCATTTTTTTATAGTTATTTTTTTTCATTTACATTAAAAAACCTCCTTGTTGTATGTGTCTTTGAAGTAGGGGTGACAAAACACCTTGTCCTCGTCGCCATAATTTCATCGAAAAAGTATTTTAATGTGTTTAAAGTTTCAGTTCCGGCCGAACCAGTAGGGATTACGGATCGGCAAGATACTACGTATATCTCCAAAATTAGTTTGTACTTTACAAGATTCTCTTGTAAGCATATTTTCGAAGAGTTAAACTTAAAAATTTTAAAACAAAAATCGATTTTGTTTCTAGACAAGAATACCCTTAAAGAGTGCTGCATCGAACGAACCGCTCTCATTATCAAAAAAAAAAAATAAATAAAACCGGCGCCCTAGCAATTTTTGATTCGCTATGTCTTTCAGCGAATAGAACAAGCAAGTGGTATAATAGCTTTTACTGGCATACAATCATAATTGCTTTCTTTACTATTTCCAAGTTCGTATTCCACATATCTCAATAATTGTATTGCTTTAGTTCGATAGCTTTATTCTAGCACTGGCTGAAATCAGCGACGAGTTCATGCCATCACTTTGCCACCTATTCTATTATTATACCAATATTCAACTGGTCTAAATAGCCATCACATTTTAAAACATCTACTTGTAATACGTTTACGGGTTTCCAACTAATTCACGGGTTTCATACTATTTTTATTTTATATTGTCATTTCTTTGAATCTTCAGCTATATGTTAATTAAAGCTGATTCAGTCCAAGAGTTTCACTTCGCTTTTAGTCACCAATAAACCTATGTTTCTTGTGTCTAAAACTGTTAGAATATTTTGATCGAAATTTAATTAAAGTTGTCTTCGATTCGCCATTTCTCTGGTCGCTTCTGCTCTCTTGTTAGAAAAATTACAAAAATGTCAAAGCAACAACTAACCTAACGAGTTGAAAATCGGGCAAGAGAGCATGCAGATACCTCGTTAAAGCGGTATAGAGACTAAAGTCCGTGCTGCCAAGTTTTATTTTGAATATTTTAGATCAGTTTTACTATTGTGAATTGTTCAAATGCTAAATGAAAATACAAAATTCTATTTTCTTCTAGTATTTTAAGAACTTAAGGTTTAAAATTAATTATAATAATTTATAGAAAACAGTAGTAAAGAATTGCAGAAAAATTTCTTACACATAAAAAAATAATTTCCCCACAAGAAAGGATCATAACACTATAGCTCATGCGTCAGTAAACAGTTTAATGCAGGATTGCACCACATATGGTGCCTGTTCGTTTGAGCATTTAGTACACTGTAGTTTGCTCGATTCGTTGGAGGGTAACTTTCGGCGAATGGAAGGCAATTTGTTTGATTCGTTGGAGAGTAATGTTTGAGGGGTGGAAAATAGCTTATATGTAATAATAGAGTAATAAGGAGTTATTTACTAAAAAGGAGTTTGACACAGTTTAATCTTAGTTAGCGGGGTTTAAAAAACGCTGATTGATCACCTTCATATTAATTTTAATTTTTTAGCGCTACTTTTGACAGCAACTCCTAACCTTAATACCAAATATCTTAACTTAAATTATTGCCTTAATTAATAAATTTAATGTAATTGTTAACTTTTTCTCATTACCCTAAGACTAAGTGTTCGAAATTAATAGCTTTTAAATGTTTGCATAACTTTTTACTACAACAAAATCTGTCAAAGAATGACACTAACGCAATTTGCATATTTTTTACTTTTTCTCTTCCCCTCTTCACACTTGCAATGCATACTTTTTTGCCACGCACAGGTGCCGCCCACTAATCAGACCAAACTCGAGGGCGAAAAGGTGATATTCTCGTGCGAAGCGAAAGCAATGCCCGGCAATGTTACCGTTAGATGGTTTCGCGAAGGCTCTCCCGTGCGGGAGGTGGCCTCACTGGAGACACGCGTTACAATACGTAAAGATGGTTCCCTTATCATAAATCCCGTTAGCGCTGACGATTCTGGTACTTACTTGTGTGAGGTGACGAATGGCATTGGAGATCCGCAAAGTGCTTCGGCTTATTTAAATGTAGAATGTAAGTACAGACAAAAAGAATTAACGAAAATAAATATACATATATTCTCTGTCACTGCTGATAAGTAATTGTATTTAAACGAGGAAATTAACTAATAACAAATGAGTAACTAAAACTCAGCAAAGATTTCGGGATATTTGTTTGTCTTCGACTTCGGTGCATTCTTTCTATCTTCGGGGTATTTGTCGAAATTGGACAGGTCTTCCATGTTTGAGATCACCGGCACATAAGGTGGTTGTATTTGTTGGTTCAGTAGTCCATACCAATCGACGCCCTTGAACCAGTCGTGATTTTTAATGTCCTTGTGCGCGTTCGTTAAGCAGCCGAGCCTAATGTTAGCTTAGATGATTTTTCGCAAATTACATAATACACACAATCACACTCACCGCTTCGAGGGATCGACCACTAGCAGTTTTGAAATTAGGTCCTTTAACATGGGCGGAAAGGAAGCTGGTATCTTGTAGGCGCCGTCGCAAATTTTGCCATACATCATCATCACATCCCTATTGTACTCGGAGAAGGGTGAATTACCGGCCACAAACTCATAAACCAGCACGCCAAACGCCCACCAGTCGACGCTGGTGGAGTAGGGTTTGGACTTAATCAACTCGGGCGCCAGATACTCGGGCGTACCGCACAATGTCAGAGTGCGGGTCTCAACGCGCTAGAAGTATAAAGCAAGCGAGGTTTGTACTTCAGGTTCAAGGTGTGTAGTGTCCATTTGAGTACCTTTGCAAAGCCAAAATCCGTTATCTTCAGATAACCCTTTCTATCGATTAATATATTTTCTGGCTTCAAATCGCGATACAGTAATTGCAAGTTATGCAGATACTCCAAACCAAGAAATATTTGTGCGGCATAGAAACGCGCCTGCTTCTCCGAAAACTTGCGCACTCTGGCAGAAAAAAGATTGAGAGGAATGAAGAGCACAATTCCTTTGTACCTACTTGCGATGATAGGTGAAGAGCTCGCCGCCGTTTATGAAGGGCAAGCCGAAGATCAAGTGATCAAAGTCTTTGCGGCAAAAGTCCATCATCACCACATAGGGGAAGTCTATGCTGAGCAGCACGCGCTTCTCATTGAATATATGCGGCACTTGCTTCGTCTTCACGATCATCTCCTTCAACACCAACTTCGCGGCATAGTAATTGCCCGTCGACTTTTCGCGCACCAGTTTCTATCGAAGCAAACAGCAAACTTAAATAATTTGTATTAACGAAAAATAAGCGACGTTCGTTTCGAACACACCACTCGGCCGAAGGAGCCGGCACCGATTGTGGCCAGCTCGTCGAAACCTTGCAGACCTGTGTCGGGCGATGGCGTCATTTTGTCCCACTTCTTGAGGAAACTGTCCCTGAACACAACCAGCACCATGTCGTAGTCGACCTTGCCACTGAACCTGGTGTTGATGGCTGCAGTTTATAGATTTATGTCCGACAAAAATTATTTTGGAACTGGTTGTTATTGTGGAAATGTTGAGACGCTTACGTTTGTTGGCTTTCTCCACAGCGATTATCTTCATTTCACTTTCCGCTGCTTGTCCCACGTTAGAAGGCACCAGCTCCATTTGATGTGCCATGTTTTGAAGACTGCTACTAGTCACTCCTAAGAACCAACGAACTCAAAAGTTTAAGAGCTTAATTTTTGAAGAATTTGTAAATATTTTCCAATAAAAATGCCTGCAGACACAGAAACTCTGAAAGCAAGACTGAAAAGTCAAACTGAGAAAAGAAGTCAGTCAGTTTTCAATAAATCTAAAAAAATTTAAAGAAAAGTGTTGTGAAATTGGAAAAGCAAGAGTTTCGAAAACGGAAAACATTAGAAAAAGTTTTGCCAAGATATAATGTTCGAATTTTATGTTCTATATTATACAGACATAACCTCAAAATTTACGAAATGATATCGAATACCGAAATATGCTTCCGAATACAACAGTGTTCGAAACCTTGAGGTTATAAAAAATTCAAGAAATTTTAACGAAACAAAGAACTACTCAATTTTAATCCAAACAGACCTTTAGAAATGTATGTATAAGTAAGTCCACTACCTTAGCTCACTTTCGTTTTGTTCGCTTACAGATCCTGCCAAAGTGACCTTCACACCCACTGTACAGTATCTACCCTTCCGTTTGGCCGGCGTCGTACAGTGCTACATCAAATCGAATCCGACACTACAGTATGTCACTTGGACCAAAGATAAACGCCTACTCGAACCGTATCAAATGAAGGATATCGTCGTCATGGCCAACGGTTCATTGCTCTTCACGCGCGTCAATGAGGATCATCAAGGTCGCTACACCTGTACACCATATAATGCACAAGGCACACAGGGCTCATCCGGCCCCATGGAGGTGCTCGTACGCAAACCGCCCACATTCACCGTCGAACCGGAGTCGCTGTATCAGCGCAAAGTGGGCGACAGCGTCGAAATGCATTGCGACGCCATCGAAGCGGAGGGCACACAGCGACCTACTATCAAATGGCAACGACAGGATGGCGGCGATTTGAGCGAAACACAGCGCACCCGTGTCAAAGTGTCCGGTGGCAACATAACCATCGAGAATTTACGCGGCGAAGACTTCGGCTACTATCAGTGTGTCGTCTCGAATGAGGTGGCCACACTAATGTCGGTGACGCAGCTGGTCATTGAGGGCACACAGCCGCACGCACCGTACAATATCACCGGCAAAGCGACCGAGTCATCCATTACGCTGCAATGGATGCCCGGCTATAGCGGCGGTTCCGAATACAAGCAGGACTATACGATTTGGTATCGCGAAGCGGGCGCCGCCGATTGGCAAACCATTTCGGTCACGCCATCCGGCAGTACACAGGTCACCATCAACGGCCTGGCTTCGGGCACCACGTATGAGTTTCAGGTGGTCGGACGCAATGTGCTCGGCGATGGACTGATGAGCAAGGTGATGACGGTGCGCACACTGGGTGAGTTAAAGTTTGAAAATGTTTACCTATGGCTTCTATTAAGACCTTGTTGCACATACTCTATGCAAGTGCGGCAAATGCGGTGCGGCGAGGTAGGTAAGTGAGTGTCACAAGCAAAATTAGTTCAGAGCAACGAGTCTGTTGCTAGTAAAATTTGTAACAAGCTTACCGCCCACGCCGCGCCAACGCCAACTTTGCGCCACTAACTACGATCTCTTATATTAAATTAAACCCATACTCTTGCATTTCTCTCTTTTTCTCTCTTTTCTACAACAACATTTGTGTACAATATGTATGAATTTATTTACGCAACACTCATAACTCTGCCATCATCTATCGTCTTTAACTAAAAAAAAAATAAAAAAATAAAACAAAAACAAAAAAATCAAAATACGAATTATTTCGAATCGCTAAACATTCACAACTACAACAAATCAAATAAAACCAATATGGACATTTGAATTTCATTGAAAAATTGCAAATTCAAATGCCTTTAGAAGACGCACCGGCAGCGCCACGTAATGTCAAGGCTGCAACACAACCGCCAGATCATATTTTCCAACTAATGCCAGACGAAGCTGGTAAGCGAACACACCTTCTCCTCCACCCCTAAAGGAACAAAAACCATAGAAAACTTAGCAAAAACTAAAGCGACCACTTTGGTCAATGCAAATCGTTCGAAGTGCTCGAGAACGTGCTTGACTTCGATGCATTGCCCAATAGCGGTACTTATGTTGCTTTTGTTTTGTTAGTACTTAATTTTGTAGGATTTGAAGCTCTTCGCCTTTTATAGAAAGCATCTTTGAAAACTGTTTTCGAAACTTATATAAGTATATGAAAAACCTCCGATCAAGGAAGGCTTATTTTTAGTTTTCTTCGAAGGAATCTTGTCCCGATAGTGTGCTTCAGTTGCTTCTTTTTTGTTGCTTTAATTTTTCATGTATGAACGGGTTAGTGAAATAATAGTTTTTAGCAAATTTTGTTGTAAATATATGTATATATCGACATTTAATATGCAAAACTACGTAACTTCACTTGTCATTAGTTTACAGGCGAAAGAAAAACGTTTTAAAAAAAACCTCATATTGGAACAGAATTTGAGTGTTGGTTATAAAATAGTTATATATTGGTGATCATGCACTCATATTAAAACAAAATTTGAGTTATAAAATGGTTATATATTGATTATTGTATCTAACAACGACTTTCGTTTTTTTTTGATGATACGTTGTTTTGCATTTTAGGGGACGATTTGTACATATTATTGGCGTTGTGAGCAAAGAAACAGAAACAGAAACAGAATTACTTTTGAAATTTTTTTAATTTTTGGGCTAACTATTTTTTCGAAATTTTATATTTCGAACACCGATACAAAAAATGTGGCATATCTTAGGGTAAAATTGGTAGTTACCCCATGACCACGGAACTAATTAAAAACTTAATAATTTTTTCGTGGGTTTTGAATGAGTATGCCTAATTTTCTCGAATAACTCAAAGCTCAAACTCCGTTATAAAAATCTAATCACGTAACACTGTAGAAGTTTTAGGTGCACTAAGTTCACTTCTCCTTACACTCAGAAGGCATTGAGAGTATTGCGCTCCCAATTATCGAATTATCGGGCTTTGATACTCTTTCAAGTTGCTTTATTCCAAAAATCCTTTAGATTATGAAGTTCAAATACGTTATTGTAGCCAAGTTAGGTTAATAGGAGGGATCTCACTTAGCGCAGCTTAGAACGCGGGTTCGTTGTACTATATGTTTGGGGTCAAAAACTTAAATAATTTTTATTTTTTAACTTTTATGGACCAAGCATGCATTCTTCAATGAGGCTTCACTGAAAATACTTTGGTGCATTTTTTTTTATCACAAGGCCCTTTCTATATCGAAAAACAATCCTTCATCCAAGTCCTCAAGAATGATATCTTAAAGACCCCTGAAAAATTCCATGGAAATCGGTTAAGTAGTTCTTGAGAAATCTTGCCAACCGACTGCAAAAACTCAGCTTCGAGAAAAACGCGTTTAAAGATGGCGTCCCTAGCCTGGCCAGCCTCGAAAGCACAAGTTCTCCAGGCTCTATCTCCGAAACTATTACTCGGATCAACTTGGAAATGTGGGGCAATATTGTAGAGGTTTCATAGACTATAGAAAAAAAATAATTCTTTGAAATCCGTAACCCCATGTAACCTCTTAATATTGGATCAATGCACAGAAATTTCAAAATATTCCGAAGAAATTTTGTCAATTTCGTTTTTGAAAATTTGTTTACGAATGCGGATACCATAAAGTTCAGTTTCCAGCCTGTTTCCTGCCGTCTCAGGGGTAGTTACGCCTGGAATTTTCAAAATTTCAACAAGTTTCCGACATTTGCAGCAAAGTCTCCCGGTTGAAGGCACAATTTTAGTGCCAATTCGAAAACTTCTTAAGTTTTCTTAAAAAAAAAGTATGAGTTACTTCACACGAATGACCCCGAAGAACAAATGAGTCTGTTTAGTGTTTGCTTGTTATACGACTTTTTTATTTTTTTTATTTTTTTTAATTTTCTATTTTTTTTTTAATTTATATTTTTTTTTATTTCAATTTTTATTTTTATTTTTTTTGAAATTTGTTTACAATTCCCGTTACTGCAATATTTTTGCACGCACACAATTTCTTTGCTCGTACTTTTTCACCTTAAAATACTTGGAATGTGTCCCTGCCTCCACTGTTCTGTCCACTTCCACAATTACGCTCAGACCAACTGACTGACTAACGGTACTGTACTCACTGTAATGCGTGTTGAAAACTGTTGAAAAACAAAATTTTGCTAACTAAGGTTTTAGAAAGTAAGAAAACTAGAATATAAAAAATGAAAACAAAAAAACAAAAACAAATACTAATTCGTATGTATTTCGTTTTATATATGTTGTTGTGTAATGCAACCCTGGATTTCGTGTTCCTCTGGCGCTGTTAGTTTTACCTCCCCCCGTATATTGTTTTCAGTTAAAAGCATCAATTATTTCAATTTTCGTTTACTCGTTTGCTCGCTTACGCCAAAGCGCTTTATCGCCCATTAGATATTTTGTGTTGCGCCGCTTTTTGCATTCGCCATGTGATTTCATTAAGACATTTTATGCTTTGCACCAAAATCGTTGCACACGCACATCAGCACACACTCATACACACACTCATACACACACGCATACAGACATACAGCTATTTCGCATAGTCGCGTTCACGGTCATAAGCACCAAATGCAGCAACAAAAACAACAAGAGAAATGAGTGCATTTAGTGTAAATGAATAAATCCATGCGGAGACACACATATACATACATATTAATTCACACATACATACATATATGCATTTAAAAATGCGTTAAATTGTTGAAAAAACACTGAAAGTACCAAAACTCGCGAGAATTACCAAGTCTTCAAGCGCGTTTCATATATATAGTACATATATTTATGTGACTATGTACATATGTGTGTGTGAGCACTTACACTTATATGTATGTGTGTGTATCTGTATGCAAATCTACTGTTAGGCAGTTTAATTGTGGACATGCTGCTGGCTGGGCCAGTAAAAATCCCAACAAAATGAGAAGTCAGCACAATAACGGAGCTGAAGGTAAAGCGGCTTACAAGCGAGAGAGAAAAAAGCAAAACGCTTAAGATCCCTGGCACGCCTACAAACGCTCGCCGCCTCACACGCGGTTTAGTGCCAGCGAACATCCGTTAAAACGCCATACTTGTTTATAGTTACACACACACGTCAATAGATGTACATGTGTACATGTGTACCGTTATATAAGCTGTATTTTTGTACGCTGAAACACTTGGCAAAGCCTCGGTGCGAGTAAACGACGATGCTATGCGTGTTTGTTTGTGTGTGTGTGTGTGAGTGCACTTGTGTAAATGACGCAAATATGTGTCAAGGCTGGCAAACTCGCACACGGCCGTTCGTGACTGGCAATGCAACAACAATAAAAACCATCGAAACAATAACAAAACATTAGTTAAGAAAATAACAACAACATGCGCTTAGCGCTAAGCTGTCGGACCAGTCAGCCCTATAAATATATAATAATTGCAGCGCATGCAGCTTGTCGGTAAAAAAATCGTAAAAAATAACAATAACAACTCTAAACAACATACGATACAGCTATTTTTCGAACAAGAATATTTTAGTTAGCGTGCGATATTTTAAAAATTTCAAAGATTTGTAGTTGTGCAATGTATGACAGTCGCAAAAACTTAAAGCAAAGTAACGGTAAACCGAAGAAGGCCATAATGAACCACGGATTGCTTTACAAAGCATCATTTGAAATCTCTGAAAAGTATAAACTCAAGATGAAAATATAATAGAGGCTTCAAAAACATTAGGCACCCGTGTAAATTTCAAAAACTTTTTCACCGATCTAATTAAGATTAAAGATTAATCCTTGAAAATATCGATAAGTATAAATCTCATGATATAGAAAAAATTCTATGTGTGGCATACCCGAGATTCTTCAAAATGCTGAACAAGCTTGGTTCCAGCAGAGAACATACAACCAGTCGTTATATGTTTTCCGCTTCCAGTCAATTGCACATGGAAAATACTATTTTAAACTGAAGTAACTTTTATGAAAAAGTTTACTGCTTGATGTTCCTGTGAGTACAGATCTCAAATAAGCATATAAACAAAAAAAACCTCATCTCTGAAACCAAAATGTTGCCAGTGATGACGAAGAAGCACATTCACCTCAAGCGACTTAACTCGGCAGTTGACCGGATGAAACGTAATATTTGGAATAGAAAAAAAAAATTAATATTTTCCAGCAGCTGATGCGAGCCCTATTCATTTCTATACTTTCCTAAGATTGTTAAAACTGATATACCAAAGGATATACTAAAAATAGCTCAGGCTAACTTGATAAAGGAAATGCTGAATGTCCTCTAGGAGATTCACTTCCTCACGCTGATACACATCTAGTTACCATATTTAGACGTTTGATGCCTGTTATTAAGATGCCAATGTGCGACAAGATAAATTACAATAATTAGCGTCATCCAGGTCACCCTGTTTAGGTGTTACTAGTCGCTACAGGGTGACACGTAAAGCTTCAAAGTAGTTTTTGGACGATTGTCATGCCTCTAGTGGTGCTAGGCGGATGATTGATCATGCAATGAAAGCCCTGAGTGCCCTCTATAATATACAATTTTCTTCTAGCGTACATATTCTGTCCGCTAGATGGCGCAGAAGGGTAAAAAAATATAGCAAATTAACCCGTCTGCTTACAAAATGACTAACAAGCCCCTAGTAGTGGTAGACGAGTGGTTTATGATGATAATGGAAGTTCGCAATGTACTCACTTTGCAAAGTGCTTCACGGTATAGATCTATAGGCCTTTCGTATAAACAATGAATACATAATAAAAGAAACAGCTTTTGGAATAGAACAAAAAATATTTTTACATTACTGCGGGTCGATATAAAGGGTTCAAAAAAAAAATCGCGTATGTGGGATCATTCAGAACAACTTTGCGCAAGAGACTATGGGTCGAATGAATTTAAATATATAGGTGCAATTTGATATTACATTGATCATTTGTCGGAAACGGACAACTATATCACAAATCTCTCATACTACCGATTATTTAGAACTCGCTTGCGCCTTAAAAAACGTTGGCTCATAAACGGTTTTAGACCCATAGTCTTTTAGTCAAATTTGGTCAGAACTATCCGCAGAACATTCGCTGCATATGCAAATTTATAGGAAAAATCGACCCACTCTAATATTCATATATTGCTTTATTAGTCTTTTGTAAGGGTATTCAATGTAAAATCGAGTCTGTAGTCATTTCATATCACTTAATTGGTATTTATGACCCCACACCCAACAATAGAGCCCAAGGCTAGTCGTCCAAATGAATTTTTGCGCAAATGAGCCAAGTTTCCTTTGAGAGATAACAATTAAAATGCTTTAAAAATAAAGAAAATAAGCCGTTGTAAACGTTGTGAGTGTGTGCTTTTATTGACGCAACAATAACGGTATATAGTTGTGCCTCGCACTTAGTGCGAAACAAAGCTTAAATTGCTATTTTCTTTAGCGCAGTTTCCGCTCACACAATGGAACAGGCCAATCCATATTTAAAGCAAAAAGCGAGAATTTAACCCATTCGCGGCGAATATTATGCAAAACGCTGCATTATTGCGCATGTTTCGCTCTTAAATGCACTTAAATTGCATGCGGCCACAACACACAACTGATGAAGGGCACACGCACACATATGCGCAGGCCTGTTTATACAAGTATATGTACTTATGTCGCAAGGCAGTGTGGCAAGGACACTCGCTTTAATGCGAGACTCAAACAGGCGCGCCACGGAGCGTTGCATACGTGTGCTTGCGCTGGTCTGTATTTGTTGCCTGTGTATGTGTGCCTGGGTGCGTGTGTTTGCGTCCGATTCGTGTCAGGTTGACCGCGTTGGCAGTTTTTTCATTTTGTTGCTGTGTTGTTGCCACATATGCGACCATGAATGTATGTGCCGTGCACCGAACGCATTGAATTTCGCTGAATGCAGTTAATTATCGTACGAACGCACACATATGCACAACTATAAATATATATTTGCGTCTCCATACAAGCAAAGGTGTCATTAATATAAAGTGCGCACGTATATGAAGGGCAATCAAGCCGAAAAGTGGCACATGCGAAAAGCAATAATACGAAAGAAATGCTGTAAAAGTATGCTGTCGCTATTTAAAGTATATTTCTGCTTATAAAAGTGGCGCAGGAGGTTCGAACACTGTTGCTTTAACTTTTTCTAATTTTCATTTCGCTCTATTTCGCACTTTTTTCACCTAACGGCATCACTAACTGTAGCGTAACTGACAATTTTAACTCGCACACTTTCACAAACTTGCATATTTCACAGTTATATTATGTAATATAATCATATTTTAGTTCCACACACATACACCTTTCATTTTTCCACAATTCATTTTCATTGCGTTGCGCTTTTGTTTTTCATTTTCCATTTGTTGTTTATTTTTTCCGTTTCATTGCAGACCTTTTAGCGTATTTTGACATTTATTTTCATACCGATTCGAATGGTTCGATTGTTTATTCACCGCCAAAATTAAAATTGAAAGGTATTTACACGATTTTCTTATGCTTTTACTTACATACATACATACATACATACATAAGCTGCCTACATATACATACATAAGTGCTTACATACATATAACACACTTATAGAATTGAATAATAGCATCCACACTGTTAAGTATAACACATAGTTAAGCTAATTAATGTGAATATATGAGTTTTATACCACATGATGTTAGACGAGCGGCAAACATGCATTGTTGAATTTTTCAAAAAAGGTGGCAACATTTATAAAATATTATTACGACAGAAATATTTTCAAATTCTGTATTTTATTAAACCGTTTGTCCGTTTCAATAAAATTAAAAAAAAAATTAAAATTATATGGCAACTCTGTTCAAATTTTGTTTCAAATTTTGTTTCAAATTTAAGCCTTCCACAACCTCTTTGGCCTTTTTATATTTCATTTGTTTTTTTTTTTAATTTGCAAAAAGTTGGCAACTCTCCCAAGCAAAAATTTCGCCTTAATTATTTTCGGTTTGATGCCTATTTGTAAAACTGCAACTGCATTTTGTAACTTCAGAGCAGTCTCAATCAACGTCTTTTCTCAGTTTAGTTTAAGAATAAAGAGAGTGGCAACTTGTCACAAAACACTTCCCATAAAAAATTTTCAAGTGCAGCCATAATTTTAATTCCCTCCAGAACCTTTTTCTTTTGACACATTTACCTGAGTACTTCGGTCGTATGAACAAATTTATTGCATTCAAATATTTAAACACATGGCAACCCTATTAAAAAATGTTTAGCTATAAAATTGCTAACAGCTTTTTAATTAAATATCTAAATCGCGTGTTTTTTGTTAATAGCAATTTAGTTAAACTTAAAAATTACAAGCATGTGGCAACCCTGTCACTTTTTAACCTCAAATAATATAGTCCTACAAAAACGGTTGTGCTCTATCGCCTAAAGTAAGACTAAATAAATTGTATTTCAAAACTTTACATATAATCCTCAAGGATCGGTGTTCTATATACTCATATTTCAGTTAAAATACCGTAAAGTTTAAACAAAGAATGAAGCTTTAGCAGCAAGGCGATTCCAAAAGAGTACCACAATTACTCTGGCAATCTCATAAAAACTATATAAAAAATTGCTATAAAAATTTCTTTTCTCAACTCACGTTTCCTTCAATATTTTCCATAAAAATCGTAAACAAACTGACTCGCCCTGCAGCCGCATTAAACTCTCCGACAGCTTATTAAAAGTGTTTAATGCAAATTCTAGCTGCATATCGTGCAAATACATACATATGTGAAAGCAGCATGAAATACGCGACCGTAACACGTCAGCTCTAATTTATGCCAACGACGTTGCGCAAAAAGTAACTCATACGCCCTGCGGCACGGTGCGACCTACAAACATTTGGCGATAAACTTGTGCGCCTATGCATATGCTACTGGTCGGCTGGCTTGCCTACAAATGTGCATATGCTTGCATGCTTATCATAAATTTATGTCCAAGGCGAAGTCACACACACACACACTCACTCACTCACCTTCATGCCTAACCGCTTGAGCACCGGTAGCTGCAAGCCAGCAGGCTGTATACCTGTATGAAAGGTCACAGCGACTTGGTTTTTTTGGCTGCAGTAGTGCCGTTAACTCGTTAGCTAGCAGCACCACCCGTGCAACAGGTGCTTAAGGGCTGAGGAGAGTGAAGCGCGCTTGGCTTCGCGCTGCCTTCGCCACTGCAACAAGCAATTAAGCTTCAATTTCCGCTGCTCGCCGCCGCTTGGCAAGCGCGCTGCCTTTAAGAAAGCGCAAACACACAGAAAACTTGAGAAAATTATAAATATGAACGCCAACAACAGCAGCAACAATAATGGCGCAAAGTAAATGTGACAGCAAACAAAGCGAGCGACTCGTGTTTATGTCCTGTCGTGACGCGCTGCGCTGGCATTCTAAATTGCAGAAGGCGCTAAAGCAAGGGTGCGAACGGTGCGCTGCAGTAAACGCAGAAATTTATGAGTGCAGTTGTGTGCGTGTGTGTGTGTGCGCTTGTTTCGAATGGTTAAGCATCATTACCCCTGTGCCGCCTATGCCGCGCGCTTCAACAACAATGTCACAAACGTGTTAACTTTTTTGTTTGCTTTTTGTCTTTTGTTATTTTTACTAGTCTTCGTGCTTTCTTCTGACCCTTTTATGGGCTTTTGCGCTTTCCACTGCAGCCATAAATAACATTTTCGGTTTTGTGACATTTCCGCCAAACTTGTGTCCTTCTGCGCATTGCACATTTACCCGTGTGTAGTTTTTGTTTTTGTTGTCCCTTTATTACTGCTGTTGTTTGCTGTCCGCTTGCTTACTTTGTTGTCCCAACAATTGCTGTTTACATTTGTATGCAGCGTGTTTACACTCGTCTTAGCAGCCGGTGAATTTCAGCTGTGTATATTACGGGAGACCTGAGCGCGTTTGTGGAATTGTGGGGGTGAAGGCGAGTTAATGCGCAATAAAAACGATATTTTGGCAGCTAAAATTCGTTAACACTTTATTTTGGACATGTTTATATCTGAAAACTCGAAGTGCTCGAAATCGACCAAGGAAAGCGCTGAAATTTCCGGTACTTTAATATGCTTCCTTTGCTGGCATCATTAACGTTTGTTGTTTGCGACGGCGATAGGGCGAGGCAAACATGGCTTCTTCATTTTAAAATTTTTTTAGTGAAATGATCCAAAATATCTAAAAATACATATCAACGACCAATGAAAGAAAAAATTCTGCTGTAACTAAATATTAAATACAGTGAAATCTCTAATAAGCGGACACTTGGAACATTTTTGTCCGCCTAATAGAGTTGCTTAATAGACTGTTCTTAATAAACTTAAAAAGTCTTGGACCAGCCAATATCACGGTTAATTGAGATGTCTGTTTAATGGAGCCTTCACTGTATATCCGTAGAAACCGAAAGAATCTACGAATTTGTGTGGTTTAACGGAGAGCATAGACCAGTTTTCGCCACTATTGTTCTCCGTTCTCAATTCCGAATGCATCATTTAGCAGTTTCTCACTGAAAATTATGAAGATACCTCAAATAGTGATCAAAATTTATGATTCTAAAGTAAGCGGAAGGCCAGAGAATTACAAATTCGTCATGTGGTGATGAGAGAGAGGATTTGGAGTGATTTAAATCACAATAAGAAAGCGTTTGCCGCGTCTCGGGAGTACGATTTCTTCTCCATTTTATTTCTATTTGCCAATCCAAACAACTACAACTATAGCTTGACAAAGAAACAAAGCAAAATATGTTAAGACATAAATTCAGGGCTTTCCTGAACCTAGTACTTTCATTCTCCTTTACCTAAATCTCAAGAGTGTCGAAATATAATACTCAGCAGAACAGAGAATTAGATGCAGATTTGAAAATCCGACACTTAACTCATTCCTGACTTAGCAGCTTGTGCTCATGCATATCCAACTAAGAAAGGAAGTCTACTTCAATGCAAACACCACTCCTTAAAGCATGATAAACACTCAAACCTCAAAGCACCACAACTTGGCTGGCTTGACCTCCATGGCAAGGCTATTTATCTGCGTAACTTCCACTTACCACACACATGTGCTTGAGGGGCTACGGAATTTACAAGTCTCAAACATATAATTGCAAAAGTTTTTAATTTCGTTTTTAATTTTGTTTTTGTTTAAACTTACTTTAGTAGTTTGCCGTTCTCTTTGCGTGCACTCGTGTTTACAAAGAGAGTGCTGATGAAGCTTTCTCTGCTTATGAATTAGTGCTTATTATTATGGCTAATAAATGCTAACCGCAACATGCGTGTATGTGTGTGCGTATGAACACTCATGTGAAACTAAGGACTTTTGTTTGCCGACGCACCTGAATTACCAAGTTTTTATTATAATTTTGCGTTTTTTTCTACACTTCTGAAGCACTGAAAGAGCTGATGTGAGTGATGTTATGTGAGCGCACAAGCCGCAATCAAAGCGTTTTGAAATAAAAATCAAATCAAATTTCAAATGCAGAGTCATAAAAGCTCAGCAAAGTTTCGAGTTGAAGCAAAGAAGGTTCTCGTTGATTCGCATATACAAAACCTTTTTTTTGTTGCTGCTTTTCACACAAGTGCCTTGCTATATGTGTGCATGTGTGAACAGATTGCCATCAAATTTTTAATTAGGTTAATTAAGGTGCTCAACAAAAGCATGTTAAAGGGCTTATCTTAACATAAACATTTTTAAACTTTACATATGCGAAAAGTTTTGTTGATAAATGCTGAACTATTGAAGCTTACATAGCATGGGTGAGTGGAAGTTTATACATACATGTTTGAGCGCTTCTGCTGAATTTATCATAATCATTTAAATTCGCCAGATTTTAAAAGTGTATGAAGCTGGTTAGAAAAACTGTAAGTGGGTCAAAAGCTCAAGTTCTGAATTTTTGGTTTTATTCTTCAAAAAATGAGCTTAAAGTGCTTTCGCTTAAGCTTCATGAAAAGGAAAGTGAACCGGTTTTTTCTCTTGTAGCTAACATCTTTGACTTAATTTTCTGAATTTATTTAAATTTTTTATTTTATTTTTTAATTTTTTTTTAATTTTTTTAAAAAGCTTTGTTTAAATTTAGACCAGGCTAGTTATATTTTTGAAAATAAAACAAGCTTAGTAGGAGCAATGTCACCAGAAATGAAAAATAAAATGACAAACATTAAAGAAAAGCATTTTACAGGCGATCTAGGGTCGGGTAAAGAAGGGTAGGGCTTACCTAAATTTTTAAGGTTTAAAAACAGTTTATTTCCATGTCCGCCAAAACTACGACTGCTATGTAAAAACGTAATATGGCAGTGTTGCAGATAATGAAACAATTTATAACTTTTGTTTACACACTTTTTTCAAATAACCTCAAATATTATGTAGAAATTCCAGTAACCAATATATGGGTTATTATTTTTATTTTGAACAAAAAAAAATCGTAAACATTTTTTCTTTCACAAATTTTGGTGGACACTTACATTTGTCTTACCAAAATATTCTGTATTTTTTGCCCAATTTTTGTTTCAATATTTTTTGTTTTTTTTTATATTGATTTACTATCGAAAAAATCATTAATTTTCAATCCACAAATCGCACGTCAAAATTTCAGATTTTTTTTTAATGTAATTGGGCTTTATGATTGCTAAAATCTCTTCGTTCTGATAGTATTAAAAATATTAAGGACAGTGAAATATTAGCTTTTTAATCCAGGTGATCAACAGTTAAACCAACGAAGAGCTTCAAAATAAGTGTAGAAAATAATTTTAATTCCCGATTTTAATTATTGAAAATATTATTTAAATCTATGTATAAATAAAAAATATTCTCCCTTTATCCATATTTTTACATAATGACAACATATATCTTCTCTTTCATATAAATGTGTAGTTTTACTATAAATTGCATTATACCTTAATATATTATTGAGGAAAACGTCGGTGAAAGTAGTTTTGTTAAAATGTTTCAAGAAAAAAGAAAAAGCAATTTAAACACGCCAAGTTTTGAGTAAATTATTTCAAAACCTATTGTTATTGTTTCAAGAGTCGGATCAAAAAGTAAGCTTTCCTGCAATGGCGAGTTTCTTTCCTTGAAAATGTTTAACAAAACTCTTTTGTGGCTTTTCTCGCAATATTTTTGTTTGTTTTGTTAAAAAATAGAGATTTTGTCTTTAAATTTTTTTTTCCTACAAAAAACTAATTTTTTTAACTCGTTAAATAAAGAAATTAAGATTTTTACGTCAATTTTTTTCTACAAAAAAATTAATATTTTTTCACGTGTAATTTTTTTATTTTGGTAAAAAATAGACATTTTTACTTCCGACTTTTTTTGCTACAAAACTACTAAAAAAATTTTTTGTACAAAAAATTTAATAAGTTGAAATGAACACTTAACTATGAATTCCAACTATTAAACGTTTTTTTCTACAAAAATAATACAATTCTTGTATTTTTGTAAAAAAAAAACATTTATTAAATTTAAATAAATATTTAATTATGGATTCTAACCATTCAAATTTTTTTTTTGTAACAAAAATTGTAATTTTTTTGCTCAAAAATTCTAATAAATTTAAATAAATATTTAATTATGAATTCTTACTGTTTTTATAGAGTTATTTTTAAATTACCATAACCTTTTATTATACCCAAGAATTAAAAAAATAACAATAACATACTTCTCTCTTCTTTTTTTGAATATAATGCATGCACACATATATATTTACTACAGCGTTACCATCTTAATAACATAAATTTCACTTTGCCTCTTCAATATTTCCCGCATACAGGTCCCAAACCCGGTCCGCCACGCAATCTAACCGTCACAGAGGTCTCCAATGGTTTTCTGATCTCATGGCAGGCGCCACTGGAACGCGCGCACATCGTCAAATTCTACACGATCAAGTATCGCACCGATGCCCAGTGGAAGACGCTGAATCGCGGCCAAATACGGCCCGAGGAGACGCAGTATTTAGTTAAGAATTTAGTCGGCGGTCGTACGTATTATTTTCGCGTCTTAGCTAATTCGGAAAAATCCTACGAGTCCAGCGATGAAGTGAAATTTCCGGTGCCGGCACGTGTCAAGCATAAAGCAATAACAGCCGGTGTCGTTGGGGGCATCCTGTTTTTTATTGTTGCGATCATTTTATCGGTTTGTGCCGTAAAAATTTGCAATAAACGTAAACGACGAAAACAGGAAAAAGGTAAAAAACTGCAACTACCAGTGAAGCAAGTGTAAAGCGAATGCACAAACGTTCAAGAAAAAAAATTAAAATTAACACGAAATGGTTTTTGATGATGACCAGCAATACGGAACGCACGAGCGCCAACGCGCCCACGTTTTGCGCTGTCTGTTGTGCCAGTTGCGCGCAGCATGTGGGCAAAATGGCGGCCGGTAGCTGACAGCCGCGCCAAGCACGGCAGCGGCGACGACAACCCCGCGCGCTCTTGGCGTTGTTGGCGCGGATTCTGTCAGCGCTGCAGCAGCCATGCGACCCATAAAACGCTGCGCTCCACTGTGCCACCGGGTGCGCTGCGTTCCTGTGCTGGTCTCAGCTCAGCGAGTATTTTATAACGCTAAATAAATGAATATATATATATATATATTTTAAAATAGATATATATACGTAAATGTTTTTTGTGAGATTCAATTAAAATTTTTATTGCGTATTAATTTCCAAGAGGGCCTTCCACATTAATGTATGAAATTAACTTTTTGCGTAAATTTGCCAATTAATATTTCCACTTTATCGCTTAATTAAATTTTAAAGCTAATTTTTATGATTTTGATAAAAGAAAAAATAACAAAAACAACAAGAAAAAAAAAACACAATTTATAACCCCTTAAAATGTAGCGCTTTATAAGAGTAATACTTTCTTATATGTATTTTTGAATATGTAGTTTTCGTTTTGTAAAGTACTGGAAATAAATTTAACCTCACTTTTTGTGTTCCAATAGTTTGACGTTGGCAAAAACGCCATGCGTTACATAATACTAACAGTTCATGCAGGAATTACCGCTGATTAGTTAATTAAAATTGCGTGCAACCAGAAATGATACGTGACTGATTTCGACTTTTGCTTAATTAAAAACACAGTTATATATATATATCGATGAAAATTTTTGTCTTTTTTGAAGCATTAATTGGCTTAAACAACAAGTAAATATACTCGAACTAATAATTAATGAGTACAAAATTTGATTATTTTCGATTTTTACTAACCAATATCATTTTGTACGCCATTTTGTTTTTGTTGTTAATATTATTCTGTATAATTATTATTTTTTATTGCTTTAAACACATAATCCAACAGCTTGTATTTGAATTAGCATAATTTTAACAGTTTAATTTATTATACCTTTAATTGATCTTATTAAATTTCAATGATGTTTTTTATTTAGAAGTTATTTGATTAGTTAAATTTATTCATTTATTTTAAGTAGAGTATGCAACCCTGTAGCAATTAATCTCACTGCAGTCAAAGTAACTAGTTACAAACCAACTTACAACTATTAGCTACCATAACTAGTCAGTCAACTGTTAGCTTTTCATGTAAGTAACTGGTAGTTTAACGTATAATTGTCAAATTTCGAGGAAAAACAAACCAGTTTGTAACTAGTTCGCAACAGATGTACAACTATTTGAGTTAGGATAGGTTATACCAGCTGATTTTCAGACCATACATTGGCCTCGAGTTCATTTCTAATGCCAGATGGCTTTTTATAATTAATACAAGCTGAAGTGTATTGGAGTGCAGAACGTCAATGCATTTTTCCAAGTTTAGTAGAGACTTGATATTTAATTCAGATACTTCATCCAGGTCCTTGAAATGTGGAACTCCCATATATCGAAGCTGTGTTCTAGATATGTCATCGGCTCACATTTGTCCCTTCAACGGTCCCTTGAACTGTGAAACTTCCAGATATCGAAGTTGTGTTCTAGATATATCATCGTTAATAATGCCCTTACGGCTCGCATGTGATGTCAATAAGTTGTGACCTGTGACTATACCAACCAGCACCCCGCAGCCTTTTCGAACTTTGGTATATTCTTTCGGCTTCCTTACACCTGATTTTCTTGATCCTGTAAGCCTCAAAGGCATTGCATCTCGGCTTGATTCACGTGTCAACCCTTTCGGCAGTTCCACTGTAAACTGTTTTTAGAAACAGACGGACTCATGACACTTTTGGCAATCTTATCAGCTACCACCTGGAATAAAATATATATCCAGCCTGCTTCCGGCAGCCAATAAATCTACTGCTCCCCTGCTTTTAAGGAATAAATTCCGGCACCCACTTCACCAACCGGTTTTAATGCGTCGTACATAAGTTCAAAGCTGCTCCACCACCCTACTTCACCATCTTTAATAAGACTTCAAACCTTTTCTCTCGTGATGCAAAGGGCAGCGAACCGCTTTATTCGCTTTACCTATTTCCTGTATGACATTTTACTGGCAGCTAGCTTGACTATTACTGCGTAACACCAATGCATAAGGTCTGATCTTAGGCGCCATTTTGACCTTGACATCTTCTTCCAAGTCAATTTGCAGTCCAAAATTACTTCCAGGTACTCAGTATGACCCTTAGCAGTTAACTCATCCCCTTTGATCCTCGGGTGTTGTCAAGACGCGATTTTGTACATATTTTTAAGGAGTAATATATCCGTCTAATTGGCACTTATAACCTAGATATTGCCCATTGGTGTAGGAATTCAGAGCGCCATTCATCATGGTGTCTGCATAGGCTATCATTTTAGGTACTCTTCCTTAAAATTCCATGAAGCTCTTTTGCTACAAGTGAGAGGCGTCAGTACACCCCCAGGGGAGTTCCTGCTCGCGCACTGTTTGAGTCAATTTACATCTTGGGACAAAATTTTAATTTGGGTTATCTTCAAGTGATCCCCTGGGAAAAGTTTTGTGATTTAACGAAACTGTGCTCTTCTGAACTTACGTTTTATAAAAAGACTGCTACTTTCCTAACTAGCTCGTTTTTAGTCAAGTAAGAAACCGTACACGGACTAGATATGTAACTCCGGATTGACTCATACAGAGCCCTGTCCTACAGACACAATAGTCGCCGATGAAAAAAGGTTCCTTAATTGGGTTAGACGTCCAAATGAAACAGACCTCATCCCACCAGACACAAATAGTGCTAAATTTCGCAGAATACACATCTCTTAATTACTCAAAAGCTTACGCCCGGCAACCAAGTCCATAACTAAATTCAGTTCTGGGCCAATTATCACGTACAAAGCAGCCATGTATTTTTAAATATTCCAAATAATATTAATCCACAATAAAATAGGAAATTATTTCACTCCACATTATTTGATATCCGCATTTCGCTTTAGAACTGTCAGTTACAATTGCCTTCATTCGAAGTTCACATTTAAATTGCAACGAAACGTAATTCCGAAAAAAAGCGAAAATAAAAATTATAACGGTAATAATAAAGGAGTCGAGCACAAAATGAGCGCTTTCAATGCAAAATCAAATGCAATCAGCAATGAAATACGTGATTCCGCCGTTTTGCTATTGAATTAAATTTTATTCGACAGCTGAACGCAAACCGCAGCGGAGTTGTCACCGCCACTCAATCGCGCGCCACACAACAACAAAATCAACAATGCGCGCGCTTATTTCGTTATTTTTTGTGGCCAACAAACCGCCAAACAATTTAAATGCGCGAGTTCAAAATATGCGACCGCACTGTCCTCACTGGAATTTCACAGTTCGCGTCTAAGCGTTCTCACTTTGGCCGTTTTGCTATAATTGAAATCAGCACGCTTCAGCCGAGAGCCATGCATATAATGCACTCTTTTATGCGGATTAAATGTGGTTTAAAAATGCATTTCGCATTTAACGGTATTTTGGTCTTTAATGACTAAATGATTGTGAAAATGTAGTGACTATTCAATGAGTTAGAGATATTGACACGATATGGCAACATTGATGGTGGTGTGGTTAAACTACCTAGTCAAGACACATACCGATTTTTGGTAAAGAATTAAGTGTAATTCTGTGTTTTATAGATGCTTATGATATATAGAAGATTGCTTAGAATTTTTTACGTGTGCTCTCTCTCCAATCTCATTCCCCTTTTTTTGGTTCAGACATATGATTTCAGTGAGAAATGCTAATTTATATTTACTCATAGTGGTGATTTCATGGAAGAACAGAACCACCAGATTCTATGCTATATAAGGCCATTGCGGTGGTATGGTATTATTCGAAAATGTACCGTCAAAAGACCTGCTTGCTCTGGACTACGGGTGGAATGAAAACTACGTCAGCTAAGAATATGGAGCTTATCCTTGACATCTGACCAATGTATACTATATGTTAAACAAGTGTAGTATAAGACAATGCTTATGGCCATCCGGCTCATGATTTTAGTCTAGTGGAGTCAGACAAGAGTGTTATCATACTCGACCTTGTTAATAGACTATGGCTACATGGTCAGTGCGACGGAGAATGAGAGATCCTTGAGGAAGTAAACACAACGTTTTTATTTCCCAATAGAGAAGAATGTACCAATAGTTCGTTAATCTACAGTTCCAACCAAGCCAAGCGGCAATTAAAGTTAGGAAAGTAAGCAATAACTAACCTCTCAGTAGCTAACTCGGTTAAAATCATCTGGCTAACCGGTCATATAGAAATAGAAGATAATGAAAAGACCAACGAGCTGGCTCGCTTGGGCAGCAGGAGACACAACTTCCTGCGTTGACCCATGTCATTCACCTCATTCAATTGTTGATTGAAGCAATGGAGCCTAGAGAACACCTCAGGTCTTGGAGCATAAGAAACACAGAATGTACCACTAAGTCACTTAAGGGTAGTGTTGGTCGTGAAGTATATTTCTATGTAACATTGAACAAAAATAGGAAAAGTTGAGTTGGCGGAAAGCAGCCTGCAGGCGAATAAGATGGAACATATACCACGACTCTCAATGCTCCAAAGTAAAAGACATTGGGCAGCTAGGGAAAAAAAATTAGTTCTTTTTTTAAAATCCACTGAGTTGCTGGATGGGCTTATTGCGGCTGCCAGCGATCTGGAGCTCACCCGCTTCCCTTTTTAACCCACCAACCAACCAAAGGCCATGTTTTTTAATAGATGACCTATATTTATTAATTTTCGGAAGAAAAACTCTCTTTTCTTTCTAAGTGCTATCTTTCTCATCGAACTCCGCAGCTTTCCCATACTTAAGCTATGTTTTTGGTTCTCAAATGCTACTTCGACATGTTGTGCGTCCTCCTCGGGCTGACTTTGATACCTCTATGCTCTCTCTACTATATACAGAAGTAGATCGCGATTTAAGTATATCGGACTTAACACGGCGATGCACAGCGCTTCGTCGATATGTTTTTCTTTCGTTGATATTCTGATATTTCACTTTTTTCGAATATCGATATAGACAGTTATAATACTGTTGACTGTTTTAGATTACTGATTGAGACAATATAGCCATCTTAATGAGATTTGATGAAATATTAAACTCAGTTTTGTAGATTTTTATATCTCTTTTGTATTTTCACTTGCTTTTGTTTGGTATTCTGTTAAATTTTTTTATATGTTTTTTTATGGTTATGTTACCTTTGCTTTTTTTTGTTTCAAATTATACGAAAAACTACTAAAAACATACAATTACAATAACACAAAACAAGTAGCGTGTAAATACTTTGCAATACATACATGTTAATATGTAAGTACTATAGATGAATTAAAGAAATCGCTCGCGTACTTAAAACCAAAGTCAAGACTCAAACACAGAAAGCATGGCTTGGCGGCCAGAGTAAACTCAAAATACTCTTTTTTTGGCAGGCTTTATTACCTGATTAAAAAAAAAACGAAATGTATAAAACATTGAATGAAATGTTGAAGAAATCACCTTTACCCGAATTATTGAGGCGTGTTCTTAGTTTCCTCGTCGTTGTTTCTGCCCAGAACTAAGTTCATTGCCGGTAAAGGTGCCTGAGCGAAATGGGCAGACGTTTTTTGTAAACAATTCACGCACAAAGGTGGTAAAATCAAGGCCCAAACGACATCTGATAGAAATGATCGCGTCGTACAATAAATTCAAAACTCAACTAAAATATTTGCATGCAATTTCCAACTCACTTGAGTCACACAAATTAAATGTTTTTTATCATTCAATATTGCTGCAATTTGCTCGAAACGAACCAAACAGTTTTGCAATTTTGAAATATTCAGCACATTTCGATAAACTTTACATACACTTCGGACAACAGGCGCTCATGCAGCACATGAGGCCTTGGTTCTCGCCTTTGCCCGCAATGTCTAATGTGAACGTAATTAATTTTTGGAGAGCCTCCGAGGAGTATGTAATTTAAGATCTGAAATTGCCGAATTCTGTTTGGCAACCTAAAACCTTTCAAATACTATAAAATTCAAAGAGAGCGAACGCGCTAAAGAAAAGAGACGATCAGTATCGATAGGAGAATTGCGCAATGCGAGACTGCTAGGTGTGTGAGCAGGCTGCTTGTAAGGTCAGTTTTTGATACAACACGTTCAACCACATGAGTGGCCACCGAGCACATTCGGGCAAGCAAAATCACCACAAAACAGAAAAGAAAGAAAGAAAATGAAAACACAAAAAGCCAAAGCTGGATTTTACAACAAACAAACAAACAGAATATCAAGCTAAGTACAAGTGTTCTGTGAATGGGGTAAGTCTTAACATTTAGTTGAATTTCGTGTGTCAATGTGTGCTGCTTGTTTAAGTCTTTTCCCTTCAAATCGCCAGAGACGCAAAGCGCGCACGCGCGTCACTTTTATATGACTTACACATATTTTTCATAAAAATAAATTTCTTCCACAAACTATTTTGCAGCAAAAGAAAAAAGCAAATGGTGATGAAATAACGGTCACGACTCGCCGCACAGCGCCTTGAATTGGAAAAGCGTTGAAAAATTGCGAACCAAAAAATTGCAAAAAAAAAGAAAGAATCACCGATTTCTTTTGACTTAGTTTAGAAGAGCACAATCATCATAGCACTCTTACATTAAACTTGCGCCATTTTTACAAACTCACACACACACACACTCACACATACTCGTATATATGCGTTTGTCATAGCTCATGCATCACATACTAGTACATTGAAGATTACACACACGTACAAATGCCGTAAATTGTCATGATTTCTATTGCATTTTACTTTCCTTTACTTCTACTTTGAAATGATTGCTTTACGAATTTCCTTTCATCAGATTTAGATTTCTGTGTTTATTTCCTTCAAATAGACGCGCACTCGACTGAAAGCTCTGTAACTAAAAATGCCTTTTATAATTTTAAATTCTACTTAAAATGCTCACGAAGCTTTAAAGCTGCTATATTTTGCACAATACCAGCATAATTTATATATATAAGCTGTAAACAGCTGTGGACCTTTGTAATTCCAAAAGCTTAAAAATAAATTTCGAAAATCAACACCAAAATTCTAATATATCAGCTTTTCAAAAAGCTCTAAAACTTGAAAAAAGCTTTCCTAATTTGTAAAATAATAAACCGTAAACAGCAGTATATATTATGGTAAAGACGATAAAGCGCGTCTTTAAAATTTTACTTTACAAAAAGCTTTTTAAAAGCTTTTCTAACCGGTGGAGATTTCAGCACAAACCAAATTATTTGTGATTAGAAAGAATTATTGTGCACTTTTCATAAATAAATTTCAAAAATTGCCAAAAAATTGTAAGGAAGTAGCTTTCCAAAAGCTTGAAAAGCTTTCCTAAATTGTTAAGGCTTCTGTAAATACGATTTTTTTTGTGATTTGCAAGAACTAATGCTCCTCTTCACATAAATAATTTCAAAAAAGCTGCATATGAAATTAGCTTCCTAAAAAGTTTCAAAAAAGCTTTCCTCGTCTGTTGATGTTTCAGTACAAACAAATGCTCTCTACGTATAAATAAAATTCAGAAAATGATAAAAAATTTATATCAAATGAGCTTTCAAAAAAGCTTTAACAAAACTTTCCTCATCTGTTGAAGTTTCAACACAAACTGACGGGCTCTACATATAAATATATTACAAAGAATGCATTTCAGCATATAAATTTATATAATCAAAAATAAAAAAAAGCTTCCGTCTGAAATCCATTTCAAAATTTATAACATTCCATAATTTAGCTGCTCGTCGCTGGGCTAAAAACCATATATTTATATATAATATGCATATGACTGCCAAAAAAATAATATCATATAGAACCTAAAGCTTCAGCTCTTACCAAAGCTTTCCTTATTATGAGAGCTTTCGATCACAGGCAGCTGTAATTGCTTTCTAACTCAAGCTTCCAGTAAAAACCTCTCCTGCACATAATTCATTTTCAAAATGCCAGCAAAATATAAGCGCAAGCTTTAAAGCTTTAGCAAGAAGCCAACATTTATCAAATCGTTTTCTAACATCAAAAACCGTTTCACCACTTTTTTTTAATCACCTTGTACAAACCGATCCTAAGTTGAAATAAATCCATTATTAGTGTCTCCATATATGTATACCACACTTGCATACCTATGTATAACTAATCAATTCTTATGTATGTATGTATATGTGTATTTTTCTCTTGCTGTCGTCTTTTTCGGTGTTCAATGTGCGTGCTTGCGTGCGTGTGTGTGCATTTCATGTGCGTTGTACTCCCCCCATAGTGATGATTAGTGACACGCCCAAGAGTGTGCCTAACAAGTGTTTAAAATAGAGTGTAAAAATTTAAGCTTTTGAAAAGCTTTTATCTGAAAATGACAATTTAGGGGAGCCTTAAGGCAAGCTTTCAACAAAAAATTAAAGTTTAGTGAAAGTTTGATGAAAGCTGTAGTAAAAAAGTGACAGTTTGATGAAAGCTTTGGTTATCAAAATGAAAGCTTAATGAAAGTTTTGGCATAAAAGTGAAAACTTGATGAAAGCTTTGGTAAAAAAGTGAAAGCTTGATGAAAGCTTTAGTATAAAAGTGAAAGCTTGATGAAAGCTCCTTATCTATATAGCTGTATATTAGCCAAAATAGCATAATTTTAAAGTTTTTGAATAGTATGCGCAATTGTAAAGTGTAAACTCCCACACAAAATTAGTTTGTACGCTAAAGAATTGGCACGTCCCAACATAATAGGTTGAAATAAGATATGACAAAATAAATTAGTTATACATTAGTTGATACGTATAAAGAACGCTTCACATCTAACTGCTTATAAATCTATATTTCATTTAGAACGAGTATATATGTACACATATTCATATTCATTTACTGCATATGATATATTTCTCTTTTGGTGTCTGTTATTTACTTACTTTCGTTAACCCATTATTATACGATAAATTTATGTTATGATTTTGTGCTCATAATTATTATTTTCGCCTCATTAAAATCACATTTTGAATGTGAAATAAGAATCAATACATATATTATATAAGTATACATACAATACTAATGCTAATGTCTTTCGCATACGAATTATTTATCAAAAGGCGTAAAATTCTGGTTCTACATTGGCTTAAAATCGTTATTCGTGGTGGAGAGTGTAACTCATATGTCTTATGCATAATGCGCTAATTACTCATTTAACACCTTAGAAGCTTCGGCATAACACATTCTATACATATATGTACATATGTATGTAATTGCATTTGTATGTATGTCTGTATATGTGTATGTAGTTGTATGTGGATTATTTAAGCAAACTAAGGAGCGGTCAATACTCCACCAAAATTAATTGTAGAAATCATTCGTTTGCAGAGTTCAATATGGTAGCTTGCCGGATAACGGATGCCCGTAATATAGCGGCGAATAATCATCATTTGCAACATCATCAGCAGCAGCAGCAACAACAGCAACAGCACACGCAATTGCATCAACAACACCAACACCACCAACTACAACACAATTTGCACAGCCGCAGTACGGGCTCGCTTTCCGCTGGTCAAGTGCCTTTAAAAAAGTAAGTAGCCCCGAGAGGGGATAGCTGGTTGACGGGTATGGGGGATGTGAAGACAAAATACACTCAAACATTATAATTTGAAAACAGATACATATATTACAAGTAATTAAAAGGGGCTCAGTGGAAAGCATTCGTCCATATCAGGGTATATTGAATTAAGTGTGTCACGATATTTGTCACAACAATCTTCGAAAAAAGTTTGCAATTTTCGAAAAAATTTTCAATCACCGAAAAAAGTTTGCAATTTTCGATAAAGTTATTCAGGTCAGACAACTATAGCATATTGCTGTCATACAAATAGAATGTTTGGAGCCAAGTTCTTGGGAAAAATTACGAAATCTTCGAACAAAATTTTCAATCTTCGAAAAAATTGTTTGATCTTCGAAAAACTTTTTCAGATCAGATAACCATAGCCATACAATTTTAACGTTTCGAGTCAAGTTTTTCGAAAAAATTTTCCAATCTTCGAAAAATTTTCAATCTTCGAAAAAATTGTTCAGATCAGATAACTATAGCATAAAGTTATCATACAAATTTAACGTTTCGAGTCAATTTTTTCGAAAAAGATGTGCGATCTTCGAAAAAAATTGTTCATATCATATAACTATAGCACAAAGCTGTCATAAAAATTTAACGTTCTGAGTCAAGTTCTTCGAAAAAATTGTGCAATCTTCGAAAAATTGTTGCAATCTTCAAAAAATCACTTCAGATAACTATACCATAAAGCTGTCATACAAATCGAACGCTTGGAGTCAAGTTCTTGTATGGAATCTTTTGTGTTTAAAGAAAGGTATTATAGCCGAAAAATAATGAAATCTTTTGAAACGTCTTTCCACTGAGTCCTTTGTCTTCAAAAAACATGCTCATCACATAACGCAACAACGCTTCTCTCACATATCAATCACATCACATACACATCTACATATATCGTTTAAAACCGAATTCTTTTAATAAATACAAAACTTTAATACCACCAAAGACAGCAAAACAAATCTGTGTTATATAAGAAAAAATCTCTCAGTTAATAAAATTAATGTTTTTCTCTTTCTTCATAAAAACCAAATGCCTATGTAAAACATCGTTCATGCAAAAATCACGCAAAAAATATATCACTTCATAATAACTTCCAACACAATTGAAAACCACCATCGGCAATTCGTTTACTCGCGTGAAAAAAATTTTAAACAAAAAGCAACACTGAGCATTTTCGTGATTATGAAACCGTTTTTATAGTTCCAGGTCCATCATGCCATAGTCAAAATCGTAAGAGAATTTATGCATTTTAAATAAACTTAAATATTCACTAGCAAATTTAATTGTTTATTAGAAGTTTTTGTTTAAAGAAATGTCTGTTTTGTTGAGTTTTTTTTTTATGTAACGGAAAACACTTTATTTCGAACTGCATAGCATTGGCTTAAAACGTTCATTATTGTATTTTAATTTAAATTTTTTTTTGGTTCCAAAATTCAATACATTTATGCTCCTTATGAGCCTGAACCCTACACGTATATTGTCTTTTAGAAAATTTGATTAAACGTCCAATAATTTTTTTTTTTTTTTGTAAAAAAGTTTTGTAGTTTTAGGAATTGGTACATATTTTGACGAATATGACTTACGCGACTTGTTCGAAGACCACTTTTTATCCAGCATACTTTGTTTTTGAAGTTTAAAACTTTGTAGTGTTAGATTTTTGAACAGATTTTGCGGTCTTTTTATCCAGCTTTTCCCAGAATAGTGACCTAACCTTGCCTTAATCCATATGAAGTTAGGTTATCACTGGCTTTGTATACTGACTAAGGCCTAGTCAAAAGATATCCACTACTTTTCGAGATTGGTATATATACATTCATAGTCTGTCTTCGTCTGATCCCGTGAACTCGACAAATCGGTTTCTTAATATGATTCACGCACCGCAGGTTCTATCTAACAAGATAACGATAAATGCCAAGCACATGACTCCCTCTGAAGAAACTATATAGCGTAATGGGATGTGTGGGAAGTGGCACCGTCTTATTGAAACCAAATGTGGCAGAGATCACGAGCTTCTGTCTTTTCATGACAAAATGTCAAACATAATGAACAAAAATAACATGACGACTAGACACGACTCACGCTAGAGCTGTCAAAAAAAGTTATTAAGGAAAGCACCTCTGTTTGGATCATCTTTTAAACTGCAAAACTTCAGAAAAAACAGCTTCTTTCAAACCCTTTTTTGTAGTTCTTTTATATTATTTTCTTTAAAAGTACTTCGAAGAACATTAGCTGATTAGACATCCCACTTTCCGTTGTCATTTTTAGTGCGAGCTCTCACAGCTGTTTTTCGTTTTATCCAAAACCTATTTGTTGTGTGTTTTCTAGTTAAATTTGTCGATTGAGAATTTCCGTAGTTCTGAAAATGCGTATTAGTTTTTCATAGCTGAACATGTTGGTTGCGTGTCTGACATTTTTTTCAATTTCCTTCATTCTAGTTTTCCCATTTGTAGTAAATAACGGTAATTAGTTCATCATTTTGTTTTTTCATAACCAGTATTTAATTACGTTTCACTCATTATGACCTTTCATAAAGTTCATAATTATTTTGATTACAACAACATACAAGCGTTCTAACATACCAATGTAAATATCTGTTGTCTTTTTTATGTAATTCGAATGCAATAATTTCTGGATTTTGAAGACCACAAGGTTTGCATTTACTGATTATGTATATCCATACCATAAAAAATATGTAAATATGCGTAAAATCCATTTTGAACTCGAGAAAAATGCGTGTTTTAATCGAACAAAGTCGGCGCATTTTTCGAAGTTCAAAACTTTTAAGCATGTTCACCATTTTGCACTAGCTTCTTTATTTGAGTTTGGCTCGTAGATGGTAATTTTTTTTCTTTTTGTTGTAGACGCTTTCTCTTAAAACGATCCACATTAATTTATGCACTTTCTACGCTTTTCCCCGCACAGATTTAAACAAGCCCGAATATCAAGTCTAACCACGATACTAATTGCTATACTGCACTGGATTTGGCCGCCGGACCGCTGCACCAACTGCCACTCCATTTACAGTTCACCGCATGCCGAGGAGGAGGGCGCACGCGATCGCCACTCTGTTAGTCAAATTCAACGGTCTGTCGACGGACGGTTCGTAATCTCGGTTGCTAAGGCCGGCAGCAATGGCAAACTCAATGCGCTCACAAGTGGTGCGGACATGGAGGGCGTCGATGAGGTGGATACCGGCACCATACGGCGCAATAGTCACGCTTCGCAAAAATCTTCCAGTGACGATGGCGGGTTTTTGTCGCGCCGCAACTTTATTACGGCGCGTGCCTCTTGGCGTCGTCCTTTGGTGGCCTCACCTTCGCAACTGAGCTTACAGTCAGCCGTCGGTTCGGCGCGTGGTTTCCTGCAGGGACTCGGTGGACTGCTGCGTGTTGGTAGCAATGCTGCAGTTGGTGGCAGCAGTAGTGGGCTCGCGGGCATTTCGGCAGGTGTTGCAGCGGCTGGTGTCGGTGAGGATGTGGCTGGCAATGCCGGCGCGCGTTATCAAAACATCTATCGCGGACAGTATGGGCAAAATATCTACCGCAATTTGCAGCTGGCGCAACCAGCACAGCCCACCAGTCGTCCGCTGCATATAAACACCCTAAGTAGCGGTTCATATCTTGGCGGTCATCAGTACCACCAGCAACATATGCATAGCCTTCACTTAACACCCAACTTATACACACCGTCGCGCATATCACGCATCTTCTCCAGCTCACCAGCCAGCACGCCGAATGACACCCTAGGCAGCGGTACACATCAGCATATTAGCGGTCTTGGTGGCACTAGTGTTGGCGGTGGTGGCGGCTTACTCACCTCGCCATGGTCGCTGACGACACCTGGTAGCGGACATCTGCATCCGCATTTCAGCGATTTGAGCAGCGTGTATCCCAGTTCGGCTGAGCGTTCATTGCCGACGCCATCAGCGACTAGTGGCAATCTCAGCCGTTATCGCTATTATGCGCACGAGCTGCCATCGCTGCGCACCATACAAGAGGAGACGCGACGCTACAACCAACAGCAACAAGAGGAGAAACAACAGCAGCAGCTGCAAACATCGGATGGCTTCGTACCACTGCAAATACCATCGCCACCCTCATGGCGGAATTACTATCACTCGCAGCTACCATACAACAGTTACCGGCCGCGTACGCGCTGGTATCCACGGCACTACGCACGTCTCTTTGGACGCACGCAATCGGAGCTGATGTCGCCATTGCCGCATCTGAATCTCACGCTACGTTCTGCGCCCGTAGGTGCTATGGGCTTGGAAGCTTCGCCGGAGTCGCGCTCCAGTTCGAGTGGATTCGGCTCGAAGAACAACTCTAATCACCCACAAGGATCTCATCACTCGGGCAGCACGAGTGAATGGCGATTACTGCCGCCCTATCGACCACCGCCACCCCCGCCAGCCAATAACAGCGCTTACTTTGGCATCACAGCGCTGTCTGCACAACAGCAGGCACAAGCACAAGCGCCAGCAAGCCATCATCATCAGCAACTGCACCACCCGCCCTTATTCGCTACCAACTCACTGCCCTACTATGCGTCCTACAGCGGCACAACTGGTAGCGGTATGCATCAGCAACAGCGGCAACAACATCGACCGACAACGCCACCCTACACCATGGAACACTGGCTGGGTATGATCTCAGACCTCGATGCGGCCACGGATAATGTCAACCTACCAAAGTCGGTAGATGTCGGCAGCGTCGATGGACACTACGAATTCGACCCGGCCACCCCAACACCCAGCGCTTCCACACCCACCGGCGGCCTGCTACGCGAGGATCTCAATTTGCACGTGGACACCACCGGCCACCACACGCTTGGTCCGCTCAGCAGTGGCAGCCTTTACCACAACGGTGTTGGCGCGGCCACGCTCACTTCAGGTGCCGCCACATACGCCGGTCCAATGCGTAAGACACGCTTCTCACGCTACGACAATGTGGAAGCGCGCTTGCAGGCAATGCGTGCCGAGTTCTACGAGTACCGCAAGCGACAAGCGATGCAGCAGGCGGGCGTGGCTGAACTGGAGAGTGTCTGCTGAGTTGAATCATCGAAAATTGTGAGCGTATGTGTGTTAGTATTGTAAGTAGCGCGTGTCTAGTTAGCGATAAGTAGGGTTAGACTAAGTCGTCTAAAGTATAAAATCAAATGTAACTCATTTCCAGCCGAATGGAATGCAAACGAATGTTTTAGTGCTGCCCAACAAAAGTTATCACAAAATTTAAGGAATTTTTAGCAACCGTGGATTAAAACCTGTGCTGTACTTAGTGACAGGTCATAATTAGAGATTTCATATTCTTAGTTATTTAGCAATAAATACACTACTGATGTCTGTTAAGAATACTCCGGATGCTGTTTTTCAAAATGTAACGGTTTTTAGTGGCAGTGCGCTTTTCAAAATATACATTTACTCGTTTACAGCGACATTTATATGGAGAGAGAAAGCTCAAGTCGTCGCATAAAATGTGTAGAGCGCGGAAAACTTTAGATGCAGCTTTTTGAGAAGAGAAGCTCTGTTTCAAGCTTTAATAAAGCTCATTTTCTACTAAGTATTTTACAAAAATGACTTGAGCGTGCTTTAAAAGCTCTTTTGAAAACGATCTCAGACGCGTTTTGAGCTTTCTTGAAGTTTCTGAATATATGTTATATGAAATGCTTTCATCACATTCTGTTTTCTCTCTCTTCTCGCGGCCTCTAAAACCGTTATACGAAAAGCTTTCATCCCATTCTCTTTTTTCTCTCTCTTTGCCATCAAATAAACTTGAAAATTTCCCGTACATTGCGCACTAATCAAGTACTTGGAGTACAGTTGTCGGTAATTAGTTAAGCGCAAGCAAAGATTACATTGAAACGACGAAACACAAGTAACATTAACGGCAGTTTTATGCTAAACTAAGCAAAGGATCCATGTAAATATTAAACAATAAGTCTTATTTGTAGCAAAGTGAAAAACAAAAAAACAAAAACATAAAACATTAAGGTGAACACGTATTGTAATGGTGAGAAACTGAGTATCCAAAAATATAGCAATTGTAAAGATATATTACAGCAGTAATTAATTACTACATTTAATTACATTTAAATCAATTAAAAACGACACTTTAAGTACGTTAACTTAAGCAGAACATTACTAACTTTAATAAAGCGTAAAAATGAAAAATATAAATAAATAAAAAACATAGTTATTATTAGCAAATGTATTTAAAATAATAATGATTACCCAAAATCAGTTAAGAACTTGTTAAAAAACTAAAAATAATTTAACCTGTTTAACTGAAGGAGAAATAGTAATCCAAACGAAGTGAAAGTAATGGAAGCGAGTAATCGTTTAGTAATGCAGCCATTGAAGCGCGAGCACGCGAGCAACGGAGCAAACACAAAAGTAAAGTAGAGCAGTAACAACAAAAAACAACAACAAATACTTAAACAATTTAAGTGAGTTTCCCCGTACTAACAAACAATGAAAGAACCTTACTAATTTGAAAAGAAAAAAAAAATAAAAATAAAAACCCAAAAAGCTAAACTTAAGTAGTTCAATATGTATTGAGGAAATTATGAAATAAACTAACGCGAAGTAATGCAAAAACACAAACAAAATGTAAACTAACAAAAACAAAAAAAAATTAAAATTAAAAATAACAAAACACTTGAAGACGAAAGTAAAATACATTTATTATGACTAGTTACTATATAAAAATTCAACTGAAATATAAATAATAAAAAAACAACAAAAACAAAAACAAGCTAAGCGACTTAAACGTGCGTACATATACATATAAATAAATATATATATTTAAATATATATATATATAATTAATTTTTTTTGTAGGTGCACATTACAAATTACTGAGCAAAACAAAAAAAGTGAGCAAATTAAAATTAAAAATAATGAAAAAAATTATTGAAGCAGTATAATGGTAATTAAAATGAATAATTGAATGAAAACGCAGAATTTCTCATTGATTTATTATGTAAAAAGTAGCATGACGACACGACGACGACAGACAAAAGCAAGCAACCAAATTAAATAATGATAATAGCGGTTAGTAGGCAATTAAGGCAAACACAATACTTTACAGTAAACTTGAAAGAATAAGCATTAAAAACGTAATTAAAATTGACAACGCGAACTTTCTGCACTGCACTTTTTGCGTGCAGCAGCGAGGAGAGCGGAAACACTGCTTACGACTTCTTCTTTCTAGGGTACGCTGTGTTGAATTTGCATGAAAGTCAAAAAAGTTAAAAAATTAAAAAAAAAAACTTACAACAAACATATAACATTTTCAAAGCGCCATAATTTCCATTTTATGAAATTATTTTGAAAATTATACAATTTCTATGACGTTTCACACGTTTTGTAAAATTCCACTTCAAAACTTTAACTAAAATATTTTTCAATTTTTTTTTTAATTATTTTTTTTTATATTCTAAATTTTTTTATAATTTTTTTTTTCAATATTTTTAAGTTTATTAATTTTTTTTTAGCTCTACACGTATATAATTCTATTTTAAAACTCCAATTCAAATGTTTTAAAAGATTTTGTTTAAAAAAAGTGTCTTCTTCAGTTTTATATATTTTTTAATTTTTTAGTGCTACACATACTTATTTTTACTTAAAAACTATGATTAAAATGATTTTACAAATTTTTTAAATTAAAAAAATTATTTTTATAATAACATTTTAATATTTTTACACATCTTTTATATAAAAAAATTAATTTCTTCCAGATTTTTTTGTAATTTTTTGCTATACATACCTAATTTTACCTTAAAATTCCGATTTAAATACTTTCAAATTTTAATTTTTTATAATTTTTTTCTAATTTTTTTATTATTTTTTTTTTTTTAATTTATACGTACGTCTATAATGCTGTTTTGACACTCCAATTTAAAGATTTTGACATATTTTTAAATGTACTTTTTTATTTTTATATTTTTTTTTAATTCTAACCATGTATAATTTTACTTTAAAAATCAATCTAAAATTTTTTAATTTCTTTTTGATACTTATTTTATTTTTTTCCATATTTTAATAATTTTCAAGTTTTCTTCCTTCAAACCAAACATGACTCTACTTTAAAACTTCTTTCTAAATATATTTCCAATAAAAAAAATAAATAAAATGTTTTCCAATATTTTTTGAAATTAATTAAAATTTGTTTTTATTTTTTCTCATCATTTTTAATACTTAAAGATTTTTTTTAATTGTACACATACATAATTCCACTTTAATATTATTATTTTTTAATTTTTTTTTTGAATTTTTTGAATTTTTTTTTATTAGTTTTTATTTTTGATTTTTTTTGTTTCTTTGTTCACCTAAAGACCAAAGCAAAACGCGTAAAATGTTTAACTAAAATTATGTAAGCAGCATATGCATGTAAAGTAAGCAACAAACAAACAAATTTGAACGGAAAGGTTTGACACAACTCGACGCCAATACACTGCCACAGCGAAGCGGGGGGAGTCACCGACCAACCGACCGACAGGCGCTGCGTGCCGCGTAGCAAGCGCCGAAGCGTTACACGCACGTGTACAGTTGCGTGTGAGCATGTGTGCTGCGGACACGCCGCTGTGTGTGTGTATGTATTCGCAACGCTCCCATTGCATAAGTGTGCGTTCACGCCGCGCCGTACGCTACTCACGCACGCCGCCTCTGTATGTATTGTACTAAGTATGTAGTAGTTAATAATAAGAGGGAAGTTGATAAGCGAGATTTTGTGTAAAAATGTTAACAATGAGTATAATGATAATTGAAATTGACATACACATATATATTATATATATAACTGCGGTGACAAATGCACGCAGCTGGAAAAATGCATACAGACACTCCATGTATTTTTGATTTTGTTAACTTTTTATTATTTCTACATTCACAATTTGCGAAAATATTTCAAAGCAAAATCATGTAATCTGCTAACATAAGTCTGTTAAATGTGCAAGGCAGGTTCTGTTATCGCGCTTGGAAACAGCTGCGAGCGGACAAACGCTCGGTGGGATTTTAATTCAGCTTTCTGCATGCGAACCTTACGTGTTGAAGAGAGATATGTGCTAGTTTATGCTTTTCGCTCTAATATTTAGTGTTTATATTTCGAGCTTAATAGTTCTCTTCGAAAAATTTGTCTCCTAAAAATGCTCTCACAATTCGTAATGCTGCAACATCATATGAAAATCAAGTAGTAAAGATGCATAAGTTCATGTCAAAGTGCCACAAGAGCGTCTCGACCAATTTTTATGATCTCCTTAATATGGAAACGTACGCCGAGTCAGCTGGTCCCGCAGCCACGACATTGTATATTTGGTATCTAGACCACCTCTAGGTTGAGTTGAGTGTAAGTTATAGGCTCCCAAGCCTAACAACAGCATTTAAAGCAGCTGTGAGCACTAACAAAACGTTCTATTACCCAAAAAATTGTATAACGAGACCTATAATATAGCTAGGATAGAATCATAGCCCTTCTATGCTGTTTCCAAGCCAAGCCACAGGAACAAAAAGTAACAATTAGGTAACGATCTCAAACAGCGTAATTTTCCAGCACAGTATAATTTCCAACGAGCAGTTTTGAAACTCCACCAAATTGCAGAAAATTTAAAAAAATATATTTTATTTTTATTTTCTCTTTTTCCTATGCGCGTACGTAGTTTCTGAGCCCACAGCAGTAGAATTATAGTGAATTTTAAGCGCCTGCCTTAGATTTTCTTCGAGTTTGTAAGCAACCACTCGGGCATAAAATCTAAAACACGCGCTTAGTTCTACCGGAGAGGAGTAAATATTATTTTTTATATATATTTGTATATAGATTTTTCGTTTAATACGTGAAGCGCTTGTTATGTTTGCTATGGTGAGAAATACAACGCATTTAGCACAAATCACCGAATTTGAATTATGTTTAAATTTTTGAGATTTTTTTCACCAGCTCGATATTTCAGCGCCACCTCTGCACCACTGGCGTTTTCAAGTAAAAAATATACGAAAAAATTCAAACTGAGCGCCCTAAAGAACGGCTGACACAGCAGACAAAACGCGTTTATGGCAAATTTCAGTGGTGGCGAATTAGAAAAGCGAAAACACACACACAGTCTTAAGTGAAATCAATTATATTGTAAACGCAGCTGAAACGCCATTACAACAACAACTCAAAATAATATAAAAAATAAATAAAAACATAGCAAACATTGTAAACAAAGGAAGTTAAAGTTAAAACTCGTATAAGCATTTGAAAAATCGTCACTCCAAAACTAAGAACAGCAACTGAATTCATTAGAAAACTGAAGAGAGTTGGCGAATCGAGGCGCGCCAACTGAGCGGCGTTGAGCGTAAGCTTGCGCTGCAAAAGCAGAGAATTGAATGTGAATCGAACAATTATAGTAACGATCGAATTGTTATTGTAATCTTGTCTAATTTCCAAAATTAGTATATAAATATAAGCTAGTATTAATATTACAAACTCATAGAAACTAAAATAAATAAATAAATATAAATTAAAAAATAAAAAAAATAAAAGCAAACATGATTTCATAGATGGAAGTGAGATTATGCAGTGAAATGAAAAAGGAATTAATAAAAAATAAATATAAACAAGTTACATACTCATTTAAGACAGAGAAGACTTGACGGAAAGCCGTTCAAGCGCAGGCACAACCGTATTATGTATATGTAAAGGCACAACTGAAACAACGCAGAGAACATTGGGCTAAGTGACAAGCTTACAGGCCGAGAAAATTGAGCTGGAAAGCATTACAAGGCGATCACTCTCATTGCAAAGCCCACAAAATGCTGGAAAGCTCGAAAACGCTTCAAAAGCTCACAAAGCTGAAAAGCTCTAAAGCGCCTCAAAAGCTCTTCAAAAGCACACAGAATGCTAAAAAACTCGAAATCGCCTCAAAAGCTCTTTAAAAGCTAACAAAATGGTGAAAAGCTCGAAAGTGCTTCAAAAGCTTCTAAAGAGCCCACAAAATGCCGAAAAGCTCCAAAGCACTTCAAAAACTCTTCAAAAGCGCTGATCGGCTCAAGTATCACATGTTGCAGCGAAAGCTAAGTGAGCACTAACAGCTGTTCCGCTTTTGCTCTCTCGCTCTCAAGCGCGTTTTTTACGCGATCTGCACTCGGTGTGTTCTCTTACATACATATGTACAACTACGAAAGTTTCATTTCCGTTTTACAGTTTTTCATCAATTTCATTAAATCGTTTCCGCTTGAAAACCAGTACTCAGTACTTTGAACTCTCATACATTAAGGTTTCACTCTTTCGCTCTTTGAAGATTTCATTTTCATTACGCTTTCTCTCCCCTTTACACTCACTCCACTATCGCCTCAACACATCGCATTAAGCATAAGAAAGAAACTTGCAATGAAGCATACGAAATTCTAAATGAATAAAATTTATTAAAAAAATTGGTAAAAATTAAACTACTTAAGCACACATACACACACAGAGTAATAATGTTGGTTACCACATAATTTTATTAAACAAAGGTAAACAAACACACTCACACAGATATGTAACTGTGTGTCAAGCAACAAAATGTTAATTAAATTCGTTCGAAATAATAACAAAATATGAAAATGGTGAGAAATAATTAATTCGTGTTTTTATATAAATCACACACATACACACGTAAGCGTAGTAAAACACAAGTTTATAATTTCCAAATAATTTTAATATTTTTCCAATTAAGTTAACGGCATTAATTTCATTTTTATTTTAATTTTTTTATTGCAATTTTTTATTGTTTTCTTCTAGTACAAATAGTGATCTAGATATTTTAGTACCGTGCTAGCAACAGCCGTTAAGTAAACCACAGTAAAAATAAAAATAAAAAATATTGCGTTAAACATAAAAACAAAAATCACAGCTGATAAAAGCCGTAAACAAAGCAAAAACAAAAACAAAATATTTCAAAAAAAAAAAAATCCAAAAAACCAAACACAACAACAAAACCAATTAAGCTGTCGAGCAAACACTTGCATAAATAGTTAAAAACGTAACGGGATATTATAATAACTTGTAAACGAACATTCACACTTAAACGTAATGTAAGCTCTAAGTGGAGATAACTAAACTTAAGTATGAATTGTGAATGCATTAGCGTTAGCGTTGGTAGCAGCTGCCAGAGCAGTGGCCACCTTAGGAAACCTTCAATTTCCTGTTTCTCCTGCTTTCGGGTCATTATTTGTAAATTATTTTTTACTGCAAATATTCTTAATTATTATGTAACGGCATTATGTTTTAACAACTAACTACGAATTAACATTAAACACTAAAATGAAATTAGTTAAATATTATGCATTAATGAGATTATTAAGTTGATTGAAAAATAAGATGAGCAAAATGAAATTTTTAAACGAATAAAATTACAAACAGTGAAAAGCATACAAAAAATCATAAAAATCAATGCAAAAAAATTACACAAAAACCGTTTTTGCTTTCATTTCAATAGGAATATGTATGGTGCTAAAAATCTAATACAAACAATTAAATACAAACGCTACTTGAGGACAGCGAAAAATCTGCGCTCCCACCAGAGTTGATGGGGTGAACTATAACTACCTCAGAGATCGACAATCATCCGTACTGTTTGTAGGTAAAGACACTAAATTGGGTAAAATTAAACGGTAGGTTCCGCAGGTTGGTGACCTTTCCCCGTTGTTATTTAACTTCTACATCTCGAAACTCCTTCAACCACCAGAGGGAATTTCTATCACATCGTACGCTAATGATTGCAAGATAATGACGTCCGGCAATGGATTTGAGGGCATGTGCTCCGGTTCCCACAATAGACGGGTCTACGTAACCAGAACGGATCCGGACTTTATGGGGTCACGGACTGTCAACTTGCGGAATTCGCCGCTACAACAACAACAACATGGAATCTGCTGAAAAGTAAACGGCTATCTCACCGAGAAAGGTCCTCCTTGAACGGAACCTAACACTATCCCCCACTAAATCCCCAACGACCATATTCACAAACTGGACGAAGGAGTACAGACTTGACCTTAATATTGCAGTCGATGGCATTCAAATTCCGACTATTAAAATAAACCTAAGATTTTAGGTGTGACACACGACAGCCTGAGCTCCTTCACTCCTCACACGACCGCGATTACTGCCAAAGTACAGAGCCGCAACAAAATCGTCAAGTCTCTAGCCGACAGCACGTGGTGAAAAGACAAAGAAACGTTGTTGGCAACATACAATTCAATCGATCGGCCGGTTCTTAATTACGCCGGACTAATATGGCCGACCAGGTGTAGTGAAACGCAGAGGAGGAAGCTTCAGTCATGTTAGAACACTGTACTCCAGACTATATGGGGATGCCTCTGGAACATCCGCAAAGTAAGGCCCGTATGCCCCCAGTTAAGTAGCATAACGAACTGCTCTCCGATTAGTTTCTACTGGGATGTTTTCGTAGAAATCATCCCTGCAATCACCTGAACCGGAACCGGAACCACCACCTAGGAGCATCAAAACGTCCTTCCGACCGAATCAACTACGCCGACCAGACTTCGGACGTAATTATGTAACTTTAAACATGCGCTGACCGTAATTAAGAGTGTAAACACCTTCACGGACCCCGACATTCAAATATATGTCCAGCATGCAACTAGTCCCAGCATAACACTAACCACCTCTTTGCATACCCAGCTAACCTCACAAATCTGACACTCCTATCCCTATGGTCTGTCCCCGTCGAAACAGCACGATTTCTAAGGCTATCGTTGGATAACCCCGATGACAACAGCGAACTAGGTTCAATGTTTAGCTCTTCTCTCTCTCTTCTCTTTAGTTGGTTCGGATAACTTAGAATGTTACCATGGAATAGCTATTATGTTTGGTGTACAAATAAGGATAATTGGCAGTGGAGGACAAAATACGTTGGTTGTCTTTTATATTTCGGAATTAGGCGATGCTGGTGTTACAATATGGCAATTCACAACTTAATCGTAAAGCTTGATATCTTTGATTTTAAACATACTCAGAACATTTTGACATACGAGCGCAATCAGTGTTGTTTACAGAAACTTAAAATATTCACCTCAGCCAAAAAATTAAATTAAATTTTCGCGTGATTATTTTTTACAACTTTCAACGTGGATTAACTCAACCAGCTTTTTGTTTGCGATACGCAAAGTTCGTCAGGCGATTCGACCTTTGAATAAAATTGTGTCTCCAATAAAATAACGGTTATGCAATTGTTTAAAATTTTGTTTTTGATGTTTGCTTGGAGTCCACTCTATAAAGAACATAAGTATTTGAGTTGCAAAAAACACTCACCAAACGTCGTAAAATTATAGAAAGCTTATTTCAAGCAAGTTGCCCATACTCTGTTAACAACAATAACCTCAAACAAGTTGAAGAAACAGCAAAGTATCACAGAATCTCAACAGCTTGTGGATAAACTCAACACTCAGTTAATGTTTTGGTTATGAATCGAAAAAACCAAAATTCGCTGAAGACACGGATAGCCATTCCAGCTGCAGCTTATATCAAGTAGGTATATGGAAAATTGGATTAAGCGTTAGCTAGCTCCATTGGTCTAATATATGTACATAATATCTTGTATTTAATATCTTTAATGCGATGAAATAGATAATAGTCTAGTTGCCATAATAATCTCCAATCCATCCCCCAAAGAAAACACACTTTATTGAACAATTGACTCCCGCTTACAGCATTTAACAAGCAATTACTTGAGGGAATTGCTTTTCAATATCGATTTTGTTAATTAATGTAAGCACTTAAAGGGTAACGCGTATCTACAGTCCAGTGGAAAAATATATATTTCTTATACCAGCCGGATTGAAAACAAAAAAGAAATTAATAGTGATCTTTTTTGACATTTGGAAAAAGATATTTTTGTGGTAAGTTTCCGGGTCCTTTTTTAGATTATTTTTAAATCTTTTGGATCATAAAATGTTTAAATTTCATGTGAGGTTTAAAAACTTACAATTTTACTAATTTATTAAAAAATATTTGCACTTCACTGTAACTCCTAAAATGTAAAAAGTAACAGAATATTTTAGAACAGCGCATACAGTTACAATTTAAACGTCGAACGTCAAAGTTGTTAATCGTGTTCGTGAAAATGCGAAGTGTCAATCGCGTAGGCCATGAAAGTTGCGTTAAAAGCGATAAAACACGAAAACCTGCAAAGAACTCCATACTCCTCTACTTGAAGTGCCATTTGTTATTACTGAAATATTTGGGTCTATTGCCGTTCTATACCACGCTTAGCGCCTATGAGATTGGCATGCCCACGCAACGTTCGTTATATATAAACAGAGCCATACTTTTGGCTAAATTTGCGCTGAACATTTCACACATCAATGCCGTTCTGTCACCCATAATACTGCAGCTACTCTTTACCAGAAGCAAAACGGACGGCATTACCAACTTGTTGGACGTGGTCTTTTGTATGCTAAGTGATATCACAATAACGTGGACCTGTGCCCGTAGTACCACGGAAATCCTGCTGATAATCAATAGCTTCTTGAGAGTGGATAAGCTACTCAAACAGCACCCAGACTCGCCGGCTGAACGAAGCTGTACCACCAATCATTTCAATAGATATTTATTTTTGGTATTCGGTTATATTTCTCTCGTCATGATTGCATACGTCAAACACACTTTGGACTATTTCTCGATATACTTTTGCGCCTATATAACCTTCTACCAGCTGGAGAACGCGATCTCGTGCGGCTTTGTTGTATTCATTTCGGCGCTGCTGCATCTGCTCACGGAGCGCTTTCAGTACGTAAATCAGCTGATAGAGCAATACACTAGCAAAAATTTAGTACAGAAACGGTATCCATACACGAGCACGGTGTCGATTTTGAGCTTCAACAGAAATACGAACATGCACGACGATGCCATTATGAGAATGTTTGCGGAGAATTCAGCTACGATTTATAGTTTGCACATTGATTTGCTGGATATTTACAAAATGATCAATAAATTTGCCGGTTTAGGTCTCTTGATGTTTTTACTGTACGCCTGCTATGGCTTATTGTCCTGCGCCTACGGCTGCTACGTGTGCGAATGGCAAAGAAGCGACGATTTGTATTATGGCATCTGGACATTCTCTTGGATACCTCTCTATGCGGGCATTATAATACTCTTGGCAACTAACTGCGCGAAGGCTACAAATCAGGTTAGTAGTGGTTGGAAATCTAGTAAAGTACACTTAGAATCTAAGTCATCTCCGTAAAAAGCATTTAGAGCTTTACTTAAGGCGTTTTCATTGCACAATTGTCTACTATGACGACTCTCTATTCGGTTTTCCTGGTAGTTAGGCATTCGGCCTTTATACAGCTTAATAGAATGGTAGCTAAATAAACCGCTGAAACCCACAATGCTTGAAAAATCTGGCATGGAGCTGTAGTGTGAGAAATATTTTGAAAAGTTCTAGCTAGCGGTTGATTCAATGGTGAGACGACTAATGAGGAGATTGATGACAACCTTCATCCAAGATGGATAATACAGCGACGGGCTAATTATTGTCGCCACATGGGACCACTCCCGGACTATCTCAAGAAGGGCTGGAGTGCTCAGCTAAGCACTTTACAAATACATAAGCTCTATGTAATGTATTCATTCGACGCAGTACCCGCCGTGGAAAGCAGTGGACGAGAAAGACCTCCACTTCGTTGCAAAGACTGGATGGAGAAGGACCTGGCTACACTTGGAAATGTTATCAAAATCAACTTAGCACGTGTGTTCACCAATGCATGAATCAAATAAAAGAAGTAATTCATTTATTGTCGCGGTAGATATTCCTGGTGTTCACTCGTCCATACCTAATCGGGTTTTATGATCGCTGAGCTCAATTAAATTTATAATCAGTCATAAAGAAAGTTTAAGTTAGTGCGTGGGTGAAGCGAGATTGCCACCTAGCGATAAGTAATTACGAAAGCCCCACACAGTTGAAATTGGTCTGTTCCTTGAGTAGGTTGTGCATTGTAGCAGTATAGATGCGAGATACCAGCCGAGCGACCACAATAAATAACGCTGGAGCCGAAGATGTGCCGAACGACCGTCACCACATACTCCTGTTTCTTAGGTGGCCCTTATTACTGCTGCAACTCGTTGGTATATCACCATTATACACTATAAAGGGCCAATACGAGATCGGTTTGCCGAAACGACGTGCCATATTCATTACCCGGGCCGTGCTTTTAACAAAAGTCTTCTTGAATATTGTGCATATCTTATATTTGTTGTCGCCCACAATGCTAGAAATGCTCTTTCTAAAAAGCAATACGGATGGCATGACGAATGTGCTGGACATCGCTCTATGTATACTCAGTGATTCTATTATAACGTGGAGCTGTGTCGCTAATACGAATAAAATTATCAACATCCTCAACGGCTACCTGAAGGTGGACAAAGTGCTGAAACAATTTCCCGATCCGCTGACGGAGAAGCCTTTCGCAACGAATCAATTTAATCGGTACTTGATATGGATGCTTGGTTTTTACTGCATTGCAATCTTCGCGTACGCCAAACAAACCGTGTATAAGTTGTCAGTTTACTTCTTTGTGCATGTACTCATCTATATGCTGCAAAATGCCTCCTCAATCATCTTTGTTGTTTTCATTTCGGCGTTGTTGTATCTTCTGGCGGAGCGCCTTCGATTCGTTAACATGTTGATACCTCAATATAATCGTCGCGGTGTGTCGAACCGGGTTCTGAGTAGAAATGTGTTCAATCAAAATGAAGAGAATTTGAGACGATTTGCTGAGAACTCGACTTTGATCTATAGTTTGCACTTAGATTTGCTCAACCTTTACAAGATGATGAATGAGTACGCCGGTTTGGGGTTGCTGGCGTTCGTACTGTACGCCTGCTGCGGTTTGCTCGCTTGCATTTACGACGTGGCCCTCAACATTCACATTTTCACTGACAATTTGTATTACTCGTTGTGGATTATGTTGTGGCTACCTTATTTCCTAGGTGGATTGGTATTGCTAGCAACGAACTGCGCTCAGGCTACGAGAGAGGTCAGTAGTATCCGCTCGAGTGTCCGTGAGTCCGTGTCCCTAAACGTTTTCTTGATATCCTCCCAGTTAATATTTATACGTTTATAGTTTACTTATGTGGTTTAAACCTTTTCCGTTTCATTGCAGGCAAATAACACGTCGCAAATACTTGCGAGAGTCTACGGAAAGGGCAAAGAATATCAAAATATTGTAAGTGTGACTTCATTGTAAACTATCAGCTACTCATTGGCATTTATTTTATTGGCACAGATTGACAAGTTTCTTACGAAGAGCATTAGACAGGATGTGCACTTCACCGCCTACGGCTTTTTCGTTATCGACAATACAACACTGTTCAAGGTAATGTCAAAGGATTTGTTGATTTTTTGAAAATTTTGCTAAGCAAACGCATTCCTAGATTTCATCAGCTCTGGTTACTTATCTGGTGATACTAATACAGTTCAAACAGTTGGAAAAATCAAAGGATTGAGGAACTGGTTTCATAAAATATTGCTTATAATTTATGATTTCTTAACAATGAATAAGAAATAAAGTTAAATCATTACTAAGAAAGCTTAATATAATACAGATCAATTGAAAAGTCCACGGCTTGATATATAGATGGCACTATTTGAATTATATCCATATCATTTTAAGTTAGCTTTAACCTTCAGAAGATGCGATAGCTGTCGGATCATTTTCAGTGAAACAATTTATTTTGAAAAAAAAATGGATAAAAAAATATTTCGATTGAAATGAGCACCGAAAATGGAGGCTCAAAAGAGGTTATTATCGAAGAAACCATAAAAAAACCACAAAATACTTTTGGATGACGAATATTTGTATATAAGAAAACTCTGTGCAAAGTGGATACCACGCCAGCTCACTTTTGACCCAAAAAACGACGAGTAATTGATTCCAAGCTGTGTTTGGAGATGTTCAAACATAACAAACCCGAGTTTTAGCGTCGAAATGGAAGTAACATGCCTCCATCATTTCACTCCGAAGTCCAATCGACATTAACCTGAATGAACTGACACGGTGAACCCACTCCAAAGCTTGGGAAACCTCAACACTCGTCTGGCGAGGTTATGACATGTTTTTTTAGCATCAAAAGCCGGAGTGCCCAACTTTTAGCCGCTTAACCTAACCTACTCCCATCTCATGTCTATCCCACTGGTCCACTGGACTAAGTATTACTTCATGGGAGTATGGCATCTGTATTTTGGTATGGGCATAGAATAATTTTTACCTTGAAAAAGAAAGGATCATTAAAAGCGGCTATTACATAACGTTATTGAACCGGAATTGCCGACAAGGGATCGCACTGTTTCACTCAAATTTCGACTTAGAATCGCTTCCAGATCCACCGTATTCTCCAGTTCTGGCCTCCAGTGACTATTTCCTGTTCTCAAATCTCAAAGGAATGCTTGCTGGGAGGAAACTCTCGTCCAATAAGGAGGTGTTCGCCGAAGCTGAGGCCTATTTGGAAGGAAAGGACAGGTCGTACTATAAAAAGATATCGAAAAGTTGGAGGGTCGCTATAATCAGTGAACTAATGATACCAGTAACTTCTCACAAAAATTCAATTAACTAATGCTTGCAAGTAACCTGAACTCGCACTTTGAGTGCTAATTGCCTACATTACAGAGCAGTCAAATAATATTAAGCCTAAAGTGTCGATGAAAATGCCATCATCAAATGGATTATCAATATCAAATGCTAAACGCGCATATGGCAGTTAGTGTCTAGAATTGTCGTTCTTGTTTGACTATTATTGAACATCTCTTTAACGTCAGCACAACGAAGCTTCCGGTGGTGAGTGTTTAAAGAAAATGAAAATCATAAAGGATATGAAATACGTAAACTTCGCTGGTCAAGTTTTCGGTCTTGTGCCATTCTACGAAGTCAAACGCGGCGAGCTGAGAATAAGCCTTCGTGGTCACTACTTCACGTACTTCATCAATATACTGTTATTTATGATATCGCTGGCCGTCAGCTGGGTTGTGCTTAACAGCGATAGTGGCTTTTCGGTATTTCGCAATTTGGAGGGCTCCGATCAAACCACCGAGGCGCTATTTTGCCTTATAAGCTGCAACATCATTATCTTCGTTTCGTCGACGAACAGTCGACGCTATTGTGGCATCTTGCAGGAAATCGGTAAGATGGACGCATTTCTGGTGGCTAAGGGCTTCACAGCAGCATACACGTGTTATTTGCTAACGTGTTTTCTGATCATCACCGCAGCGGGTTTGCTGTACACCGCCTATTATTACATGGACATGCTGAGCGATCATTTTCATTACCATCAAGCCATTTTGCTCGGAATTTACAGCCTGCAGTTGCTGATATCGAATTTGTACGCGATTTGCTTACGCGTTTTGCTCGGCAATATAAGCAAACGTATCGACTTCGTGAATGGTCAGTTGGAAATAAGTACGAAAAGTGATCTGGCTGTGGAAAGCAATTGGCGACAGATGAGCTATCACATTGAGATGCTCTGCAAGTACCGTTACGTTACAGATAAGATCAACAAGAGCGGCGGCATAGCAATGCTTTCTTACATGAGTGTCGCGTTCTACATCTTGACCAAACAATCCTACATGGCTTTTATGACCGTAGTGCAACCCATGGGCTTTGAGAAGAGGTATGACATTTTGGGTTTATCTGTAGCCTGGATTTTTGCTGAATTTGTAACGATTGCGGTGATTTGTAGTGCCTGTGATGGCGTGGCTTCCGAGGTGAGTGTGTGTTTAGAATCACTTTTTGTGTAAAACATGAAATGTCGAAAAAGATATCTCCGCCTGTCTGTAAGATCACAAGCTATTCTTAAATTTTCATGGATATGAATTTGAAATTTGCACACTGGCATGACCATAATAAGCTTTAGAAGACAATTCCAGATCCACTTCTAAAATACATCCCAGCTTTTGCTGTTTCTCTTCTAGACTTTGAAGTCAAGTTTTTCCTTCCATTACAATTACCCCGCTTAGTAATTATTTGTAAAAGCAAATGGGTCCGGTAATGAACGAGGGCAAGACGAAATATCTTGTTTCATCAAACAAACAGTCGTCACACTCGGGACTTGGCTCTCACGTCACTGTTAACAGTCATAACTTCAAAGTCGTAGATTATTATTTTGTTTATCTAGGAACCAGTATTAACACCAACAATAATGTCAGTCTCGAATTCTAACGCAGAATAACTCTTGCCAACAGGTGCTACCTCGGACTAAGTAGATAATTGAGAAGTAAAATCCTCTCCCGACGAACAAAGACCAAATTCTATAAGTTACTCATTATTCCCGTCCTGCTATATGGTGCAGAGGCATGGACGATGACATCCACGGATGAGCCGACGTTTCGAGTTTTCAAGAGAAAGTTTCTGCGGCAGATTTATGGTCCTTTACGCATTGGCCACGACGAATACCACATCAGATGGAACGAAGAGTTGTATGAGATATACGATGATATTGACATTGTTTAGCGAATTAAAAGACAGCGGCTACGCTGGCTAGGTCATGTCGTCCGAATCGATGAAAACGCTCCAGCTCTGAAAGTATTCGGCGCTGTACTCGCCGGGAGAAGCAGAGGAAGAGGAAAGCTTCCACTCCGTTGGAAAGATCAGGTGGAGAAGGACTTGGCTCCAAGTTTTCAGTATTCTCATTATCTTTTCAAAGTTCATATAATGTTTCGTGCAGAGATCGGTCACAATCGGTTTCAGTGACTCAACCGACCCTTTCCCGACTGTTTATCACTTCTTTATCTACTAAAAAATTGGAGACTTTTCCAGTTAACGCTTGAACTACCATTTTCAGTCAGCATAAGACACTTCACAGCGCAGTTGGTCGATGAAAAATATTACGTTTCTGAAATTGAATCGCATACATGCTTTCCAATTGTCGAGTCTTGGACTCAATAATTCCTATGTGAGTGTGAAAGTATTGCTGTAGCCTTCCGCCATAAATTTAGTTACATATTTAATGTCGTTCAATTAGTGCAGACAGTCTTATCAATTTTTAAGATTTTTCGCCAATAAAGTTATCTCTGCAATTAATTGCAAAATCAATTAGCTTCGCTTATTAATAACCTCCATGCGGGCAAACCAATCGAGCAATTAATGCAATAGTAGTACGGCTGTAGTCTTTACACTTCACTCGCGCGACCAGCATACCGCTTCTACAAAAATGTGGACTAAACGACGCGTCTCCTCCTACAAAAGTATGAGTAACATAAAAATTCGTAAAGCGCCAGAACCCAGCCCGTCCTCATTCCTTGCGTGTATCAAGTGGAATGTGTTGATATTGAAGTTAGTTGGTCTGGTGCCATTCTATACATCGCCGAACCCTGATGTGATCGCCGCACCCAAAGGGCTACCAATACACATCACTCGAGCCATCTTTTGCGCTAGGACCGCCATGCACCTGCTGCATGTCTACGCCTTGTCGTCGCCCTTCATTATGCAAAAACTTTTTCTGCGAAGCAAAACGGACGGCATTGCGAACACACTTAGCGTCTGCTTCTGCATCTTCGGCGATGTTGTCATTAGCTGGTCGTGCGCTCGCAACGGCACCAAAATAATCGCGATAATTAACGGATTTTTGAAAATCGATCGACGTATGAGACAATTGGCACCGCCGCCAGCACAGCGCCAAAAAATTAGAAATGCGTTCAATATGTGTTTGTTGTTGCTATTTGGCTATCTCTGCGCAATAACAATACCGGTGGTGAAATGTTTCTACGGCACTCTGCCCGCCCACTTATTTCTGGGTATTTCATTCTACCAGGTGGAGAATGTTACCTCGTGTGTGTTTGTTCTATTCATTGCGTCGCTGCTGCATCAACTCACCTTGCGCATACAACAAACCAACAAGTTGATAGCTCAATACGGTGCGGAGGAGGCAGCAGCGTCGGCACACGATGTGCAGAGTTTCGCACGAAATTCCACGACATTTTACAGTTTACATAACGAGTTGTTGGACTTGCTGCAAATGATCAACAAATTCGCCGGTCTGGGTCTGGTCGCATTCCTTCTCTATGCCTGCGCGGGTCTGCTGACCTTCACTTATGCCTGCACTTTGTATGATTTGCGCAATGGCGATGACTGGTTCAATATAATGTGGAACTTATCCTGGATACTGAACTTCGCGACCGTTTTGATATTGCTGGCGTTCCGCTGTGATTGTGTCACCAAAGAGGTTGAAAACAGACAATGAATTCTTAAATATAATCATTATTTATTTATAGTACACAATAGACCTAAGGTCGCGGTGCATTCCTCTTTTTAATAATCAATAGCACACTTAGTTAAGATTTTTAAAAATTATGGAAAAACTTTTAGAAATCAATTTCCTTTCCAGGCTAATAACACAGGGCAGATACTTGCGCGCGTCTACGCCAAGGGCAAGGACTACCAAGATATCGTAAGTGCCTCATTTGCTTAGGCAACAGCTATACAGTGGTTTTGCTTGAACAAATATAATTTACTTTTAGGTGGATAAGTTTCTGTCGAAGAGCATTAAGCAGGAAGTGCAGTTCACCGCTTATGGCTTTTTCTCTATTGACAATACAACACTATTCAAGGTACCGTTATTTTTCATAACATATTTTTGTAATTCAACGTTTGTACTTAAAAAATATTTTAGATCTTCTCCGCAGTCACCACTTACCTGGTTATATTGATTCAATTCAAGCAGTTGGAAGACTCAAAGGCCGAGGAGTAGAAATTTCCACTGAAAAAAAAAAATAAAAAAAAATTAAATTTTCTATGAAATTATTATTATTAAGTTGAGTAAGCTTCATTGGAGACATTCATTCACAAAAAACAAAAACGAAAAATTGTTATAAAGCGAGCTAGTAATTTACCTTTAAAGCGGCGGCACTAGTTCTCGATTAATTTCAGATAGTTTTACCTCTCACTCCAAAGCTCTGGAACACATCTATTTCCTCACTATTTTTTTATTCAGAAAATATGTAAAATTAAAAAATGTCTTTCTTACTTAGACACAATACAGAGTAAAACCAAAGTATAATATCAAATAACTATATAACTTTACAAAAATACAAATCACAAATTTTGTCCAACTTAGTGAACACCGAATTTGGAATTAAATTATACTATAAGTTTCCTCCTTACTACTCAAATGAGCTATAAAACACCCTTAACCTGCACGTAGGGTGAACCAAAAGCTGTTCGAAACAGCACTCTGGATCGCAAGCGCTTTCTTTGGCGCCAGTCGATAGTACTTATAGTATAGGACTCGCTGATGCCCTTGTGACCTTAGCAGACTATAAAGCATATATATGATTTTCTGGAATTGGAAAACGACATCTTTTTTTTTCAAAATGGATATTCCTGAATTGTAATTCATTTGCTTGGTTATGTATAGTATTGTAGGGTATATAGTATTTCTAAGTACATACATATACGCCTTAGTTTGCGATTGTCAATTATACTGATTGTTTCAGATAGATATCTGAAAGCTAAGTGGTATTGCGTTGATCATACATATGAACATGTATGGTTGTTATTAAATAAATGTAAATGAAGTGATGAGTGGTGTTTAGTAAGGCATGTATATATTTTATTTTATAGTCTCGCAACATGTCGCAGCAAAGAATACAATAGTTTTATTCACCTAACGGTTATTTCTATCATCTACAACTAATCGAGTTAGACAAAGGATTATGTACACCGGGTATTTTCAATAGAGACGCTACAAAAGCAGACCGATAGGGACAGTAAACGACGCCATATTTTTTCCGCTTTTTTGACATTTCTCTGCAGTAATGTTTGCTATTTCATAGTAAAAAAATATATAATTCAACAATGAGACGAAACTATCAAAATCTACTACCGAAATTCTGAGTCAGTGGCCTCGACTTTAAGAGCGTTTAGTCCAACTTATGGTCGTCATAATCGTCCTGTCAGATCAACAGTTGAGCGTTTAGTGGAAAATTTTCAATCCACAGGCACAGCACAAAATGTTTCCATGGCAGTGAGACAAAAAAGTGCCCGTGGGTCAAAAATATAGCTGCCACTCACGCATCAATTGAGGAAGACCCAAATCAGCCTCTTACATGTCGTTTTCAAGTTTCGCGAGAAAATTACGGTTTGGTGCGGTTTATGGGCAGGCAGCGTCATTGGGCCGTACTTCTTCCGTGATGACCAAGACCGGACACGTTACTGTGAACGGGCATCGCTACCACACACTGATAACCGAATATTTTTTCCACAAATTGGATGATATGGGCTTGAACAATATGTGGTTCCAAAAAGGACGGCGCCACAAGCCTTACAGCGAAAGTCACAATCGAAATGACCCAGTCAATTGGCGGCCTCGATAGTGCGCTTTGACTCCGTTAGTCTATTTCTTATTGAACTACGCTAAGTCTTTGGTCTAAGCCAACAAGCTAGTGACGAATAATTAACTTCAACCGAATATCGAACGTGAAGTTGTAGCAGTATAGGCCGATTTATGCTTATAAGCCGTCGTAAATGATCAGGATGACGAGACAATTTGAATTGCGAACTACTGGCTGTTTGTTCCCCTGATCGTAAGTAAAAATTATTATTATCTTCGTGAAACTTGCTGGATAACTAACGGGATAAATGTGCCACAAGCATTAAATTTCACAAACAAGGTGATATGAAAGGGCTTTATAAGGTATAAAAAATGGATAATAAGCGTGGCACCGCCCACTTTTAAGTAGATTACTATCTCAGGAATTACTTGAACGATTTCGAATTTTGTGTGAGGTTAAAATAATACCTATTATGCATACACTGCGAAAATTGGCGAAATCCGATGAGAACCATGTCTACCTTCTGAATTAAAAATTTGTAAATTTCTTTTGGTGATTTTTCACCGAAGACATCGGTCAATCTATGTGGTTTGGTATTGAAATTCAGGGTGAATATCTTGCTTATAGCATCCTTGCAAGTTACGAAAATACAAAATGTTCGGATATACACGAACATAGCTCTTCCTTACTTGTCGATTATAGCATTTTTTATAATTTTGAGGTCATAAATTATGAAATAATTACGAATATCTACAAAATAAAATCAGCAATCGTAAATTTCAAAGTACCTATAAACAGAGTGACAGAGTGTATTCTCAATCTGATTAAACTTAACAATCGTGATATCTTTTCTGATACCTCAAACACTAAAATTGACAATAAAATGAATGCAAAAATTCTTAGGACCGTACAATGTTTCAACATTTACATATGTGCTGGAGTTATTTTCTAAAGCAGATTTCTACTACAATATCAAATATATAATCGTTGCACACATCAAACTCTGGACAATAACTATTATTACTGTAACCCCTTCGCCAAAAGCACGTCTAAATATATATTGATATGTAGCCTCGACCATACAGGGTGCGCCTACTTTTGTATTTGAATATAACTGTGGCATTTGCCAAACGATTGAATTGAGTTAGGATTATATGGAAACCTTAAAGTAAGCCTTAAATCACTTTCCATTGAATCAACGCGCCGAAATGGTAACCCTTACATCGGTTATTTGAAAGGAGTCAATAAATAAAAGTTAAAGATCTTTTCATTATCTACAATATTTCCATATAAATTTTTTCTATAGAACTCGTATGTTTGCCGGAAATAAACTGTTTTAAGGCCTGGCCACACCTTCCCTTCCTTATACCGTCCACAGATCGCAAGTAAATTATTTCTTTAATATTTGTTATTTTTTGTTTCTTTTCCAATGAGTTTTAATGTACTACATATGAATTACTCTCTTCCTCCTCAAAGGCTTCTACACTAGTCTAATAAATTCCAAAACGTTTCAAATATCAAAAAGCGATGGTTTATTTCAATATTTATATATGTTTATACATCAACAAGAAATATAATGCACCCTGTATAATTTTTATTTACCTACCAATCACCACTCATCATCAGATCCAGCAGGTTCAACAACAGTGCAGCACTCAATTCAATACATTAGTATGCCTGAATGGCAGGCCTGCTACCAGCACACAATATCAATGTTATTGACCACGTCAAATATTAGTTACTAATCACTAATGCATAGCAATTCATTTGGAAATGTAATTCTAATATATACATATATGTATGCTTAACGCTTCTCTAATTATAATTACATACATACATATATGTAGGGAAAATGACAGTGCAAAGACCTCCTTACTGGCAGCAGGCACATGAAATCAAACAAAAGTTGCTCTACCGTGTCCCGATGCAGTCGAAATGTCAGCGGCAGCAATAAGAATGAGCGTCTTGCAAACACGCCAACCACAACAGAAACGCGCCACAGCATACACGCTCGTTAAGGACATGAAATGGATATTATTGGTGCTAAACGTTTTGGCTGTAGTGCCGATCTTCCAGGTTGTACATGCGTACAAGATTGCATTGCCGAAAAAGCACAGCTTCGCGTCACTTTACCCGACGCTCCTGCGTCTTTTCTGCTTCATTGGCGCATTGATGTACTTCTACATGGTCTTCTCGCCCTTCGCCAAAATCAGCATTTTCATCTACAGTGAATTGGATAATGCGACAATAGCGCTGGAACTGCTGCTCGGCCCACTGAGCGGCGTCATTATTTTGTGGAAGAGCGAGCGAAAGTCAAAGAATTTCATCACAATCATCAACCTGCTGCTCGGCGTGGACAAAGAGCTGCAACGGCATTCACACGCGCCGCGAGCTTTGGAAAATAAATGCGCGCATTTGGAGCGCTACATGTGGATGCCGCTGGTCCATGTCGTAGCGGTATGTATCCTGCAATGGCTGCATGTGCGCAAATGTACGTCGTACCTCTACTGTCTGAGCATGTACTTCTTCTACATGCTACTACACGCCATTATTATCAGTTATGTGGTATGGGTGGCAACTTTGTTGCATTTGTTGGCGGTGCGCTTTCGGTACCTGAACGAATTCATCCAAATATATACGACGCGGCAGGGCGCGCGCCTAAATGCGGTTAACATGAGATCGACGGCGTCGGAGACCTTCACAGCCGATATGCTACTCTTCTATCGCGAACATAATAATTTGCTGACGATTCACAGAAAGCTCAACGATTTCGTGCACATCACGCTGCTGGTCTTCATAGCCTACTTCTCCTACACCAGCGCGTTGTCGATGTATCAAGTCTACCTGACTCTGACGAAATTGGATGTCAATAATATCAGAGGAATACTTTGGTGTCTCATCTATCTTTGTGTATATGTGCCCATCGTCGCATTGCTGATGCGTCACAGTGACGTGGCAACGAAGGAGGTAATGGAGTAAACTTTATTAAATCGCTGAATTCGTTTTTAAGTACTTAAGTTTCTAGGCAAACGCAATGTCGCACGCAGTGGCGCGCATCTACGGCAGAGACAAAGCGCAACAGCATCTGGTAGAATATTCTCAGTTTATATTACTGAATCAAATTACATATTTTTTTTTCATTTCGCTGCAGATCGATAAATTTCTTACTTTCAGCGTTAAACAGGATGCTGAATTCACTGCCTTTGGTTTCTTTCCAATCAACATGCCAACGCTTTTCAACGTAAGTCTGTATATACCGCTTTGGTTTCGATTATTTGAGTAATCGTGTTCGCTTTCAGATAAGCTCAGCCATAATTGCTTATGTGGTTATTCTAATACAGTTCAAACAGTTGGAGGAAACGAGAGCTGGCGCCTCAGCATAACTAATTTATAATAAAGTTTTTTAATTCGTGAAATACGAGTAAAAGCAATCTAAGTTCCGATGGAACTGCACAATAATTTCCCTGTAAATTTTCAGAATACAATTTATGTGAAATTGATTTATTTAAATTGAAATATATTGAGATGTCTGGAAGCATTTATTGTACAAGCCATATGCTCTGAAATTACAACTTCTCACAAGAACAATTTATAGACTGCTCTTTTTGTAATTTTATCCACTAACAATAAACTGAGGCTATTTCAAGCTACAACAATGATTTCAGATTGTTAGATCGAAGACCAATAAGGCATATAACGGTGCAATTGAAAAGTCTTCGGCCTACCATAGTAAAATTCGACATAGTTCCTTTAAGTGTGGTACACTGATTATAGCGAGCCTTTAACTTTTCGATACCATTCTGGTGGTATGATATGTCCTTTGCTTCAAAATATGCCTCAGTTTCAGCAATCACCTCTCCATTCGATGAAAATTTCTTCCCAGCGAGAATTTTTTGACATCCGAGAAATAATAACCGGCGGCTAGATCTGAAGAATACAGTGGCTGCGAAAGCGATATATAGATTTTTCATCCATTACATGCTTTCCACCACCTTGTGACACGGTATATTGTCATGCTGAAACAGCACCCTCTTTTTCTGCAAATCCGACCATTTTTCTGTGATTTCGTCATTCACATGGTCTTATATCACTATGTATTAGTCACTGTTGATGGTCCTTCCTTTTTCAAGCATAAACTTGCCAGTCGACTGTTGCTAATTTCCACGCTTTAGAATAGGTTCATGGTTTCGTGTCAGTCTGTTCAGTTTACTGTCGATTGGACTTCGATGAACATCTTCAAACACTGCTTCGAATCATTATACTCGTATACATTCTTGAAGCCAACTTTACTCCATTAAGGGAGTTTTGCGTTGACCGAAAAAAATGGTAATGGTCCAATGGTGCAAGGTCAGGGCTATATGGTGGATGCATCAAAACTTCCCAGCCAAGCTCTCCCAGTTTTTGCTGAGTCACCAAAGTTGTGTGTGGTCAAGCGTTGTCCTGATGGAAGACGAAACCCTTTCTGTTGATTAGTTTTCGTTGATTGCTTGCTTCAATCTCATCAGTTGTTGACAGTAAAATGTAAAATCAATCGTTCGACCAAGCTGGATCAGCTCATAGTGGATTATGACTTTCCAATCCCACCAAACACTCAACATAACCTTTCGAGGCGTCAATCTTGGCTTTGCGATCATTTGTTGAGTTTCACCACGCTTGGACCATGATCTTTTTTGCACATTATTGTCGTATTTGATCCACTTTTCGTTCACTGGTACCATTCGCTTCAGAAATGGTTCGATTTCATTTCGTTTCAGCAAAGAATTGCAGATGTTAATTCGGTCCATTAAATTTTTCGCAGACAATTTATGTGATTCCCAAAATGGTTCAAAACCATTTGATAAAGAATGTTAAGTTCCTTAGCGATGTGGTGGCTGCTTATGTGACGGTTCTGATCAATCTTTTACATAATTTCATCGACTTTTTCAATAATAGGTCGACCGGAGCGAGGTACGTCTTTCGGATCGAAATTTTCAGAACACACACAAAAAACTTCCAGTTAGAAAATCTATAAGTTACGGAAGGAAATTTGTATGAAATGTGACTTTCATTGGCAGTTCAAGAGTTCGTGATATGAAGAACTCCAAGTAGTAAAAGTTCGCGTTATGGAAGTTCCACTGTATTTGTACATAAATACTAAAATATCAATTATTTTTATTTTTTTGCCTGAGCGTAAGAAAGCAATTGGATAAATGGCACCTTTTGTTCTTACATTTCTTGTTGTTAAATATACTTTTAGGCGTGCACGCACTATCGTAGTGTTAATCTCTTTGTGTGACGTTTATATCAATATCTTCAAATAAATAGTTTCGAAAAATTTATGCTTTCAATTATTTATTTACTATTTATAGCTCGTATATCTAAATAAAAAAGGCTCCCTGGAATGCAAGAAAAATTATTGGAGCAATTAGTATTTAGTCGCTACAGAACAAGCACAACCTCAAATTACTTCGGTTCAACCTCAAAGTGTGGTTAACAGCACATCGATTATGGCCCGTACCGGAGGAATAAGACAACAGCCAAATATAAGCAGCGGGACGCAACGCCGATATCCACAGCAAGGGCTCACCACAGCCTACAGCACATTTGCGGAGATCAAGTGGATTGTGTACACACTGACCGCCATCGGTCTGTTGCCATTTTACAACATAGACAACGATTATGAAATCGGTCCCATACGTCGCAAGCGTCTCATCACCACCCTCTACACGAGCGGCTTGCGTGCATTGTGCATCCTGCTGCCCATCGCTAGTACGTACCTGATATTTTCACCCATCGGCGGATCCAATTTCCAAATTTTCGGCAGTGTGGACAGTGTGAATGTCTCTTTGCACGTATTCCTAACAATTTTCTGCTTCCTCACCATCACGTGGGGTTGCGCGTGGAAATCGCACGACTTTCAGCAGATTGTCAACAAGTTACTGCTAATCGATCAGCAACTGCAAGCCCACACAAGTCTCGTGTCACCTATACATAACGATTGCGCCTTTTATAGACGCTATTTGGTGCAACTGTGCATCTTGATAATGCTGCCATTTCAGATTATCTTATTCAGTAAAAATATGTCCACATCGGGTCTTTTTTCGCTTTCGTTCTATGTGATAGAGAACAACATCAGTGATTTATTTGTAATTTTCATAGCGCTTCTTTGCCATCTACTGGCAATGCGGTTTCGGTATCTCAACGCCTACGCAAAGTCCTTCGCAAACGAAGGGAAGCAGCAACAACGGTGTTGTAGCAGGCCTTTAAATCCATCAATTTTCTATGTGATTCTTCCGGAAGAGCGGCATTATTCAGCACCAGCAGAAAATCGCTTTATCAACGCCAGTTCCTTTATATATCGCATGCACTACGATCTGCTCAGAATCTACAAACTGCTTAACGACTATGTTGGCCCTGCTCTGTTGATGTACTTCGTACATATATTCTATGTGGTATCGGTGGTTATATATTTTATGGCTAAAAGAAAGAGCGTTGACAGGTTCATTTTGTGGCACACTGGCTCACTGTATTTGCACATTAGCATCATAGCGCTAATCTCACGCTGCTGTAGCACGCTGACTAAGGAAGTAAGTTATGTTCGAAAATAATTTTTCGTTTGTGAGTCAAGAGAGAAAATATTGGTTTTATACACAATTTTCAGGCGCATCAAATGTCGGCAATCATTTCCAGTATTTATGGACGTAATGAAAAGTGCCGGAAAATTGTAAGTATTGAATTTTTTTTGGCCTTATTTATTTTTTTTATATTTTTTTGTATTGTTAATTTTTATGTTAATATTTTTTTTTTACTTTTATTTGTCTATTTTTATTTTATTTTTTTTATTTTTTATTAATTTATTTTTTTTTATAGTTTATTTGAGTTTATTTATTTTTTCTTATTACAAGTATGTAGTTTTTTAATTAATTATTTTTTCTATTGGACTTTATTTAATTTTTTTTTTTAAGTTTTTGTTATTGTTTTTGTATTATTTTATTTTATTTCATGTTTTATAATTTTTTTTATTTTTTATTTTTTTTTATATAATTTTTTTTGTTTTTGTTTTTTTTTCTTTGTTTTATTTAATTTTTTATTTTTTTTATTTATTTTTATTTATTATTTAATTTTATTTAGTTTTTTAACATTGTTATAATTTTTTTGGATTATTTTTTATTATTATTATTTAATTTATTTATTTTTATTTTATTATTTATATTATTTTATTTCATTTTCTTTTATTTTTTATTTTTTTTAATTATTTTTTAATTGTTTATTTTGTTTTTTTTATTTTATATTATTAAATAATTATTTTTTTTTTTTGGACTTTATTTAATTTTATGTACTTTTTTTACTACTAATTTTTTCCGTTTTCTTTTATTAATTTTACAGTTTATTTTGTCTTATTTTTTAATTTTATGTTGCTTTATTTTCTTTTATTTTATTTTTTGTCTAATTTAATTACAGTATAATTTTTATTATTTTGTTATTTTGTTTATTTGTCATTTTATTTACTTTTTAATTTCTTTCAGTTCAATTTTATGAATTTTTAATATTTATTTTTAATTAATTATATTTTTATATTTTTCAAAATTAAATTTTTTTTATCTTTTTTTTAATATTATTTTATTTAATTTTTTATTTTATTGTATTTTTTATGTTTTATTTTAGTCTCTTTCACAATACTTTACCACTGATAAACTCACTTTTACAGACGGACAAGTTTTTAACTACAAATCTTAAGTTGGATATACAATTTACCGCCTGCAAACTCTTTACAATTGACAACTCTACACTTTTTAAGGTGAGATCAGTTATTTCAGAATACAAAATATAGATTTTTTCTCTTTCCTCAATAGTTGTCTTGCTCAGTTGTAACATATCTTGCTATTTTGAGACAGTTCAAGCATTTGGAAAACAAGTCGCGATCATAAACCAATATTGATGACAAATATGCGTTACAGCTCGGTTTTCAAATCCAATAGAATGTAATCAGTTTGTGAATTGTAAAAAAAAAAGAAACTCCTCTCAATAAATATCGTATATGTTATTCAAAATACCGCCGAAAATTGTTTTCTATTTTCCCAACCTTCAGCCATTTAATCGAGACTGTGGCTATCCTTAACAAACCACAAAGATATTGGAACTTTATATTTTATCTTCAAGGCCTGAGCAGGAATAGTTGCCACATCTCTTATTATCTTAGACTTTAATGTTAATTTTTTCCGAAATTATCTATGAAAAGTTCTACACTTCTTCCTAATTATCTCACGTCGTTTACCTGATAATCTGTATTTATATTTTTTAAACAGTTTATTGCAATCCGCTTAAGCTGAAATTTGGAAGTCATTTCGCCACTGACCTCATCGATAAGCAATGATCTTCGTCTTATCGCTCGGTAAGCATGGAAAAATTAAAATATTGCCATCAAAAATCAGTAAAATATAAATCTTTTGTTCACAATTAATAATACAGTCATTTATATTCTGCTCAGATGAGACAATAACGATTTATTTGTTGTAAATATTGCATTTAATTAAGGAACTGTCTTGTTATAAGCGCTTAAGGCAAGCAAATTGACAACGCCCGCGCCGTGAAATATTCTCATGTAATATACATATGTGTAGTACTCGTATGTACTTGCTTACAGGCAAGTAAATTTGTATGTTGTTGACCAAGGCATCATGTAAAGCCATATGTAATATGCGCATAATATTCACCACTACTTGGTTTTCTTGAGTATCTAAATTTAGCACTTGAGAATGCCAGTGAAGCAGATATTATTATGCTTCCCTGCAGGAAATCGCTCATTACCACCCAAGATGAACCTATTTCGTCTCTGAAGTTTTCTTTTTTAACACAAACGCAAGATTACTCTTAAGATCATTAGCACTTAAGAAGGTTGTAAACATGCAGAGAACATCGAGAGCATTCAACAGGCGATGCTCCTCAGCATGTATGGTGCCCTAAGGTTCACTCCAATCATGACACTTAATGCCATCTTGCACTTAGTGCAATTACACATCGTCGGAAGGTCTATGGCAGCGAAAGTTGCTATCAGACTCAGAGAATCTGGGTTCTTAAAAGAACAAGTATCTGAAAAATCGGATATCCGCACGCACTTTGACTTCATACCGGATCACTTGAGTTATTGCGTCGCCAAACCGAACTTTGGCGGCTCCTTCTTTACGCATATACCGACAAGAAAGGAGGTAGGAAGAAGCCATTGGAGGAGAGGGGTGGAGAGATTCTCTACGAATGTGTCAAAGCTTTCAGGGAAAAGTTGGTGGAGGGGTTTACTGTCAAGAGCTCTCTATCAACTCCAGCTTCAGACTTCCTTACTATTGTAACGTCTTCCAAGGCTAAGTTGCAGCCATCAATGTAGCAGTAGTTCTGCTGCTGCGTAGTGGAGCCTCCTTCAGTAAAATAAGCATCCATTCAGATAACAGAGCGACGACTAGTCATGAACTCATTAACAGTGCGTTCAGGGTTAGTCGAAGGGTGCTTAACCTCGCTATCAATAGCATCGATTGTCTTTGTGATAAGACTGGTATGCCAGGCCATAGCGGAATCACTATTGCAAAAAACCGCTGTCTGTAGAATGGAAGCAGGTCGGCGCTCCCACATCTTCTTTGTTCTACTACTAGATAGCTGGGCTTCATGGAAGCTTTGCCCAAGATCAATCGCAATAAATCTAGCTTTCGTCATTTTCCGTTAAATTTTTCCTACAGGGCACCCTTATAAGCACAGTGGTTAGACAATTTTCCTTAATTAAATTATGGCAGTCACGGCGAACTCAATTATAATTAAACCATAATTTTCACTGTCTTAATGTTTCTATTGCTTTTGCACTCACTTGATGACAAGCATTCATTTATAAATTTATGATTATAGTGGAATACATAAGAGGCGCATTCCTTCCTATTTGGGATTTATGTGAGAATATGCAGCAATGGAATGCCTGACATTTTGTATCACAACTTTATCAGTTTGAAGAATAAACGTCACTTGTATTATTGAGACTATTAGTATCTCTCTCTCTCACTTTTAGTAGCTCAGTGAGAAACTGCAAAATTTATGCAGAGAATTCAAGCACACAACTGTGAAACGAAAAGCCGTAGTGTGATAAAAATTAAACGATTTCGGAAAATATGAAACGAAAAATATTGAGAATTTTTTAGAACTAAAATTTTCTTCGAAATAAGATTTTAAAACACTATATACTATATATAATTTTTCAAGTTATCATCTATGTCAAATCCATCAGATTCTACCCATAAAAGAATCGTGTGCTTTGGTATTGAGTATAGCAGTTTCCGCTCTGTGAGCTTTATCACGAGTTGTTACAAGAAAACTTCTGAAACAAAGCTTTTGCGCGGTTCACTTGATCACTTTTCAAGTGCGTTCTAAGGAGGTTAAGTGTTAACGTTGTTGTCTTCCAATTCGCACCAAGCACTGCTCTAATTCTCTTGAAATTAATTGCCATGGACGTGCTTAAGCAGCAAATTGTGCGTGACCTTATGCCATCAATTAATAATTTCGAATCGTTGATGGTGCTGACACAGCACTAACGCCTTTAAAAAGTGCCGCCACTGATTAAGGTCAGTCCCTTTGCGCGCTCTTCCAACCACAGCTAAAATATGTCGTTGAATTCCCACACCCTCACGGCTCTCGCTCTCTGGCAATCACTTGAACGCTCTCGCTGCTGAACGCCAACGCAAAGCTCATCAGTGCTAGGCAGACAGCGAAATGCGCATCACAACACTGCGTTGCGTCGATCTTCATTATGATGTTTGCAAATGATTCCGCGGTAGACAGATGTATACTAAATGTCTGTACTAACTACGAAGCTTCCGCTTAGCTCAGCACAGTACAGCTTAGTATATGGATCGTCGCTAGTAGCGCGCACGATCAGTCGCAGTTCTCCGATCAACGCAAGCACTTCGCATATAACGGTAACTCGCTTAGTATCTAACGGTCATATAGAAAAAAAAGAAATAAAATCCTGCATTTTTTAGGTTGGTGTTCACATGTCTATGCATTTAATGCGACAAGTGCACTCGAGTGTTTGTTTGTGGCAAGTAGTGCGCGGATGATCCGCGACGTCACATGTGAAACGTCTGAGATGGCGCTGACTGCGACGTAAATCACGAAAAATCGCGACTAATTTAAACTCAATTGACCCGTTTTATGAATTTAACGCGCCTATCTCGGGCTCGCCGAGTGTTCGTGTGATTCGTGTGTGTTCGCAAATTTTTTACTTGCGTGTCGGATATAAATTCGTTATTGAAATAAAATAACGACAAACATACAGTTTGTGAAAAAATTTTTACAAATTAAATGAAAAAAATTTTAGAATTAAGGGAAAATCAAATATGCAGTTTTTATAAAATATCGCTGGCATCCATGGCAATGCAAACAGAATTTTAATAAAGGCGCAGATATATTTAGCGTGGAAATGCGCTTGTTTGTTTCAAGAAAAAATTAGATTTGCAATGATACCTCGCAGTTACATATTAAAATTATTTTTATTTAATAATTGCAATTTTTTTTAATTATTTCAATACGCAACTCTTTTTTGTATGTGTGCAATTATGTGACAGAACTGTTATTTGTTTAATATAACTGAAAAACATATGCATCGCACTGCAAATAAATGAAATTAATCGTGTTTTAAGCCACTGGACACAATATGCAGCACCACGCACGGATTAAAAAACGCACTAATTTTATTAAAAATAAAATAATAATTTTTTTTAATTTTTTGTATTTTTTTTAAATTCTAATATATTTTTTTTTTACATTTGGCAACTCTTAATATTTGTGATGAGATAATAACGGCTTTTTCTTACCAGTTTTGAGTTGAAACGGTTGTTTTTAGCTAGGCTTATAGTATATCTTTCTGAAGCCCAGTTTATCGGATTTATTTATATGTATAGCTCCGGTTACACTTACTTGTTGCCTAACGACAAAAATATAAGCGTCTTTAGTCAATAACTTTCACTCCTTACACGATATATGGCTCCCAATTTTCCCGTTTAACTTTTGCTACCAGTATGAAGTAAAAGTAAATCGACTTAGTATTACTGAGTTTAAGTCTCACCCTCAGTATACTTTCGTCAATTTTGAAATAATATTACTGCCGCACTTTATTTTTCTTCTCAAAAATAACATTTTTTTCGGTAGAAGCTCTTCCAGCTAAACGTCAGAGGTGTGTGTCTTAGCTTAGCGTAGAACTTTACCTAACAAAGCGAAATGTAGAAAGCGTAGTCGAAAAAGTCTTTTCGTATTTTCAATGATTCTTTCGCTTCCGTTCTGGAAATTGCACCTCGCTCTGGTCGACCTAACGTTGAATTATGAAAAATTTTGACCAGGACCGTCACATAAGCAGCCATGACATCGCTAAGGAACTTAACATTCATCATCAATTTAAAAAAGGCTGGCTACAAAAAAAAGTACGATGTTTGGATGCCACATGAATTGTCTGTTAAAAATTTAATGGGCCGAATTAAGATATGCGATTCTTTGCTGAAGCGAAATAAAATCGAACCATTTCTGAAGCGAATGGTAAGAGAAGACGAGAAATGGATCAAATACGACAACCATATGTGAAAAAGATCATGGTCCAAGTGTGGTGAAGCTTTAAAAATGCTCGCAAAGCCAGGATTGACGCCTCGAAAGGTTACACTTAGTGTTTAACAGAATTCGAAAGGAATCATTCACTATGAGCTGCTCTAGCCTGGTCGAACGATTGATTTTACACTTTACTGTCAACCACTGATGAGATTGAACCAAGCATTCGAAAAAAACGGCAAGAACTGATCAACAGAAAGAGCTGCGTCTTCCATCAGGACAACACCAGACCAAACACATCTTTGATGACTCGTCAAAAACTGAGAGAGGTTGGCTGGGAGTTTTTGAAGCATCCATCAAATAGCCCTGACCTTGCACCATCAGACCCATTTGTTTCGGTCAATGCAGAACTCCCTTAATGGAGCTGAAAAATGGCAAAAAGTGGTCGACCAAAATGATACCTATTTAGTTCATTATAAATAAAAAAAAAAAAAGTTGAAGTTTGATTAGAAATACAAAAAGATCTTTTCAACTGCCCAACATTTTCTTTAGAAAATCATCTGTCGACTAGGCAAAGGTGTGTGTCTTAGCTTAGCATAGAATCTTACCAATGAAATGAACTATTTTGGAGCGACTACTTAATCAAAATAGTTACAAAAATTAAAAAGAAATATATATACAACATTACACTGCCGACAAAAAAAAGTATTTTCATTAGTTCTACATGCTAGTTCAGGCCTGCCTGTATACTATAGTTTACAGTATAATTGCTTCTTTTCCCGTGATTTCAAGGTTAATATTATTTTTTATACAAAATTCCAACCTAATTTATCAACAATTAACGTGCCCATATATTAAACAATTAGTATAATGTGTGCTTATTTTGAAGCGGGGGCTTGGAAGCAACAACAAAATATCTGATTTAAGCACTGAGGCTTGAAAACAACACTAAACAAATCTCATAAAAGTCAGTTTTTGCAGAGGAAATATTTCTGATTTAATTTCTACTAACAAAATAACAACAAAAACATAAACGAAGCACAAGAAAGTTTCCAAAAAATGTGAAAAGTGTAAGAAAGATACTGCAAAGCGCTGCCAAATGCTCATTTAATTAAAGAGTGCACATAAAAAAGACGCCTAAAGAGACACTAAAGACAATATTCACATACCTTAATAAGAATACAAGTGATAAAAGAAACAAAAAACGCAAAGTAAATAATTCAATAAGAAGATATAAATAAGGCGAGCAATCCGTGCTATTAGCTGGACCTGCCGTCTCTGCGCCACTGCCATTGCCGTCGGCCGCGCCGCCCAGCGCGTCATCTATATGAAGGAGAAAAGGCAAAGCTGAGTGAAATGACAAACCGCAAAAAAGACATGACGAACAAGCATTCGACAATAGAAACAATAGCAACAACCAGAGGCACAATGTCAACGGCTTCGTCCGCAAGTGAAACAGACGCTACAATAATGAACAGTTGCTTATGCAATAACAATAGCGTTGATGCCACGTCAAGGCAGCAAAGCAATAACAACAAGCAAAACGACACAAATGGAACGTGTAATAACAACAAACCGGCGAGAGCGCCGCTTTGCCGCCCCGCCGTGGCTGCGCTCGCAGTGGCGCTGCTCTGCTTGATTAACATATCCTGTGCGTCGTGCGCGCGCGATCATCTGCACAAGCAGACACATCTGGAGGCGAAGGTTGGCTCGCATGTGGTATTCAATTGCCCCATTAACTTTCCGTACGACGTGCCCATCGAGTACGTGGTCATCTGGAGCAAAGAGGTAAGCAGATACAACAAAAACGAGCAGATTAATTAAAACTGTGTTTTTGTTTTGTAGAGCAGACTTTTAGTAACTAATATTACGGTAGATCATGTGCGAGTGTAATTATAATGAGAATTATATATAAAATGTCTGAATCAAATTTAGGTTTCGATAGAACGAACCACAAATAATTATTCTCTCATCAAAATTTTTATCTAAAAACGTTTTTATGTTTTATTTTGAAGAAAGATAAAAAATTGAAAGCTGGAAGTAATGATTTTGGCGTACCAAGATTTTTCAATTGGAGACTCCAAGTGTAACCAGACCCTTCTACACCTGGTCTTTCCAATGGAGTGGAGATTTTTCTCTTCCGTTATTGGTGTTAATACTGGTTCCAAGATAGATGAAATTATCTACAGCTTCGAAGATATTTCGTCTTACCCTCGTTCACAACCAAAGCCATCCGCTTCTCTTCCTTATCTAGTCTGTAGTAAGCAGGACTAACGGCGTGGATGCTGAGGCCAATGATATCAATATCATCGGCTTACGCCAGCATTTGTACATTCTTATAGCAGATTAGCTGCTCGATTAAGCTCTGCAGCTCGAATTTATTTCCTCCACGAATAGATTGAAGAAGTTACATGAAAGGAAGTCGCCTTGTCTGAAACCGAACGGCTCGGAGGGGTTCTCCCTTATCCTGACGGAGCTTTTGGTATTACTCAACGTCAGTTTACACAGCCGTATTAGTTTTGAGGGGATACCAAATTCAGACAACGTGGCATAAAGGAGGCTACTTTTCGTGCTGTCAAAGGCAGCTTTGAAATTGATGAAGAGGTGATGTGACTCTGTCCTCTTTTCACGGGTCTTTTCCAAGATTTGACGCAAGGTGAATATCTGGTCAGTTGTTGACTTTCCAGGCTTAAAGCCACACTGATAAGGTCCAATAAGTATGTTGACGGTGGGCTTTAATCTTTCACACAATACGCTGGACAGAACCTTATATGCGATATAGAAGAGGCTTATCCCACCAAGCGGAGATCCCAGCAATTAAATTAAGACTTCGTTTTCTGACAAGGGTTGTGCTCAGAACAAAGAATATATTTGTAACATACACGTAGTCAAGCAGCTTTGAGTCTCTTAGGGTTTCCTTGCCATGACCTCTTGATCTATCGTCCTATTTCACAGAAAATCTGCAATGGGTTCCAGGAGTTATAGTGTTATTACTGGCAACTGTTCATCTGGAACAAGCTAGAAAAGGCACTATCAATCAATTAGACTTTGTAAAGAGAAAATGTATATGCCCCTGGCTATTTAAAGATATTTAATCGAAAAAAATATTAGAAATCCAGACGAGTCTCGGTGGTGTGAATCCCTAATTTGCTCAACAAGCAGGCAAACCTGGCATGAATGGAATGTGGATCGCGCATGCCGACTATTAAAATTTAAAAGGAATGACATAAGAATGAGTTAGAAGAAGAGTATAAATATCTAGGATTAACATTTTATAGGAAGAGAATCGCAACAATAGTTCGAGGGCTTCTTGACTCTCTGAATAGAGCCTGTAGAGGAAATACGAAACTGTATTGAAAAAGCAGAAAATATGATGCAAGTACTCAAGCAATAATCGACTTTGCGGTAACGACATTGAATTCAAATATTAATTTGTTTAAGCTGAACTCATCTCAAAACGCCAAACACTAAAATCTCTAATCGAAAAGCAAGCATGCAGAGTAATTTAATTGATGAGCAGAAACTTAATTGATACGCTAACGGTGTGGCAATCCACTAAACTAACATGCAAATTTCATAAATTTATTTATAGAGTGTGTTTGGCGGTGTGTTATATAAGCATGCAGGCACATGCAAATATTTGTGCGGCTTTCTATTTTTGCAATTGATATGCTATACATTTGTTCAACTAACTATTTACTTACACATAAAGTAAGGCATACACATATGTATGTATATGTCTGTCCGTATAGACAGTTCTTATAGCGCATATATTAGAGTCATTTATGTTGAACTGTGTGGCATCAATCATTCTTTGCTTCGGTGTGACAATTTAATTAAAATCTGACATATTGATAATGCAATACGCCATTTTACAGTTATAACGCCAATCAACGAGTGCCGTGAGTGTTGATTGAACACCTACATACATTACTACGATGGCATTTATGGGCGTGGGAAAGTCCAATACAGCCGCTACAAGGGTTAAAAGCCAAATATGTATGTGCAGCTTGCACAGTTACTCAACAAACAGCTGCTCGGCTATTTATAATTACGATTATTGATGATTATTGACAATATAATTACTTGCAATTTTGTAATTTGTAGCACTTCGGAGCTGCATGTATTTCGACTAAAGCGTTGGTTTATAGATCAATCATTGCTTCATTGGTTCTAAGTAGATTTTATATAAACAAAAATATTTGCGTAATTATTTCATGAGTCATGTGACTGGTTATTCGGTATACATTTTTGGTTATGCTGCTGGCTGTTAGATGTTACTCATACGCCATGTATATACTCGTATTATATGCACACGTAGCATACCGGACTGGTACAAATAATAAAAAAGAAGAAAAAACGTTAACTTCGATTATGTTTTTTTTTCGATTATTCAAGCTGCGCTGACAAACGAGCTGTTATTAAACAATCCAGGTTTCCCACCATCATTCGGATGACGGCTGGTGCCGGTCACTTTCAGAACATCCAAACATTTGGTTTGATATTGCCAGCGTATTAAATTTGTTGCTAAACCGACTTCAACACTTTCTCCTTTATTTTTAAAAGCTGAAAAAACCAATAACATTTCGCAACGCAAATCGCTTTTTATTGATTTAAATATTTAGCGGAATTCAGATTAAAATACTTTCGCTGCCATTATTTACGCATTAATATTGAGGAATAATTTAGTTTTCATTATATTAATTTTTTGGGAGCCAATATAATACATCTACATATATCTTCAACCAACGAACTGTCCTGTCCAATAAAATAGAAATGAATAAAGAAGAGCGTTTGGCAATTGTTGCTGAATTCATTCCAATTAGTGGATTAAATTAAACAAAAAATCATTAAATTTGCGGCAGCTGCATGACAGCAACGGAAAAAGCGAACGCTATATTAAGTGGCACACACACACACATACACATCAAACGTGCGCACGAACCTTAACTACGAACACAAGTGCAAAAACAGTGAAAAGCATTGCCACACACCCACGCGGCCACGTTACGGCACATACGTATGCATTTACGTGCAGCTTGTGCCTGCGAGCACAAAAGTAAAAGCAATTCGAGTGCTCCACATTTCACAAAGTGTCGATATTCGCACGTCGGTTCATTGATTCCGCTGCCAATTGACGATTAATTTTTTCCACTGCCCTTGCCCCACTCACGCGCCGCCCACACTATATACATGTTTTTATAGCTCACACTTTTTCCACGATTTCATCCATGTGTGTGTGGGTGTGTTGTTGGCAATGTACGCACAATGCAGTTGCTCGCGCTTTAATCCGCTGAGGCTGGTCGCGCGTCAGTGGAAGTAACTGTCAGCAGCGGCGGTGGCCGTGCGGCATGCGGCGTTCGGCTGTTGATTTGTCGGTTCGATGCGAGATGACATCATGACCCATATTGACCGAAACGCCGCACAAAAAGTGAACTGCCGCCAGTTACTGGCTAATAAACGCTGTCTAAATGCTCGCCGGCCTGGGCGTGTTGTGATTAACGCTAGTCAGCGCAAAATATAGCAAGCCGAAAAGGGAAAGCAGTTTACTAAAGAGTTCGCTTTAAATGAAAAGCGAGTTTAAAGCGGAAATTGGTGGCTCGAAAGTGACGCAATTTGCTGGGAGTGAGGCAATCATACGGGGTTTCATATAAGTCGAGAATATTACTTGCAATTATTTAAATGAGTGATACGGACATGTTTTCCTTGGAGAGGGTAGAAAAGGACATCAAAAGGACGGTCAACGTGAGTCATGTCACGTTGTCATGCTATTTTTGTTAAGAATTGGTTATTATTTTATCATAGAGAGACTTACGCCCGAACACAAGAAGTGTGTTTCGCGCGCTAGGCTCAACTTATGGTAATCAATAAAATCATCACACTGAGCGTACTATTCGCAACAGCATCACTCACCTTGAGACCCCGCATTCATACATGGCTGACCACATCCAGTGCAGAAAATATAGCAGCCGTAGCAGAGAGTGTACACGAAGACCGTGGAGAGTCAACTCGAAGTGAGGTATGGCCGTTTTCGAGCTAAATTTTGTTCGACTTTGAGGTCCATTTCTGGCTCAATGGGTTTGTAGTCAAACAATATTGCCGAATTTGGGACAAAGAGCAGTCTTATGAGATTGAAGAGCTGGCTTTTCATCCAGAAGAAGCAACGGTTTGGTGTGGTTTGTAGGCCGTTGCAATCATCGGTCAATTTTTCTTAAAAAATAATGACATGACAATCGACAATTTTATGCCTGGAATTGAAGCTTGTGGTCTCGGCGACATTTTGTTTCAATAAGATCAAAAGAACACTTCGGTAAATAGATAAGTAAACGTTTTGGGTCTGTCGAATCGGCACCAAAATCGTGTGATATTTCACCGTTACAATTCTTCCTGTAGGAATATGTAAATTCTGAAGTCTATGGGGACAATCCTCTTCGATTCAAGCCTTGGAGCAAAACATCACGCCTGTCATTCGCCAGTGACCAGTGAAAATGCTCAAAGGTGTCATTGAAAATTGGAATCAAGTGATGAAGCATCTGAGACGTAACCGCGGCCAACATTTGAAAGAGATAAACTTCAAAAAATAAATGCCAATGTAAGTTCTTCCAATTGATGATACAAATTCCCCCATTAAATTTGAAATTTCTGTGTTTTGTCTTTAAAAAACTTGTCTTGATTGATTTGGTGTCAAAGAAGTCGAAATCGTCATAAACTAGAAATATTAACTTGAACAAGTGAAACACTCCAGATTGCACCATAATGGCAACCCTTCGCTTAACCCTTAAAACTCAAAAAACTGTCTGTCGAGACTCTCACAAGAAATTTATAGCATATACTGGGGACTAACAGACCCCAAAGCTAGACGTAGCGTTAACAAAAGTATTTGTTGTTATATTTCTAACTGCAATCTGCCGCTGCCTACAAACCGCAGGCACGCTGACGGGCTGACATTGCCACTGATACGATTTACGATCGGCAATCAAACCGCATTTCATGCTCATCTCATCAGCTCCATCCATCAATACTTGCCAGCACGTACCAAGTATTGTAAAACACACACAAACACACGCTCGCTTAGAGGTAAATGCTAATTATTTTAAGATAAAAATAAATGGATTGCTTTGCAGTTTTTTCATAAATAAACTATTATCTCGTTTTTTATCACTTCAGTGTAGCAATACTAAACAGCTACCGTATTTATGTGCATATGTGTATGTGTGTGTGTGTAAGTGGCTGTTGAAACGCTTTTAGTAGTTCTTGCTGTTATTGTTGTGCTGCTGGTTGGCTCTGTGTCAGTCATTTAATCGTCTAAACATCTGTCACTTGTGAAAAACTATGTACATGTGTATGTGTGTGTGTGTGTTTAGGTATGCATTACACAAATACAACAACTCATTCACAGTTGTCAGAATTTGATACGCCATTTGTTGGCAGCTAATTTCTTGAAATTGCTAATTTTTATTTACACATTTATTGGCATAAATTAATGGCAATCATTACATGCCGCTGCTGATGACGTGATCCATCAGCTAACCGTAATGCAAAGCGTTTGTGTGTACTTGCATACAAATGTATATGTTGTTATACGCATTTGTTAGCAATTTTATTGCTCGCTATTTGCATACTAATCATTTTCGACTTAATGCCTTTTTAATGCAAAGCGATTCGGTTATTGATACGCGGAACATATTTTCTCAGAATAATCTTGCATTGTAAGGTAAACAATTACATATTAGTAATGTAATGTACTACAACAAAACTGTTTAAAATGCAAATAAAGTAGCGCTGATGCGCAGAAAATGCTTCTTTCCGGGACTACGTGCTACAGATTCTTTATTCTTATCACTTCCAATAAATAAAATATTGTATAATCTGGGCTTATCAGAGAAAAGGTAGGGCGCTGTAAAATTCTTAGAGAATTCTCGCAGAATAATTAATAATAAATAAAGATTAAAAATAGCAAACATTTTACTGTCATTTTATGTTAACTATGAAGGCCAAAGTAAAAACAATATATGAACAAGAAAACCGGTTCACAATTTCTTCCAGATTTCTTACAAAAACTTGATTTTGATCAGTCAGTTTGTATGGCAGCTATATGCTGTAATGATCCGATCTAAAGAATTTTTTCGGAGATGATACCGTTCTTTTGGACATTAAACCCATGCCGAATTTAGTGAAGATATCTTGTGCAATAAAAAAGTTTTCCATACAAAGACTGGAGATTCATCGTTCAGTTTATATGACAGCTATATGCTAATGTGGTGCGATCTTAACGATTCCTTCAAAGTTTATACTGTAGCCTTTAAAAATAATCTCTACCAAATTTCGTAAAGGTGTCTCTTCAAATAAAAAAGTTTCGCATACAAGGACTTGATTCCGGTCATTTAGTTTATACGACTATGACAACTATGTGCTATAGTGTTCCAATCTGAACAATTTTTTCGGAAATTGTAGCAATTATTTGAAAAATTAGTCACGCCAAATTTCGCTAAGATACTTCGTCAAATAATATCTGTTCTGATTAAGTACACCAGTGGGCAAAAAAAAGTAAGACTTTTTAATTTAAATTTCACTAAATTTTTTCGAAAAACAGCGTTGCGATGATATTTGTGAAACAAGGCTTTCTGACCAGCATGTCATTAAACGTATTACTACAGCGATGAATCTTTGATCTAAGCTTAGAACACGGAAACAGACGACCAATCGGCCGAATATCGTGACAAAGGAGAGCAGAAGCCGAAAGAAGCACTTAAAAGCAGGTCAAAAGTCAAGGTTATGTTGGCAGTTTTGTTCGATTATTGAGGTGTGAGGTACTCTGCATTTCTTCCAATCGGCCAAACTGTCATCAAGGAACTCTATTCGAGTGTTATGCGTCGCTATTCGTAAAAAGAAGCCGGACTTATGGCCCGAAAACTTTTGGTTCTTACTTCACAATAATGCACCGTCGCACACTGTATTGATTCTTCGTGAGTTTTTTGTCAAATTTTCAACCATTATCTTGTCACAACCACCGTATCTGCCTGCTTTAGCTCCTTATGGCTATTCAGCAAACTCAAACGACCGCTCCTGACAAACTCTTTTGAGTCAATTGAGGACATTAAACGAGAATCTCTGGAGAGAATTCTGGAAGAAACGTTGGCCCAAGTGTATTTGGACCAAGGAGGATTACTTTGAGATATACAACATATATTTTCAAGAATAAATTAAGAATTTTAATTTAAAGTCTTACTACTTTTTGCCCATAACGTATGCATACGCATTCATACATATATAAGATTCAAATTACATAATGGAAGCAGACAGTATATATTTTATTGAATAATAAATACAATTGTATTAAATAATGAGCACAAAAGCGAATTAAAAGTGCTTATCTGCTTTGCCATGTGACAATGCCTGTCAATTTTAATATCGAAAATTAATTAAGTTGTCCTTAAAAGTGCCGGAGTATGTCACACACGCGGCAACAGGCATGCGAAACCACAAACAATTTCACACACGAAATTAATACGGTAAATGGAATAAAAAATATGCAAATTATATGCGGAACTTTGACAAGTGAGGCAGAAGAGGACGAGCAGGATACGAGTATATATGACATTTAACAAAAGGATGCTTTTTTCAGAGTAGAGGCGATAGTAGAGCGATAACTATCAAACCGACTGTCGGAGGGAACACATGTGTTTGAGACTTACTCAGTGCATATTGGCAAATTATCAGGCAAAGAAATTTTAAAAATCTCTAAAAACTTCCATTACCGAAAATTCGATCCAAATATCCCTCTCCCAACACGTATATTGGGTAGTCGAAAAAGGCTTTTCGTACTTTGTCAATAGATGTCATTGCAGTCGTATATTTCCAGTGCTACCAATCACATGCATATAGAAAAGGTGAAACAAAAAAATACGAAAAGACTTTTTCGACTACCCAATATTTGCGAGTACATATACATAACTAATCACTGCTTTATGCTCATAATTATCTCGTTTGTGTTTATGCAAAACCGCATGCAATTTTCTAATTTTAGTTGGCGTACAGCATTTTTGTTGTTTTATTTTTTGTTGGCTTTTAATATTCGCATATATTTGCAGGAGCTTTTGTGGCTATTAGCCATTTCACGGTCAAATTAAGCGCTTATGTGAGTGTGTGTGCGTGTGAACGCAGCCTTATTCGCACATGTGTGTGTGCTTATGCAGGCGATAGGCACTTCTAAGGTCAATTTGATCGCTTTTGCGTTATCAACTAATTCAATTCTTCTGCTCATGCACAGATTATGCGAGTGCATAGCGATCTACCGTATGTAAATCTGTGGCGAACTTTGGGTGCACACGAAAATTACCGGATAAATCAAGTTATGATTCTAATTTGTTTGATTATGTTGATAAATGTGTTCTTTATTGCAATGCGAGCATAGAAACACTTACCATTTGCGCACAGTTGGGTGCCGATGGTCTTATAAAGTGCTTTGAAGCATTTGGGGAAAGACTGGGCCGAAAGTAAGCAAAAGGTAACTAGTTGAAAAGTTGATGCAAAATGAAAGCGGAAGTTTAAGAAATGTTATTTTGTTATTAAAAACAATATTATTTAAAAAGTTATACAAAAAATTAACACTGAAAAGTTGACCGATATATCACAAGTTTGCTTATACCGATTATACCACAAATATTCCAAGAGTCATAATAATACAGAAAAAGAGTTCCTATCACATTTAAGGACGGGTGACTTGTAGAATTCTTCTTTGTTTGTCGAGAGAGGACTTTACTTCCCAATTCCCTACTCAGTCCGAAGTAGCAACTGTTGGCAAGAGTTATTCTGCCTTGGATCTCAAGGCTGACGTTGTTATTGGTGTTACTGCTGGTTCCAAGATAGACGAAGTTGTCTAAGACTTCGAAATTATGACTGTCAACAGTGACGTGGCAGCCAAGTAACGAGTGCGGCGATTGTTTTTTTTTTCGACAGAAGATATTTCGTCTTGCCTTTGCTCACTACCAGACCAATTTTCTTCGCTTATATTACTTTCTTGTAGTTTTAGTTGCTTCTAGTTCTTTTTATGTTGCTTTTTGAATTTAATATAAGTAAATGTGTACTTCTTTCTAGCTGCTGGTTTTTCGGCTGGGTTGCAACGGCAATTATTTACTCGTGCAATTTGTTTATTGTCTTTGTTTTTACGAAAAAGCGCAACTAAGTCAATTGAATTCGAGCAATAAACAAATTTATATGAAATTTGAAAGTGTCCGGATTTGGTGAATCAAATCTTGAATTCATTGTATTCTCTTTTCTCAGAAATTGGTGCTGCTTCCTAAAGAAAATGGCAGCAGACGTTCCAAGAAGGCTACAAAAAACGAAATCTTCAAACAATCCAAAAAATGATTCTGGTAAAATATAAATAGAAACCAATATAACAGACTATCTAAAGAAATCAGAGAAACTCGATGAGCCTACCATTCTTGGAAATGTTGTTTTTTATACCCAAATCAGTGTGACGATCTCAATCGATTTATCCTTGTCCGTTTTTATATACGGGAAGTTACCATTTAGTTTTTGAGATATCGATCTGAAATTTTTTGCATGCCCTTATCTCATCAATAGGCTGATCATTTGTCGGAACGACCGATATTGGACCACTATAACATATAGCTGCCATACAAACTGAACGATCGGTAACAAATCTTTGTATGGGACTCTTGTTTATTTGTTAAGGTATCTTCACCAAATTTTGCACATTCCAAGGCAGTGCTATAATCTTCGAACATATTGTTTAGATCGAACCACTATAGCACATAGCTGCCATATAAACTGACAAATGAAAATCTTGAAAAACATTTTTTGTACCCTTTTATGCAGTAAAAAATGCACCTGTTAAGGGTATTGTAACTTGTGTACAACCGCGTTAACGTTTTTTCTTATTTTTGTGAGAGCCGCGAGTTTCTACTAATAAAAAAAATGGAATTGAAAATTGGAGAGTGCTCAAAAATAATATCCCATTTTTTCAAAAAAAATTTACTTTCTATGAAACCATATACATTTTCAGCCATCCTGTGACTGATCTAAAGAAATTATTACGAATATTTCCATCTATCTATTGAACAATACTTGCGGAGTACCTCTAAAATTAGTAAGAAACGATTCCCAAAATTTCGACTGCCTTTGATAAGTATTAAAAATGTCCGTTCCGCGTCCTTGTTTCACTTCGAAACTCCCTAATTGCAAAAATCGCATGTTTAACTCAATTGTCTGCTCAAAATTTATTTATGGCCCGAAATGTGGCTTTCCAGCCACCAACAGTATGCCAATCTTTTGCTGGCAGTCAACATCAAGGCCGCGCTAATAACTGCTGATTCATCTTGTTTACTTTTTCATAACAAAAATAAATCCATTTTATGGTCTGTTGAGTTTTTCAACGCCTCGCCGCACAAGCGCTCAGCCAATACAGCTTCAGCTCCAGCCACATAATTGATACGCGTGCCAACGTTTTAATGCGCCGCTGCTGTTTTCGTGCCACCCAAAGTAACGCAGTGCTTGCATATTTTATAATTTACTCTGCTGACTTCACCACCTTACCGCATACTATACACGCGCACGCGAAACCCGAAATAAAATGCGTACGAATCGCCCTTTTGATTTGCACATTCCTCATTGATGGATCACTCGTGTGTGCTGCGAATGAAAGCATGGTGAGAAAAACCACACAAAGCCCAAAAAAATGCAAAAACTGCGCACCTCCGCTGTTACACTTGGCAACACAGCGGTCGCATTCAATGTCAGGCTAATATTTCCGCGCGGCCATCGATGGAGGCAGACACGCAGGCGAAGTCAAAGCGAACTCACCGACATACGGATGCACGCGTCAGCCTCTGTGTGTGTGAATTGTGTGCTTGTGCACTTCATTCATTGAATATTAGCACAGTAACAATAACAAGTCGATTTGCTTTGTTGCATACTGTTTGCTACTGCTTTGTTGGCACAATGCGTCAATGTTACTCATACGCCCCTGCCATTGCTGGGGCACTGCGGGCGGTCAATTGAATTAGTGAATAAGCAGGCAGAACAAACAAAGCAACTGACAGTTGGATAATGCACCAGTGGATGTGATGGCGGAAGCAAGTGTGTGTGTGTGTGTGGGTACAAACAGCATGGTGGAGGCCAACGAAATTTCCATAATGCCCAATCACTATGTGAAATAGACTCATGGCTTTGATACCGTTGCACACGGTGCTCATACGCACTGCGTTGACCACATGTATGTATATATATAGCAGTAATTAATTAGCAATGACACGTGCTGGTTTATGATTTTCTAGCGGAAACATAAATATTGCAGCTAGCACAGGCTCTTATATGCTTCCCTTCTCTCAGCAAAACCTCCTTTGTACTTCAAAAGCATGTCTCGATTACCATAAAAGTTAACTTTTCTTTGTAAACGGTACAGTAATTTTGGTTATGTGTGTAAAATGTCTAAAAAAAAATCATAGAAGAAGAAAGTATGCGCTAATTCGCTTCTTTTCGAGAATCAGTCGCCAAAGCTTTCACATTACATTCGTTTGGCTGCTATTTATCTACAGTGCAAAAGGGGTTGTCCGACCAAGTTTTTTGTGGAAACAAATTAGATAACGTGTTTGCTTGAAATTTTGTGTGTTTTAATTGAATCAGGGCAACGGAATCGTTAAAAATTTTTTAGAAATGTTTTGAAAAGTCTACTTAATCAAGGCATTCAGTCAGGGTCGTGTAATCATCGAAAACTTGCCTCGTGCGAGTGGCCACCTCTGTTAATGACAATAACATCCAATAAGTTAAAGAGACAGTTGGTGAAAATCATCGAGTTAGCATCAGAAAGATAGAATATATTGGATAGTCGAAGTCTTTTCGTATTTCTAATCAAACTTCAACACTTTTCTGGTTTCTCGGCAAAAAACTGCGACAAGTGATTTTCACAGGCTACTCTTGAAGCCAACTTAAATACATTAAGAGAGTTCTGCATTGACCGAAAAAAATGTTAGTTCGATGGTGCAAGGTCAGGGCTATGTGGTGGATGCATCAAAACTTTCCAGCCAAGCTCTCACAGTTTTTGCCGAGTCAGCAAAGATGCGTGTGGTCTATCGTTGTCCTGATGAAAGACGAAGCAACGAAGCCCTTCCTGTTGATCAGTTCTGGTAGTCTTTTTTCGATTGCTTGCTTCAATCTCATCAGTTCTTGACAATAACATGTGGAATCAATCGTTCGACCAGGCTAAGGCAGCTCATAGTGAATGATTCCTTTCCAATCACACCAAACACTCAACATAACTTTTCGAGAGGTCAGTCTTGGTTTTACGACCATTTTTTGAGCTTCACCATGCTTGGGCCATGATCTTTTTCGCACATTATTGTCGTATTTGATCCACTTTTCGTCTCCTGTTACCATTCGCTTCAGAAATGGTTCGATTTCATTTCGTTTCGAGAAAGAATCGCAGATCTTAATTTGGTCTATTAAATTTTTCAAAGACAACTCATGTGGGAACCAAATATCGAGCTTCGTTTTGTACCTAGCCTTTTTTGAATGGTTCAAAACCGCTTGATGATGAATGTTAAGTTCCTGAGCGATGTCATGACTGCTTATGTGACGGTCCAGGTCAATCTTTTCCATAATTTCAACGATTTTTTCAAGGATAGGTCGAACAGAGCGAGGTGCCTCTTTCACATCGAAATTTCCAGAATATAAGCGAGTGAACTATTGTTGTGTTATATGAACTCCGTAAACTTCGCGAATTTCATTGATGGCTTGCATGGCATTCTTCCTTGTTTTATCTCTTGGATCGACTGAAAACGAATTCCACGAAACGGCAATATAAATTTGGGGTACAAGAAAAAATCACATGGACCCAAGTCTGATGAATAAGATGGTTGATCGATGATATTCATTGCTTTTGGCTTTAAATTTGGTCACAATCGTCGCTCGATGCGATGATGCATCAGCTTTATCTGGACGAGTCGAGCAAGAACGAGTCTCATATCCAAAATATCCACCAAAATTATTCGAACGGACTCGCCAGAGTTGTCGAGATCTCCTTCCATTTCTCTAACACTTGCCATTTTCAAGTACCATAAGCTTGACTTTTTAAATATTTTCATCAGTTGAAGTGGTCGAAGGTCATCCAGAACGAGGCATGACTTCAACGATCTCCCGACTATGTTTGAAGACTTTTTACCACTCTTAGGCTTGTATTTTTGCATCACCGTAAGCCTTTTCCAACATTCGCACTACTGAGGTGTACCGACTTAAGCAGCTGCTGTAAACAAACTGGTTGAGAGATTTACTATGCGATCTGTAAGGACAGTCCTACCCACATAGCAAAATATATTATTTTGCAATATCATTTACCCATGGAGTTGTTGCTTATATAACGCTGTATCTGTATAACATATTGCAAGAACACAAGTTTTACAGCAAAATATACTTCCATCGAATATCTTACTAAATTTTTAAATTCCTTCTTTCCTTCCACTTCATTGCAGAGTAAGAAGATTTTCACTTGGTACGAGGGTGAGTCGAGCGCCAATGAGCTCTTTAATGGACGCTTAAATCTAGTCACCAATCATCCGGAATATGGCAAAGCATCTGTTAATCTCACCGCCATACGGGAGTCCGACCAGGGCTGGTATCACTGCCAAATCGTCTTCCCCAATCGCACGCCAAGTGTGCGCAACAACGGCACACTATTCCACCTAGCCGTGCAAGGTGAGTATTCGAGAAAGCAAAAACAACAAAATGCCAACAACAATATAAAGCAAACAGAAGTCGCAAAAGAAATCCAATCATGAAATACAAATAAAGTCAAATCACTAAAAATAAATAATGCTTTTGACGGAGTAAATGCAATGCGCTGAGGGTTGCAACTGCGGCGTTGACCACTGCAAGCGTGTATTAATAAAATTGCAACAAAGACAGACATTGCATTACTTCGTACATTACAAACTAAATCTTAAGCATATGGCAGCAGCAATTCACCTTTTGACCTTACAATCTTTTGCTTTCGCACACGAACAGGTGGTTCGCTGATAAAAATACCGCCAGTGAATCAAACGATTATGGAGGGTCAGACGGCATTCTTCCATTGTGTAATGAAATATCCCGATGCATCGACCATTGGCTGGTTCAAAGATGGCACGCCACTCGAGGATGTACAGGATCTAATACGACGCTGTCACACCGGACCCGATGGCAGTCTCAGCATCGATCCGACGATGATGAGCGATTTGGGCGAGTACGAGTGCCGTGTCAACAACACAGAGGGCGAATTTCAATTTGCCAAAGCATTCCTCAACATACAATGTGAGTATGCCATGTGATATGCGCAACCATGTGCCCGAGTTGTGGCATATAGCGAGGTATGTATGTATGTACATTAGACAGCTTCCATGTGCGCAGTGGAGGCCCAAGTGCACGCTCGCATAAAATGGCAGTGGACAAAAGCTTCAACTAAGTTGTTTGTGTCAGTCAGTCCACGGCTGAATTTTTGTGCATGTGTGTGGGGGGGTGTGTGTGTGGTGGCACTGTGTGTTGCACAGTTTGCACAGTCATTGTCATTGCTTACGTTGCATTGCTTTGCAGATAAGGCCAAAGTGATTTATGCACCGCCGGAGGTTTACCTGCCATTCGGACAGCCAGCGGTGCTCGATTGTCATTTTCGCGCCAATCCGCCATTGAAAAATCTGCGCTGGGAAAAGGATGGACTGCTCTTCGACTCGTACAACGTGCCGGTATGTAACTTTTGTACAAACATCAGAGAATATCGTATTTTTTACATTAAAACATATCTAACTTTGCATCCTCTTCAGCTACTCATTCAACACAAATTCCAAATTTTTTCGGGTTTATAAAATTTCATATTTCCAATTCATCAACAATATTATTAATATTTGTATTTTACTTTAATAATTATTATTATAATTGCATTTTGTTAAATTTTATTACATTACAACTTATATTTCTTTCTCTTCTCACACGCTTTCTGCAACCAAAACTTTGCAGGGCGTTTTCTACAAAAGCAACGGCAGTCTGTACTTCTCCAAAGTGGACGAGAGCACGGCGGGCAGTTATACGTGCACACCGTACAACGATCTGGGCACGGGCGGACCGTCGCCCATCATTAGTGTAATTGTGTTGCGACCGCCAATATTCACCATAACACCGAAACCGATTTACATACAGAAGTTGGGCGAAACGGCCGAATTGCCATGCGAAGCCATTGACCGAGACGGAAACAATCGGCCGACAATTGTCTGGAGCCGAGTAAGTACAGTCACAATTATGCGCAACTACGTGGGTGCGTATATTCGGCGTCGTCATTCGCATGCCAACCAGCTGCTGGCCAGTAATTGCACGAACTGCAACCGCAGTTCAAATTTCGCCTATTTGTATGAGTGTCCCTACAAATCCAGGTTGGACAAGGCAGCAGTTGTGCGTTGAAAACAAATTGGAAGTTGACTAAAGTGCGTAACGGTAGTGGTTAGCGGGCATAGTAGTTGCCACAATGTGGCACGCTTGTAAGAGCTCAATTTAGAAATGTAGTAAGTAGTTGGATGTAGGCCCGGAATGGCATTGGTTGATTGGCTGGTTAGAATTTGATGATCAGATGAATGTAAATCTACAGAGTAGTCTTGGGACAAAGTAGTTTTGAACGAAGTAGCGAAATAGCAAGCTAAGGCGCGAGAAATTTTTGTGGATGAAACTAGGAAGTGATAAACTTATTGTCTCAAAATATAGATAAATTATACAGAAATCTGCCATAAACGGATACTGGCGGAACCAGCTTTTCTGTCCGGTTAATAGAGATGTCCGTTTAATAGAGCTGTCCGCACAAAATATTATTCTTAATAAATTTTCAAAAAAAATTGGACTGGCCAATATACATTTTAATGGAGATGTCCGCTTAATAGAGCGTCCGTTTAAAGAGCTTTTACTGTATTATTGAAGGAGAGCCCGATAAAGCTCTATTTTAGGATAGTGAGACCTAAAAGTTTTACATTTTTTCGAAAAATAAACATATGTTTGATTAAAATTTATTCAAAAGCAAGCGTAGACTTAACCAAGAGAAACTTTCGTCCGATCTATTTAATCGAAATGGGTTCAATGTTGTATCTAAGCAAGGAGTGTAATCTCCGCAACATTTTGCTCTAAAAAATGTAGGAAAAGTTTAATACTGTAATAAGTACAATGCTCGATTCATAGGTTAACGGTTTTGATGAAAGCTTTACAGTTTTATGTTAAAATATACTAAAGCTCTTCCTTCAAATCACAAACAACAACAATTAAAGGCATTTTTTAAATTTGAAATATAAAATTAAGACAATTTTTGTCTTTTTCATATGTCTTTTTAAAAATCACGGCATTTCTTGAAGTACACTAAAGCTCAAAGTTCACAAAAAGCTTCAGAAAATTAGTGAAAGTATTTTCAACTGTAAGATATACCTACAAAAAATTATAGAAAAGAAAACTATAAAAGCATTTTTACAATTGTTGAAGTAAACTCATCATTAAACTAATTTTATTGCATACAAACACACAATTTCACTTAATTCGACTATTGTGAATATTTAAATGCCGCGCACGAGCGCCAAGCGCCGAGCTTTTCGTTGCCAATCACAGCTGGCGCCAAATTCATTACCTATTATAAGCCTATTTACGCGCCACAGACGTACACATTTCGGAGGCATTATTTGAAATATGTACCCCGCACCAAATACCGTTACACACCGCTTCAGCACGGTTGAAACTAGTTCGCGCGGCATTTTAATGCCCGCAAATGTTTTTATTGCATGAAAATCGTACCAATTCCACCAAATTTTTATATTTTTTTCTATTCCACACGCATCTCTCTCCGCACACACCACCTCCACCGCTACGCTTTGCAGAAAGATGGCAGTCAATTGCCCGACGAGCGTCACAGCGTCAACGCTGGCAATTTAATCATTTCGAATTTGGTCGAAACGGATCGCGGTATGTACGAGTGTTCGGCCACTAATGAAGCTGCGACCATAACTGCCGAAACGGAATTGATGATCGAGAATATTGCACCGCGACCGCCCTACAATTTGACGGCGAATAGCACGGAAACTACGATAACGGTACGCTGGCAACCAGGTGAGTTCAAGCGCTGGCTATAATGCGCCCGTTTTATCGCAGCCGCTAAGCTCCACTTCCACTGTGCCCAGTCAACTCTACACCTCGCTATTGTTGGTGCGCGCACTTTGTTGTGTTGGTCGGTTGAATGGGTTTGCAGTCATCGGCATGTTTCTGCTTGATTGACCAAAGTGAGCATTGTTGTTGAGGGCTTTGCTATTGTTGCAGGCTTTAGATTTTTGGCAAATTGTTTGTTTACTCATGTTGAGGTTTTGGAGGTTTAGTACGTTAATTTTGTATGCTTTTTTTAATATAATAGAAAACTTTTTATAGAAAAGTTGTAATATGACATTTAGACCGCCGCGACTGTACTTCGAAGCGTGGGCGCACCGAGCGGACTCGGTAGAGGGTGTTCCTAGCTAACGAATGAGCGGCTGTTTAGTTATCTCCGCGCACCTGGAGAGTGAGGACCAACATTTTCGGGCGACGTGTTTCTGTGAGATGTGCAAGACGAAAGGAGGGCCGGGAACAGGTCGCTGAGGAAGACCGGAAGAATGAGCAATTCCAAAGAGAAAACGATGCTCATTGTCTTTTTTGACATCAAAGGCATTGTCCACCATGAATTTGGTCTTCCTGGACAAAACGTCAACGCCAAGTGTTTGACGTGGAAGACCTCAAGTGACTCAAACGAAGGGTCAATCGGATCCGACAAGACATCGCAGCCGATTGGAAGTTGAACCATGACAACGCCCCGGCTCATACCAGCCTTCTTTTAAACAGCTACCTAACCAAGGCCGCCATCCCAATGCTTCCGCAGCCGCCCTACAACCCAGATGAGTCCTCCCTTTACTTCTTTTGTGTCCCCTTGCCTGAAAAGGCATATGAAAGGGGATCCAAACAGCATGCATTTCAGCTCTCAAGGCTATTCCAGAGATTGCCTTCCGTCACGCCTTCAATGGTTGAAAATCGCACTGCCAGCGTAGCATCAACGCAGAAGGACTCTATTTTGAAAGTTTTTAAAGAATTGTAACGATTGGTTCAATAAATTTCTTAAATCGACTCAGTCCTGTTACTCTCCGGACAAACCCTGTATACCTCATATGAGTATAAAAATGAAGGCTTATGCCAGTTTATTGAAATATTCATCTGGTTAGAGAGCAGATACTCTCAGACCTTCTAGAACACTCTCAACTCCAGGTCTTATAATGTCGGCAATTCGGCGTAATATTCTGAAAGATCGTGCATGCTATCCAGTCGAAAGTATCACGAAGTTTATTTATTCGAAACTCGATGTTTTCACATAAATTCTTCTACTATTCACCTTTCTACATCCCTCCAGTTGTCCGTCCATTTAACCAACACTAAATTAAACCGCTTTCTGCTTCCAATACACAGGCTACCTGCGTCCCAATCTGGAGTACACCGTGTGGTATCGCCTCACCGAATCACCAGAATGGCGCACCATGCGCATATTGCAGAAGAACATTATGGAGGCGACAATACAGAACTTGCAACCGGGACATGAATACGAGATCATGGTACTCAGTCAGGACAAATATGGCGACGGCATGTTCAGCAAAACGCTACGATTTTCAACGCAGCGTAAGTTTTGGAGCTCAATATAGAAAAAATATAATTTACACTTTTTTACACGACCCCCGTAGAATCGAGCACAGCAACGAACGAGGCCAACATGCTGCTGCAATCCAATCCGCTGGCGAGCAGCATTAGCGCACCCTATAACCTCACCGCCACGAACAACGTACAAGGTTGGTTGGTGCATTGGCAGGCGCCCAAACGCGGCGCCGAATCGGTACGCCTCTACACGGTGCGCTGGTGGAAGGAGCCCGAACATTTTCTCATCGGCACCATCGAAACCTTCGACAACTTCTATCAGCTGCGCCATCTCAAGGAGGACGCCGTCTTCCAGATACAGGTGATAGCCACATCCATCAACGGCGAGCAAGTGGCCAGCGAGGTGCTCACCATTGAGGTGCCGTCACACCGCAAGACTCGCGCCTTGCTCATCGGCAGCACAGTGGGCATTGCGTTCCTGCTGTGCGCCCTGGTCGCGTTTTTGTACGTGAAGCGCAGTTGCCTGCGACATTTGTTCGACAGCGGCGACAACGACGGCGATGCCAAGGACAGCGAAAAGATGAACAACACCTGAGTATATGAGATCAGCTGGCAGTTCCCTATGCAAGCGGTCGGCGAGAGCCGTTGAAGCGAGCGCGGTAGTTGTAGCAGCGATGACGAACGAGCCAAAGCCACAGCCATAGACACTTTCACCCTTCCATGAACCAAAACAACAAGCCATCAGGCGAGCAACAAGGCTTTATTTATTTTATTTTCTCTTTTAAATAATATCAAATCAACTAATTGTAATTAAAGGAAACCTTAAACCTTATAAAATGTAAAAATTATGTGAAATTATGAACTCGAATGTAAGACATTAACCCCCAAAAAAATTCAGCAATATTATATTCTAATTTCTAATGTAAATGTAAAACTAACTACGGTAAAAAAGTTAAAATAAATTATGGAATAAATAAAATGTTTGCTAAGTTTTCATAGGAAGTATGGGAATAAGTGCTTAGAGAAGTACTCAAGAAGTTAACTCTCAGAAAAAAAGCAAGAGCTGAAAGCAAACAGTATGCTTTGATACTTCCAACAACACTTAAGACCAAATTTAATAGTCAGAAAGTGTTTTTTAGAGCTTTAGCGGATCTATGAGTACCTAAACAAGATCGAATCTATGATATTTTTCTTCTCAGAGATCCAAACAGTCGTAATTATGTATATTAAGTAACTCTAGCCAATATTTTTAAGAGAAAAAAACAAGAAAAAACCTTAAGTAAGGTTACAACAAAGCTATAATAGCCTTAACAAATACAACAATATTCCGATCGTTCGTTTTGAAGGCAACTATATGTTATAGTGGACCGATATCAGCCAAAAATGAGCATCTTCTTGGAGAGCGAAGAACGTGTGCAAATTTTCAGATCAATATCTCAAACACTGACGGGTTCGGGATGAACGGAGAGACAGTCCGACATAGCAAAATTGATACAGCTTGTCAAGCCAAACATTTAGGTATATATGTATGTATATAGATATTTTGTAGGGTCTCAGACTCTTCTTTCTTTGTGACAAACTTCATATACGAGGCTGAGGAGATAAAAAAAGACCAACTGTTCTCCAAAAACAATCAAAGACTTCCTCGGCTGATGGTTAACTGACTACCCAACCAACTCTCTGATTTCGCTCAATAAAATTTGTGGCACATTATAAGAATTTCGACAACGGCTGTTTTCTGAATGCATGGTTAGCAGCCTTCTGTCACTTAGGTTCTGTTAAAAAAATGGTTCTTTACAGAAAGAAGGAGTCTTCGTTAATTGAACCAAAACTTAATTGACAGATGTCTGCTAACCCAACATTGAGAAAACGGCACTCAATAAAATTATTTAAATTACTCACAGCTAACAACTTTTATATTGCAGAGCTTTTCCTGCGTACTGTACCCAAGGAGCTCTGCTATGCTAAAAGCTTTCGCCAACAAAAGCTTTTAGGTTCGAGTATTGGCTAAAAGACAACAAAACTACCAAAGAGAAATGTTAGTAGCGGTAGATCGAAATATGAATTGCTTCACACATACGAGTACATACACACATAATAAACAACTAAATATAAAAATTATGTAAAAATATCGTATATCACCTATCAAACCACTGCATTTAATACAATGTATGCAAGCTTTTAAAGTTATAATTATAATTTGGTATTCCTCATTGAACTGAGTGCAACCTCAAAATAGTGAAATTGAACTTTGACGCCAATTTCAGCTTTTAGCCACACGTGCCATTGGTCGCCACCCACCGAGCTTACTCGGATGCCAAAAAAAGAAGCAGAGAACTCATGCAACCGGTACATTGCTCTAAGATTCATGTGAATGAACTCATCTGTGAATGAATTTAAGTTCTGATAATTGGCATATTGTTCCGAAATGTGGGCGTTGTTGCACTACAAATACGAAGTCTTTGTGCAAACTTGCACGTGCTGCATATATTAACGGTTATCATGTCAATAATACAGCACTGTGGGAACGGCAAGTGTGGCACACTAGTAACGCTGTGCGACCTTTGCCTGTGGGGGAATTTAATAGCAGTATAATAGTGAGACATGAAACAGATGATAAAGGCTTAAAGCCTCACATGGAACTGTGGCACGTAAAATGGAAAACTTTACAGAATTTAAGTTTTCACTCGATATTCCATGTTGAGTATTTAAGCAAGTTCTCAAGGCTGTAACTCCGAAACGATTACTCGGATCAACTTGAAAATTTAAGACAATATTGTAGAGGTGTTGAATATAATAAGACAAAAAAACGAAAATCGATTTTTTTAAATTTTCAATCCGACCTAAGAATACGTTCGAGAAAAATAAGTTCAATAGGTGGCGCTGCTTTCAAAAATGGCCACTAGAGTGCACTGAGGTATAAAAGCTATATTTATACATATTTTTCCAAGAAGTATGACGTTAGTAGATAATTAAGTCCAGAGGCATTTTTGAAGTGTCATAAAGAAAGCAATTGATCCAGCGTTGTATAGCAGATTCAACATCTGTTGTGGATACTATTCAGAACAGATCCCGTAGAGACGTTGTTGAACGCTCAGAAATGTTCAGAAATGCTTCAAGAGCATATTCCTTATATACAAGAGCTCAGCAGGAAGGAAGTTAGACAAGTCTATAAAGAAGAATCTCTAAAATTTCAGGTAAATCGATCCAATAAAAACTGAAAAATCGTGAAAGTTTTTTTGAAAAAGGGGGTTTCTATAAAAACTGATTTAAAATTTCAGTTCCGGCCGAACCAGTTTGGATGTTGGATCAGCAAAATACCTTTTCTCTCTGAAAATAATTTGAATTTTGAAAAATTTTCTTGTAGATCTGGTTTCAAATAATTAAACTTTGAAAATAAAAAATCGATTAAAATAAATTAAAAGGCGTTGTCTATATCGGCATCGTTTATCGGAATTGACATTAAAAAAAGTGAAATACAATAAACAAGTGTGTCAAATATTTCATAACTCAAACGTAAGTATTTTCTCAATTAAAAAATAATTATTATAATTATACATATGCACAAATATATATCGGCAAATATGTATCCAAACATAGCGTAAAACTAGTAAATTGACTCAGGCACTTAACAACAAATACCTCACAAAGTATTAATCATTTTCTTTAGTAAGAAGTTTTCATTGGTAAATAGCAAAACAATCACACAGACTTTATGACAAGCACACTTAATAACACAAAAACAATAGGAAAATGCATGTCAAGTGTTAAGTGTTGAGTGCAAATGTCTGTATGTATTAGTAAGCACCTATTGGCCAGAGCAGCGACTGACATCCAATTACATGCCGATCTTCAATTGAGCACAAATTTCCATTGGACTCGTATCGCATTTCCATTGCCAGCATTTTCACTGTTGCCATTTTCCAATGCACTCAGAAGTCCCCGAACAATGCGCATAAGTCACGTCCGCGCTGGACTTTGAGACCGCTCGTGTACGAGTGCAAGTGCACCTAAGTTGCACCTGAATGCACTCCACACACGACGTACTTCGATGAACGTAACAAATACTGCCTTACGCACACACGCACATAAGTATTGTGAGTGTGTATGACCATGTGTCTGTGTTGTTGATTGTCATACAAGTAAAGTGTGTGCAACATGCTGCAATGAACGGTTCTTTGCAATTGCTTTTGATTTTCTTAACCTCTTTTCGGTTTACTTTGCTCTTTTTGGAACTCAGAACACGCGCACACCTACACACACACACACGCGCGTCTAATGCAGTTGCAGTTCATTTTACTTAACCCTTGGCGCTTAGGTGCATAAACAAGGGCAGAGGGGCACAGAGAGACAACACCCGAACCCACATGTATAATTGGTCAGCGAGAATTTCGTTTTGGGCGTATTCGCGTCTATATGTTTGCTTGAAGACAAATTCATATACATATACACACTTGTAAATAGGTTAACATGCAATTTGCTAATTTCATTCCCCTGTGAGCGGCACCCGAAATTTGTGTGTGACACAACAAGCTGAAAGGTGTCAAATGTGACAGCAAGTACACTGCAAATATTTCGGAACATTTTTGGTAAAAGAAAACACGGCTACAATGGAAGAGGGAGTCTGTTTCGGGGTGAAATTAAATGCTTCAGCATCCAGCATCGCTGAACCCGAGTATTACCTAGAAGCTTTTGAAGGCTGACAAAATGTTCGAAGAGTCAACAGTATCTCCAAGTAGCCATGAACATAGAAATTTCAGCTTTCCTAGTAACCAAATAACTCAACTGCTTGCTCTTTACTTTTATAAAAATCCTTAGTTCTGCCAAATCAATCTGAATCTACCTCAGCACAGCTGAAGCCCACACATTTATAAATAACCTGCTTGAAGTCAGAGTAATTTACCGCGTTAGTTCTATATTTACGGAAATATATTTACAGAATAAGAACCACATTGCATACAGCCCCCTCCTAACACTAAGAGATTATCGCCACTATCTTGTTGTCGTCCTTCCTACTCGTTTCTATTTGCTTACAATATTATTTACAGTGCAGTAAAAGTCGAAAGACCGCAATTGCCAATAGTTCACATTCAATGCGATATCGTGTAATTCAAAACCTTAATTACCAACTAAATTACTTTGCACTCGGTATCGTTTTAATCCGCTTACACGGCTCGTTTGTTCATTTAATTGATGGAAAACAGACATATGTTACCTAAATTTATATACATACATATACTACCGAGTGTTCGAGTGCACTGAGCCATAAATTTTTATTGACAACTGTTGATTTTTATTGTAAGCGGGACTACCTCACTTATCAAGCTATTCTACTTCCTTATGGTCACAATGGAGTGAAAGAGAAGTAGAGAACCCGTTATTATAACTGTTTTCTCACGAATTTAGATAGCTTTACCATTCAATTTTGACAAGAAGATGACGCAGTCCTTCTCCAGTAATGGCAGCTAATGTGATTTCAACCGATTTATATGAACACATAGCGGTAGCGTTGACCGTGTAATATCTGTGAAATATTTTATGAAATTATATACATATTCTCCATTTTGATCCAATATCTTTTGCCATCTTTCATTCCAACACCATACAATTTCTGATCTTTGCCGGCAAAAAACTGGTCCAAGTGGTTTGGCACTCTGATTTGAGCTGAAGGATATTCTAACAAAAAATTTGCATCGACGGAAATAAGTATTAGTCTGAAGTTTCCAAGCGTGGAGAATATGATGGGTGTGTTAACACAAATTATTCAAACTGCAAAAGCTTTTGACGAGTCATAAAACTTGTATGAGATCTCGAGTTACAGTATTCCGTTAAAACACTACACCTTTTCACTCATCAGAAGAGGTCAGCTGACTGTTTGAGCGCTTCACTCAATTTGTCCAGCTGATCAAAATACACTTCAGAGATAATCATGGTATCGTCAAGCAAAAGCTCGAAGTAAGCGATACTTTTGAAACCCAACCAAACTGACATTATAATATATTTTCGTGACCATTAGCCTTCGAAGTGGTATTAGCTGGAACAACCCTTTTACACCATGATCGCTTGCGTTTTATATTCAAGTAAACAACTCACCCACAACAACGGGATTCAAAACTTGATTACTTCTTTGACGTTTGATAAGCAAAACATAGTCGTTGATGCGGCCAATCAAATTTTGTTCTGTAAGAACATAAAGAATCCATATGCCAAACTCTAAAATTAATTGCAAACCTTGCATGTGCTTACAAACGGTCGCGTTAGACAAATTTGGCCCTTCAGCAATCTCTCGAGTTGTTTATTTTAACAACATTGAAATGAAGAGTTCTTCTAGTGTCACAACTAAGCTGCTTATTAAAAATTCTGTCAGTACAAGCGTAAACTTTATCTGGCTATTAATTCAACAGATGTCAAGACTGAACCGTTAACAACAAAAAAACCACAAACTGAAGAATACAAGAGTAGAAAAGCCTGTACATACATATGCATGTATAACATTAGCTCGAACTTTTAAGTTTTCAAGAACTTATTTGTGCGAAGAAAATGTTGTCAAGAACGATATGCATTCACTATTTAGGTCAAAACCAGTCTCTTACCACAGTTAGACGTTTGAAGGGAGCAGCTCTACTCATCTCATTGTGTTTTGTATGATCAGATATAACTAAATCCACGGAAACCAAGCAATTATATATACAGTTGAACTTCCCTAACTCGAATCACCATAATTCACAAAAAAAAATCGCCATTAGCAACAACTCGGAGAGTGTTCAAATTATAGCTTGTACAAGAACTGCAGTCGTTCGATCTTCCTAAGCGACATCGCTTCGCTTTATAAGCTCTTAAAAAATTCCAAGAAAATCCGACTTTATCGAGAGATACTTTGTGCAGTAATAAGACCCATTTCTGGCTCATTGCGTACCTAAAGCCGAATTTCCGCATTTGGGACGAAGAGCAAACTGAAAAGATTCAAGAGCTGCCATTTCATCCAGAAAGCACAATTTTTTGATGTGGTCATTCCTAATCGGGTTGTGTAAGTTGCTGATCGACATATTCGACAAAATGTTTGTTAGGAAAACGGAAATCATTACATATATGTAATTTATAGGAGTTGGGGGTAGTATCGACCCGATTTGATCTTATTTTACTAATAAAATTTTCTCTTAGATTCATTAAGGTACCTCACATACTGACACCAATCATATGAAGAAAGGTCACCCGGAAGTTTTACTATACAATACATATATGTACATATTTTAGTTATATGGGGGCTAGGTCCAGTTTTTGACCAAGTTTATCAATTTTAGGCACGAAAACATACTGTTATCAGCAAAACTCGTCCTCTCGTTTTCATAGAGATTAGTCACATATTTGCCGATATATGCGGAATAAAATCGATTTGTAAGGTATATGGGAGCTGAGGGAAGTAGGGACATGATTCAACCCATTTTTGACACACAGACATACCATTGTCAGAAAAGGATTATACTTGAATTTAAATTATATATTTCACACATTGAGCGATATTTTCGATCAAAAGTAAACTTTAGGTACTGGTGTCCAAATATTCGGTACCTAGGCCTTCAGCAATTTTAGGGGGATTTGAACAATCTTTTGTCATAAGGTGGCATACTCTAAAGGGATTATTAGTGGAAAGTTTCATCCCTTTATATTAATTTCTTCTTGATTTGTATATACGGAAGGTGAAAGAGTCAAATGAAATTTAAAATTGTTTTGTGGGCTTCACAAACTTTTCGAACACGAAAGGTTGTATTTTCGCAGCTAATCTTTGCCTTCTCGCCGATTAAAAAGTATTATAACAATGAAGTAAGTTCGCACACACACACATACATGCATTCGTACTTGCATGTATGTTTTTGATTGTCGCCGCTGGGTTTTTGTTGCCTTCGGCAGCGCTTCGCATGTGTGACTATTTGATAAGCGAGTTGACAAGTGTTCGTTTTAATGCCGTTTAATCGCGATAATCGTTGCTACTTAGCTTAAAACAATAGTACATGACTTTGTGAATGTTTGCAACGTCATTTCGTCTCTTTTGTTGTTATCATTAAGTGTTTCATTGTTCGTATGTACTCGTTGTCGTGTTGCAATAACAAAGCATTTGTTAGTTGATTGTTAATAAAACGCTTAACAACACTAACTGATAACGGCGCTAGGCATTATTGTAAATTACTATTGAGCAAATAATTGGTGAATATTGATTTGAACTTGATTACTTTATATAAATACGTGTATTAGTGTCAATTACTGAGTGTAATATCTGATTATGGCAATTAATATGAAGATATAGAGTCTTTGTCAGATTGAAGATAATTTTGGAAAAAAACTATTAAAATGCAAAGAAATTATCTTTTCATGAAAATAATTGGTTAAATTCTGATTTTTCATGAAAATATAATTAAAATTTTTTTTTTAAACAACTATAATGTACAGTATGTATATAGACTTCAAACATTTTTATAGAACTTTTAAGTTATTTTAGAGGTTAGGTTTTCGTCTTCTTCCGCTGGCGCCCTTCAAGCGTGCTGAAATTCGATTTTCAAGCGTTTAAACTGCTTATGATTGTTACTATATTATGTAACGGTTTTTATTTTCTTCTTGAATTTTCCGTCACAAAGGCATTGAGCAGCATGAGGTATCCTAAATCATTCACTTAATCACCGGTAGTCTGCTAGAAACTCAGGTGTTTTATAATGGAAATTATCTTTATGAACTTAAATCAGCTGATGCAGAGTTGGCTAATTTTTAGCATACACGATTCCACGATCAAAGCATGTGCGAGAGTTATAAATCTTATCTCGGTTTAGCCAAAATCCTAATCGTTTGAATACGACTTCGATTATGTTAGAATGCTCGTATTTCTGCAAATAATCCAGATAGAATGCTACTGTATCCAAGTGAGTCACAGTCGGACGCCAATAAACACATTATCTGCATTTAGTAGGAAACACTTTATCGGAATACTTATACGTATAAATACAACCATACATACCTACATACATGTCAGTTGGGAATTCAGCTTTGAGCTCTAAATTGGCTATTGGAATTTGTAGATTATACAAATCTTATATTTTTCTTATAAATCTATTTATAATTGTGAGGCTAATGAATATTTATATTCAAATAAATAAATCGCATAAATTTTAGTGCAAATTTATTTTACTGTAAACACAAAAACAACGAACGATGACGCAAAACCCCTGGGGACTTCGAGTGCACGCGCACCCAGCTGCTGCAGAGCAATGACTTACAGCGTATGGAGTCTTCAATGCGAATAGTAAAACAGATCGGCATGCAAATCTAGGAATAATGACTACTCTCTGGCTGCTGCGTTTTGCTAATGTAATGTATTCGGTCGCATGAATACGGAAATAAATGTTGAATTCTGTAGAAAGTGCTAGCTAGGATCTAACTAGTATGGATGAAGAGAGTTTAAACTTATTCTAGAGAGGATCATAGGTGATTTTGGGTAACTAGGGGCTATAATACCCCGCAAATATTTTACAAAAGATTCATCAGTTTATATGTCAGCTATATGCAAGAATAGTCCGATATCGTTCGTTCCTACATATGAGCAGCTGCTTGAAGAGAAAAGATGGTGTACAAAATTTCTGATCAATATCTTAAAAACTGAGGAACAAACACAAACACAATACACAAACAAACAGAGGGACATGGCTGAATCGACACATCTCGTCATTCTGATCATTTATATTTATGTATACATATATTGTGAAAATGTATTTCAAACGAAAAACATTTAGTAATTCATCGATATTTAGTTTTTCGCCTTCAAAGTAATCCGCTTTTTGGGATGGCCTTCAACTCCTTCAGCGAAAATTTATCTCTGCGATCGACAAAAAACGAATTCCATTTCGATGATAGTTGACTTGTTTGCATGCCAAACTCATAAACCCATGTCTCATCGGCAGTTATGCTCTCCATGAATGTGGGATCGGAATTCGTACGACCAAGCATGTTCAAAGAGACCTATTTATGGTGCTCTCCTTGAAAAAAAAAAATCAACTTAATCACGACGAGTCGAATAATAACCCGTTTCATTCCCAAAATATGTACCAAAATCATTCGAATGAACTTGCGAGAGATATAGAGCTCTCTTACCATCTCTATAACACTTTCCTGACGGACGATTTTCAAGCATCATATAATTCACTTTTTTAACATTTTCATCAGTTGAAGAAGTCGAAGGTCATCCAGAACGAGGCATGTGTTCAACGATATCTCGATCATTTTTGAAGGCTTGCATCACTCGTAGGCTTTAGGACATTTTCGTATCTGTGATTACTCCGAACCTTAAAACACAGCAGTTATGGCATCGCTAGTAAAGATTTTCGGTTGCTTGGATTGTAGAAAAAGTGGACAGTTCACTAGTTCCTGGAGTTCATACTACTAAGACTTCTTCTTCTTCTTAATTGGCGTAGACACCGCTTGTGTGATTATAGCTTTGACTAAGACTATTATTTGTAAAATAGTTTAAAACTAATTGATGTTAAGTGAGGGTACATTAAAAATTCGTACTTTGTCAGATGCATGTCAACTAAGGATATGTAGTCTACTATGATTATAGGCTTTACTAGCTACCGCTAAATGCAAATCGTTGCATTTTCAGTGCAACAATGAATATTTTATTAGCAACTTTGCATGTTTTATATGCATGGTAACAGTATAAAGTTCACATTGATAGTTATTCAGTGCAATAACTGTTGCTTTTCGTTACTTTTACTTAGTTATAAAATAGTACAAAGCAAAAATCTAGGATAGGGCTGCATTTTCCTTAAGCCTAAATTTGTAAAAAGTTGCGAAAGGTGGTGGAATAACAATAGTCTTTTGGTTCTGTTAACATCTCAATAACGATTCTTCAGCTGTGGGCTGTTCTTAAAACTCTCTAATTTCCGTCTCTAATATTTAAAAATATTTACTAAGTAACAAATCGCTATATTGTCATCAAAAATCATTTCTGCTCTAAGTCTAAGCCCTGATTCAGTAAAATTATATTTTCTCACACATGAATGAGCCTTATTACAGGCACGCAACCACATACATACATACGGCCTTAGTTCATATGAACTCAGAACAATATGATATCATTATTATTGATTTATATATTTAAATATGCTTGCATGTAATCAGCAGCAATTTTAAACTACTCGCACTACAGTTTGGCGAGTAATTGGTTTGGGTGCTGATGCACCTAAATATCACACACGCTCGCATGTGTGTCTGTGAGTTTATTAATATTTCTGTTTGACAGCTAAACTTTGCTCCCAATTAAATACTTTGTTTTACTTTAATGTTTGTAATAAATCACTTTTTTCTAATAATTGGAGAAAAAGTTTATATGTAAATATGCTTTGAATAACGATAATTGCTTAACACATTTAGAGTAATAAGTCTGTTATGAAGTAAATTTTTTAGAATTCTCGGCTTCCCGAGAGGCGATGTAAGCGCCTGAGTAAAGATTGAATTTCAAAACTACTTCATAATATCAAAGAAAATAAATCAACCGTAACTGAGGGTTTAGACGAAAACCGTGAAGAGTCGATTCAGTGCCGTTCACAGTAACTCCTACTGACGTATGGAACGACTTTGCGCATTTTACGTCGAGATCTTAAATTAAAGGCGTACAAAACACAGCTTTTGCAAGAACTGAAGTCGATCGACCTTTACATGGACTATTGAAAAATTCCAAGAAGATCAGCCGTTTTCGAGCCAAATTTTGTTCAGCGATAAGGCCCATTTCTGGCTCAATGGTTATGTAAACAGGCAAAATTGCCGCATTTGGGACGAAGAGCATCCTAAAGAGATTCAAGAGCTGTCATTTTATTCATAAAAAACAACGTTTTAGTATGGTTTGTGGGCCGGTGGAATCATCGGTCCAAATTTCTTCAAATAGATGCCGGTGAGAACGTAACCGTCAATTTCGATTGTTATCGCGCCATGATAACCGCCTCTTTGATGCCTGAAATTGAAGCTCACGGTCTCGGCGACATTTGGTTTCTCCAAAACGGCGTCACATCCCACACATTGCGTCAGTTAATGGAGTTATTGAAAGAACACTTCGGTAAGGAGATAATTACACGTTTCGGGCTGGTCATTTGAGCACCAAGATCGTGTGATATCATACCGTTATTTTTTTTCTGTGAGAATATGTCTTGTATAAAGTCTATGCGGACAAACCCGCTTCGCTTCTAGACTTGGAGCAATCGAACTGTTCGGACTGGACTCAACGGATGGACTCTCTGAGACGTTGCATTGGGAAGAGATAATCCTCAAAGCGAAACAATGTCCTTTCGAATGATAATAAATGTCAACATTAAATTTAAAGCGTATGTGCAATATGGAACCTCGAAATGTATCACCCTTTAAAGTAAACTTCAAAGGATGGAAAAAAACTGTTGGAATCTTAAAATTATTGAAATAGAGATAGCGATCCTTGCTAAGAAAGTTTGACAGCATTTTATATCTCTCCGTTCGTCTATCGAAAAGCATATAGTAATCTATGCCACGTATCATTTTTGACATATTCTCAAACACTACCATTCCTGAGAATAATATTCTACCATTATATGTACAGCCAGAATGATGTAGCGTATTCTTCAAGCCCTTGAACGAAATCTGTCAAATATAAACAGAAATATTAAAAAAAAAAAACACAATTAACCTTTAAAACTCCTCTTTGAACTTAGTTATCTTCAAGTAGGGCGGCTTTAGCCGTAGATAAGAAACACATCTATATTTTAGAATGATTTCACTGCCAGTTTATGACTAAATAAATAGAACAAAGTTTCAAATCTTAGTTAAAATGAGGAAGCGTTGCAAAAATAGCAAAAAATAAGAAAACACAGTTTACTTCGCTCTCTTTCCGTATGAAAAGTCTCCACAGCGCCAAGATAAGGCCGCCAGTGCGCGCTCTCGAGTGCTGCAATGGCACACGCTAGTCAACCGCTGAGTGCACATGCACCGGACTTTCTTAAAGCACGAGCAACATGTAATTTAATAATCTACTTGCTGGTTGCTGCTTCTAGTTTTGCGAAAGCAGACACAGATGGTCTGCAGTCAATGAATCGAATCAGTTGCTTTGTTTTTCAAGTTGCTCAATAGTGATTTTCTGAATGTAAATAAATAAACAAATCGGAATACGCGTGTGTGCCAATAAAGTTTTACGTAAAAGCGGGAAATATTAAAAGAAATATTTTTTCACATACTGGTATGTACATAAGTATGTATGTTGACTCATCATTTAGCATAGCCATAAATACTTGTGGTCAGAACATAGCAGGTATTTATTAGGAAATACCTCTAGTGGCAAGAATTTAATTGCACAATAATGCTTGCTCTCCAAATAAATCTCTCTAATTAAAAGCGAGCAAAATAGTGTTGATCAAAAGCTGTGTGCTAATCGCTTGTGGAGTAGAGTACAATTGCACTTAAAATGTATTTTCAGCCGACAATGTCATAAGAAGATTTTTAGTTATGCCTTAGGAAAGTGAAAAAATTTTAATTTTATAATTAATCGACTTAGGCTTTCGCTATAAAGAAAAACACACAGGTAAGTAAAGATAAAGAGTGTGCTATCTTTTATTTCGAACAACTTGGAAGCGATAGAGTTGGTTACTTGTGGCTTGGAAATGTTAGCTTAGTGTAAGTCCAAGGAGCGAGCACTCCATTTCTTGCCTTTTATGGAACTAAAAACCCCGCCTACATAGTTTGAAAGTGATACTTCCGCTTTCTTAAGATCTCAGAAGTCCTCAAGTAAGCGAAATGGCTGCATATTTTTGTTTCTGAGTGACTAAATTGTTGTGAAGAGTGCACTCTAAATCTAGCAGCAACTAAGTCATTATTTAAATTGAATAAAGTGACTGCAAAATATGCGCAGGCATGCGTGTGAGCTTCGCAAGTGTCTCTAGAATTGAGCATGTGTTTCTGACAGCGAGTAAATTACACACAGCTGCCAACGCTGATTAGATATTGTTCGGTGCAGGTGAACTTAAAAGTCCAAGCAAGCGCCTGCACAGCTCAGCTGCTGAATCTCTGACTGACCAACCGACAACAGTCCGCACGAAATTTGCTGCCGCTCGAAATAACCCGCTCTCGGTGCTCTGCTTCATTGCTCCATAATAAGCAAATAACTGCGCTCTATAGGAACTTAGTATAAATTACATTTTCTATTTATTGTGTTTTTAGTGGAAATACATCGCTTCTTTGCTTCAGCTATTATTTCAATACAGACTTCGGCAGTCAAGCGTATAAATGATAATGTAAACATACTCGTATATACTTGTATATTAAGCTGAGTTTTTAACAATCAAAAAATGATGCGTGTAAATATGTCTAATGTACTAGATATATGGCTTGGCTTACTCGATAGTGTTAGTCCGACTTCTAGTTAGAATTTTGTACTTTCGTACCCGGTTCCAGTTTTAAGACAGTTTTAATGGGGGTCATTAAATGATTGCGAAGTGCAGAAATGAGAGAAAAAATAATTAACTCTTCATGAATCATTTTGATAGCTACATTTACGTACAGGGTGCACGATAATTCACTAGAAAAAGAGTCAGCTTTTAGTATTTGGAGTATTTTTATTGAGTCTCTTTGGCCATACATACATACATACTTTGTTTTTCTGAATAGTTTGCAAAACAGGGTGACATTGTAATGAAATCATGAAGTGTTAAGATAAGATTTTTTCACAGATATATCTAAGGGTGATCCATTTTGAGGTACCTACATTTTACTTTAAGAAAAAAACACAGAACATTCTATGGCATTAATTTTTTGAAAATTATCTCTTTCAAATGTTGGCCGCGGCTATGTATCAGATGGTCCATTCGTTGAGTCCATTCTTTGATGACTCGTTGGAGCATTTCAACTGCTAACTGGCAAATGACACGTGTCATGTTTTACTCCAATGTCTGATTCGAGCGGGAATGTCCGCATAGTTATTCGACTTCACATATAACCACAGAAAATAGTCTAATGGTGTGATTGGTGGCCAGTAGGCTCGATCGAATCGTGAAATTATCTGCTCACCAAAGTGTGCTCTCATTGATTGATGCGATGAGTAAGAAGTGGCGTCGTCTAGTTGAATCCAAATGTAGCCGAGATCAGATGCTTCAATTTCAGGCATGAACTAGTCAATTATCATGGCGCGATAACGGTCGCCATTAACGGTTACCTTCTCACCGGCATCATTTTTGAAGGAATGTGGAACGGTCCACAAACCACACTAAACCGTTATTTTTTCTGAATGAAATTGCAGCTCTTAAATCTCTTCAGGTTTCTCTTCGACAATTTTTGCTGTTTACATACCCAGGAGCCAGAAATGGGTCTCATCGCTGAACAAAATTTGGCTCGAAGGCGTCCGATCTTCTTGGAACTTTTCAAGTGTATTTTGTACACTTTCAATTTACGATATCAACGTAAAATTCGACCAGTCCTTCCATACGTCAGTCCGAGTTGATACGAACGGCGCCGAATCGACACTCCACGGTCTTCGTGTACACTCTCAGCTACGGCTGCTATATTTTCTTCATAACTGACTATAACTTGATACGTCTCATGCTCGAGCTGTCAAAAAAATGCTATTGAAAAAAGTACCTCTACTTGGATCAGCCATTATTATCAAATTAAATTTGTCGAAAGATACTAAGATGATGTTAGCTACTTCCAAATTTAACTTGTGTCTGGCCACAGCGGAATTATCGGAAATTCGAAAGCCGATGTGCTCGCAAGAAATGGCAATCTTATCCAAATCCCATTAGGATGGAAAGGAGCAGGTATTGCTCTGTGGTCAAGCACCCGGGCGCTGGATCTCGCTTAAGTTCAGTAAGAGTTGGTTAACAACCAGCTCTTTTGGGGTTGCGAAAGCCTTGTGGCCCAGAATGGTACCCAAAAGGTTCATGGAGCTACTAGCTCTTAGCAAGGCTCACATCCCAGCAGCGATAGTCGTCCTAACTACACATTATCCTATAGGCACTCGAGCGATGAGGTTAAAGAAAGGAAGAACGCGACTCGTCAAAGCTACAATAAAGAGTATGAAGTGGAAATATCTCTATCTCGACACTTTCTCCTTCACCCTCCAGTTTTCGCCAGACTCAAGTTGAAGCATCTTGATTGCCCTGCTTTCTACGAACCTTGCGAATCGGTATTAGCCAGCTCAATAAATTTGTGGCTGGCGATTTGTAGATGTACGACGGTCTTCTTGATCCGTACTTAGGAGTTATGGGCATCACAACAGACAATCGTTTCTAGCTCTCCAAGTGGGATTATACGCGGTCTCATGAACATCAGCATACTTACTTAACCTAACCTAACCTAACCTAAGATGATAAAAGAATAGACTACGAATAACCAGAGGGAGAGGTTTATAAAAGTTAGTCTTCTATTTAAAAAAAAATAAACCAATTATGAAATAATCATAACTTGACTTCAACCACGATATATTTCCAGTTTCAGTCAACAAAAGCAGATCACTTTATGGTAATCAATCTAGGGAATCTAATTCTGAGCCGCAAAGGTATGTCAAAACCTTAACAAAATTGGTCTAGCAAACAAAACTATTTCCGGACTTCAAGAGGCGCGAAAATTACCACTCAACTCTTCTTACCTCCATAAAGATATCTAAATTAATGGCAAAACATCAAAGCGATAAGAAAATTTGAATTGCTAATCAAATTTACTGTTAAACAACGATAACTGAAAATTTGCAAACCATTTGTCCAATCATCATCATTCCATAATGCTTGTAAAGCGGGCATACAACCACCCAAAAACACGCACACACAAACACAAGCGCAAATGAAACGGTATCAATGCTGGCGCAGGAAATCAATTGAAATGTATACAGAAAATCATTTGAATACAAAGCGAAATGTTTAGCAACATTTGCATCAACACACAACGCACTCTCACACACACACACACACGCGAGCGCACACCTACAGATTTGCAGCAGCTGCTGCTATTCTCCGCGCTTCTCAACAGTAGCGACTGTTTTATATGATTTCGCGTTGGCACTCGAGTCAGTTCTTCTTTGTTGGCGCTACGAAGCAGCAGCAACAGCGGATTTCGCGCGTCGGCGGCGTATAAAATACAGCTAATAAATATAAATGTAGTGTGTACCTAGTCATGCGCGAGTAAAATAGGCGGATTTGGGTTAACGCAGCGACGATTGATAGCGCGCGTCTCGCCAAATCGCTACTTCGGTAGCGCGCTCACAGTCGCTAATAATCGTTAACGACAGCACTCCGCTCAGCGCGCGCTCACACCTACACAACCACTTGCATGTACGTGCTCACCGCTCAGGCCACCCACCGCCAGTCGCACGACCGCAAAGCCAAAGAGACCAACCACAAGAGATACACATCATTCACACAATTCACATCCGCCTTTGTAAGCTGGGAGGCAACGAACCAGCAAGCGAGCACAGACAGACGACAGCGTCGGCAGCACGACGCATCAGCTGAGCCGTACACAGTCTAGCTGTGAACTGTGGTCTTGGGTGGACGCTCTGTGAGCCACTTTTGCTTTTATTTTCAAACAAAATTAAGAATAACAATAGAAACACGGTTGCTGCCGCTTTGTAATCGTCGGTGGCTACCTACCACACCACAAAGAGCTGATGATTCTTCAGTCTGCCAAAGCGCTCGTGTCACGTTGGTGGTGCATGCGAAAAGCATAAAGCGAAGAATGAAAATTTTCTAAAATACAAATAAGTAAATAATTAAATAATAATGCAAATAAGTATATAAATTTGGGTGCTGCTTTGTTGCCATTAAATTAATTTCTGTTTGGCGTTCGGTGCTCGCGAACAGAGACGCGGAAAACGTTGGGCGCGTTTGAAGAAACAAGCAGAAATCATACGTGTGTTGAAATGAATTAATGTGTTCGAAATCATAACAAAAACAATGCAGCGCGTGTGTGTGTGCTCCGCCATAAACTAAACAAATTACGAAAGACGCCAGAAAAGCTGGCGCTCCAACTGAAAATAAGCATATAAATAAAAAAATAAATAAGCCAAGGGCGGCGGAGTGTTGAGTTTACAAACAGTGTGTGCATTTTACATATCGAGATTAGGGCCAAGCGCAGCGAATTCTTCTAAAAGTGTGTTCATTGGAAATAGAATTCGAGCGTTTTGTGTTGAAGTCAACAAGCAATAAAGTGGCGGGCAGCAGAGCTGTGCAAAGAAGTGCTGTTAGATAGTTCCAGCGCGGCGCGGCGGTCACATCAGAGTAAAGTACGTAGTCTCAATAAAACACTAACAAAATTTACATAAATAAATTAAGCAAATGTAACTGTGTGCTGAGCAAGGCAAGCGAACACGAGCGCGTCCAGATACACATGCGAGCGTGAGCGCAGCAAGACAGCTAGACAATTTTTAGAGTCTGACCAGCTGTGTGCTGCCTTCCTCGCGGCCCCCCCGCCAATCAGTCACTGATGGTCTGGCGGAGTATTTATTGTTTACTGACGTCTGATTTGTATATTTGTATATTGCTGAATGCTTACAATGGCTATCGGGAAGGCATATGCATATGTGAGTATGTAGAACTGATGTGCGAAGCTGCGTGCAGCCACTGACTGATTTCTCAACTATGAATGGTATTTTTAGAGAACATATGAAGGGAAAATAAAATTATATTCTTTCAACATATTTTTTCAAGCGCTTATAGCGAGGGCATACAGATCTAAAATGACTAAATTTTTACATTCACGCAGAAGTCAACTTACAGAAACGTTCTTTATATTTTCATTTGCTGCTCCCTTTCTTGCACTGGTGGTGGTAAGGTGAAAAATAGCAAGAAAATATGAACAACACGCAAGCAACAACACATATAGTCACACAATAATAAAAACAAAAACAGTTGCAACAGACCTGCAGGCCCCCTTATTTGCCATAACAACCACCCCGTGTGAGGCGCCCGGAAAAACCTGGCCAAGGTGCGACTCATAGACAAACTCGCTGCAACTAACATCCCTTCACAAGTCATGTCACTGCGTATACCCTCTAGTCACCCCATAATATTCAATTTCGCGTGCATGTGTGTGTGTGTGAAGATTGCAGCCGAGTGCATTAGCGCGTTGCTTATCAGCTGTTGGTAACAAAGTTCTTTGACAAATTGGAAGCATATTTTGGGGTAAAGAAGAAAGCATACAGCAGCTTGAAGCCCAAAGCAAATAAAATCTAACAAAATAGACGAAGTTTTAAGTCTAATTCCTTCTTTACTACTTCGGATACACAATTATCTTATTATTATTTTATATACTCTGTTTTCGTTGTTGTTATAGCGGAGTGAAACATCATTGTATTCTCTTCGCTTTCGCTTTCACTGCTTGCTTTACATTCAAATGCATATCATTGATTAAGAGAGCTTAAGCGTAGATTGTAATGTGAGTGGATAAATGTTGAATTTGAGAGCGTCTTACAAAGAATATTACATGTGGGATGCTGCATGGTATTGAGTACAAAATGCAATTTAGTTATATTGTTAATAGCACGGCTACTCTCTACCGGTTATAATATGAAATCGAGAGTGAAAACTCTCATTTTTGTTAAACATATCAAAATTGTATAAACATATTTCGGTTAGTCAAGTAGAGTGTATTTATTTCATTCTTTAAATTCTTTTTATTTATATACACTAATAATATTCAAAAAAGTCAGATTCGAAAATTTGATTCATACTCGGTATTTAGCATTGTACTGCGGCTGCGCTTCCTTATTTTGTATGTGACAGAGATGCCAACCTTGCCCTAATTATGATTCGCAAAACTTCATTATTTGTGCTGAAAAATCCCCCTATGACTTTAATCTATCCTTTGACTTTAATGCCCGGTAAAGTAGTATGAGGTTTCGTATTTTCTTGTTTCGAGTAGCGATATCGAGCTGTTATTTGTTAAATAACTTCTAACCAATTGATGGGTTAACAATATTGACTTCGAAGTTCTCGTCTAGGTTAGGTTAGATTTGTTAAGGGATTACAGGAGTTTCCTCGGAATTTTCAACAATTTTTTTCTCATATAAAAATTAAATATTTTATTCGAATTTTTTATTGCTACAAACATACACTATTAGGAAAGAAATTCTGATTTTTGAAAAAAAAAAATATTTTATCTCAAAGATCTTTGTAAAATTTCATTAAGATTGGTTGAGTAGTTTTCGAGAAATCTTACCAACCGACTTCAAAACACGGTTTCGAGAAAAACGCGTTTAAAGTCGGCACACTTAGCCTAGCTAGCCTCGAGCAAACAAGTTCTCAAGACTGCATCTCGGAAACTATTACTCGGATCAACTTGAAAATTTAGGTCAATATTCTATTCTATTGTTGTAAAATTTAATAAGGCAATAAAAAAATTCGATTTTTTGAAACCCGTAATCCCCATTGTCTGTTGTGATGTCCTAGGTATGGATCATAGAGCCTAACACAAATAAAGTGAGGCATCTCAGTTCACCGCGCAAAAGTAATGATTTTCATGAAATGCCAAAATAAGGGCTCAGACATCTTATGTGTAGCATGGGATGACCGATTCGTTTAATGGTTGCGTTCGAACTGAACTCTTCTTTATTTTTCTCTACACTTTCATGTCGCCAGTTACAAGTTTAAAAACTCAGGGTTCCTTATTCGAGTAACATTAAAATAAGGTATGATACATATTCAAAAGTACATCAGGGTTGCTTATTGGAGTAACATTAAAATAAGGTATGATACAAATTCAATAGTACAACAGGATTGCTTATTCAAGTAACATTAAAATAAGGTAACGATACAACATAATACAGTAACCATATTTATATTGCTACAATTCGGCCGTCCTGACCATGAGATCACCTGATCTCAAGTGACTGACTAGACTTCGCGTCCTTTGAACCATGGTTTTATATTTCCAACTGCCCATACCCCGTGGTATGGGACTCGAGACTGTTGAAACCCGTCGACATCTCTAAGTAAGTAACGATCGTTTCGTAAAACCTTTTCAATACAATACGGTCCCTTAAATTTAGGAATCAGTTTTTTAGACACCCCTACGTGAGAATCGAAATTTTTTATAACCACATAATCTCCCTTTACATATTTTCTTGGCGCTCGCCTTTTTTTATTAACAAATTTTGTATTATACTGTTGCAACTGTTCTTGTTTTACACTCGCCTTCTCACGAATATCCTGCAAAATTCGATTTTCACATGACTTATCAACTTCTCTTAAGTTTTCTTTCAGCGAATCAACAACTTCACCTCTTTGATTTACACCGAATAACATTACGCTCGGGTGCTCCCCGGTTGTCCTATGTATCGTGTTATTTAAAGCATGCTCTATACTTTCTATTACCGCATTCAAGTTGTATCGTTTATCTGTATTTAACATTTTTGATATCATTGGCCCCAAACTCCTATTTACCCGCTCTACCTGACCATTTGCCTGTGGAGAACCTGTAGCGATCTTAATATGCTGAACCGAGTTTTGTTCTAAAAATTCTTTAAATTCACCAGATGTAAAACAACTTCCTCTATCAGACACAATGCATTTAGGACGACTGTAAATCCGGAAATAACTTTGCAACGCTTGAATCGCTTCTCTAGTATTTGTTGTTTTGGTAGGGTAAAGTCTGACAAATTTTGTAAATGCATCAATGACGACAAAAATGTGTTTCGTTTTTAATGAGTTATCAATCGGACCGAAGTGGTCAATGTGAACAACTTCGAAGGGAATTCTTCCTTTTGGAATGCTATGTAAAAAACCCTCCTGCGCCCCACTTTTGGAAGAGAATACAATACATTTCAAGCAATTTTTTATGTGTCTATCAACCTTTTCTCTCAACTTAGGGAACCAATAGCTTTTCGATATTAATTCTACTACTTTATCTATTCCAACATGGCCAACCTCGTCATGATATTTGTAAATTACATTACCCTCCATATCTTGTGGAACACAAAATAAAACTCTGCCATCATTTTTTTTTCTGTACAAAACCCCATTTCTCATCTCAAATAATTTATGTTCTTTTTCTTCTAATAGTCTTTTCCACTTTTTTAAATTCTCATCTCTTCCTTGACATATAATCAAATTTTCTTCAAAGGTATTTGTTTCTACTACTAGAATATTACTGGACCGACTTAGAGCATCAACATGCTGCATGTGTTTTCCCGCTCGATGCTCCAACGTATAATTGAAGTTTTGTAATTCTAAAGCCCATCGTGCTATTCTAGGGTTAAGTTCTTTTTTATTCAATGTAAGTGCAAGTGAATTACAATCTGTTATGATCTTGAAGGGTTTTCCTTGAAGGTACACACGAAATCGTTTCAAAGCACTAACTATTGCTAAAGCTTCCAACTCGAAGCTGTGATATCGTGACTCTGCTTCTGTAGTTCTTTTCGAAAAATAAAAAATTGGGTGCATCTTTCCATCTTCTTTCCGTTGCAATAAAATAGCCCCTAACCCTATCGAACTTGCATCACAATGTAACTCGGTGTAATCATTCGGATCATACAACGCAAGTACCGGGGCGCCTAGCAGTTTAGATTTCAAAAGCTCAAAGCATTCTAATTCTTTTGCCCCAAACGAAAATATCTTTTCCTTTTTTGTCAAGTCGAACAGAGGCTTTGCCAGAACAGAAAAATCCTTCACAAACCTCCTGAAATACGAACACAAACCTATGAAACTTTGTACTGTATGAACGTTTTTTGGCACCGGAAAATTTTTTATCGCTTCTAGTCCTTTGTCATCCGCCCTTATTCCTTCACCGTCAACAATATAACCCAAATAATTCACGCTTGTTTGTAGAAATTCACACTTGTCTAACCTTAATTCAAGTTTATTTTGAGTTATCTTATTTAATACTTTTTCTAGAATTTGGAAATGGTTCTCTAAATTTTCGGTTGCAATCATGATATCGTCTAAATACACTATAACTTCTCCTTCTTTTATCATTTCTGCAAATATTTTGTGTATAAACCTTTGAAACATCGATGGTGCATTTTTAAGTCCAAAAGGCATTCTCGTGAATTCAAACTGGCCCAACGGAGTCACAAAAGACGTATATCTCTCTGATTCTGGATGCATATAAACATGAAAAAACCCATTCTTAAGATCAAGCTTTGTGAATATTTTCTTTTTCGCTAACCGGTCTAACAAGTCATCAATTAATGGAATCGGATAATTATCTTTCGCGGTTACTTTATTCAACGTCCGGTAATCTACACACATTCTAAGATCTCCCGTTTTTTTTTTTACTAATACAATCGGCGACGCATATTCGGACTCGCTTGGTTTGATATATCCCTTTGCTAAATACTCATCTATCAACTTTTGCAACTCCCCTTTTTCTACATACGATAATCGCCGCGGGGAATAATGAAAAGGTTTTATGTTTTCTAATACGAGTCTCATGTTACACTTTACCAATGGTTCATCAGGACGTTCGGCCTGTACATACAGTTTTGTAAATATTTTATTTAATTTTGTACAAATTGAATGTGATATATTTTTTCCCACATTCAGACTTAGTTCTTTCCCTTTATCAAAATCAATAAGCATTAACCATCTTATATTTCTAGAGCTTTCATTATTTTCACTATTACTTTCCACTTCATTAATTTGATCTAATTTCTTATCACCCAATTTTTTAATTTCATCAACAATACAATTTGTAACCATATTTGCTTTACATCGACTATCACTCAAATTATTTTTCCGATCAATTATCTCTTTTCTTTTATTCACATCAGTTAACGTTTTATTTCTATTTGCATCAACTATCATTTTCCTATCATTTGTTTCGTCAACAATACACTCAGTTTTATTTATATCACCCACTTTTGTTTTTCTATCATTTGTTTCACTTAACGTAACTATACACTTTTCTACTTTACAATTTTTGTTACAATCTTTTTTGAACCCGCCCACTTTAGGTTTACCTTCATCGTTTACGCTTGCATATTCAACACTGTTATCATCAACACTCTTTTTTAACTTAATTAATGTATTCTCTTTGATCTCATCCTTGCATATCAAAACTAAATTACTTGCTTTGAAAAAGTCTCTACCCAAAACTACGTCATACCCCATAGTCTCATCGGCCACTACGATCAAATTTATATTGACAAATTTATTTTCAAAACAAACATTACAATTAAATTCACCAAACATTTCTAATTTACTTTTATTTAAACCAAAATATGGAATACAAACTGAAAAATTATCATTAAATTCAATAGTATCTGGTAAGGACGATCGTTTTACAAAACTTATTGGGCTTCCTGAGTCTATGAGGCATTCTAAAGATAAAATACATTTAGTATTATTACTTACAATAAACTTTAAATATCTTACGTATGGGCTCTCATCTGCACGGTTGTTTTGAATCCTCGTTGGACACGTAGCGACTTTATGTTCCATGCTGCCACACCCATAACACGCCCCAACCTCTCGCTTCGGCTTCCGACATGCCACGGCCATGTGTCCAAATGAGTTGCAGTTGAAACATCTGACATTAGTGCGAGGCATCTGCATCGAGTCACGTTTCAATTCAACTCTCCCGAACGCCTGCAGAAGCTGCACTCTTGTAGTGTAGCATTGGATATATGCCTGATTCCGTAACTGCTCGTCCGGCATACCCTCGACAATATGGTCAATCAGCTCGCATTCATCCATATTCAACGGATCTGACAGTAAAACTTTTTCATTGTAGTATTTTTGGAAGGTTTCGCCAACCGACCACTTGCGCGCTTCAAACTGTTTTCGCAGCAACAATTTGTTGTGTGTTGGTGCAAACACCGCTTGCATTTCTGCAACAAGGCTGTCTATATTTTCGGTGATAAACAGAGGCCTCGCGTGCAGCCACACTCTTGCACTACCTTTCAACTTGCTTATCATTACAGCGCGCAGCGCGCTATGATCAAGGTTAAAAACTTTTCCAGCACTTCTTAACTGTTGAATCCATATGTTGAAATTCGGCCCACCTTCGTATTCTGGTAACAGATCTTTTACCATCTCCAAAGGTATAGCACCGACACTCCTTACCGTAGCGCTATCTTTTTCGTTTCTTACTGTACCCACAGCGCCATCGCTGTTCAAAGCGTCATTGTCTTTTAAAGCGCCGCCGTCGTTCAAAGCGCTGCTGCCGTTGTTCAATGCGCCGCCGTCGTTCGAAGCGCTGCTGCCGTTGTTCAATGCGCCGCCGTCGTTCGAAGCGCCGCCGCTATTAATCGTTACATGTTGTATGTTCGCTTGTCTGTTATATGTTGCGGTGACATTCGTTACGTCGCCATTCAAAACACTCGAAGCTCTGCCATTCAATGAATCATCCCTCTCTGTCACACCAGCGGCGCCGCCCACCACACTGCCCGATCCAAGTTGCACAATCACCAGCTTCAACCGCTCGACTTCTTTGGTCAGGAGCTCATTTTGTGTCTCCAAATCACGCTCCGCTGTCTCCTCCAAAGGTGATTCACCAACGCCCACCGACTCAACCTCCTCGCCAGCGAAACTAGGGCAATCGCCACGCTCAACCGCAGGCACATCGCCCAACCTTATTGCAAGGGCACTTTTGTTGCCATGAGTCGGGAGTCCCAACCGCTTCAACCACTCACGCAACTGGGCCGCCGTATATATATTAGCATCGATGCACTCCATTTAAAAAAAAAATTGTTAAAACTTTGCTACTGTACCCGAATCCCACTTCTGAAATATTGTAGCATGGGATGACCGATTCGTTTAATGGTTGCGTTCGAACTGAACTCTTCTTTATTTTTCTCTACACTTTCATGTCGCCAGTTACAAGTTTAAAAACTCAGGGTTGCTTATTCGAGTAACATTAAAATAAGGTATGATACATATTCAAAAGTACATCAGGGTTGCTTATTGGAGTAACATTAAAATAAGGTATGATACAAATTCAATAGTACATCAGGGTTGCTTATTGGAGTAACATTAAAATAAGGTAACGATACAACATAATACAGTAACCATATTTATATTGCTACATATGCTTCAGATTTTATTTTATCTAACCAAATTCGCTCCATATAAGAGGCTATGAGCGGAGTAATTTCACGTAAAAAATAAAGTAAACCCTGGCATCTACCAGTTAAAGAGTTCGGGGAAAATAATATTTGAAAAACAAAAATGATTTTCGGGGCTTTTTTCTAATATACTACGCTTTACCTAAATTTCGTTTTTTTTTATTTGATTTCCTTGACTTTCCACTCGCCGAATTAAATTAACTTATCTGCAGTGATAAGGCAATTCCACGAAATCGTAATTGGAGATTACATATCTGCGTTGAGATAGAGGTATCAGCCCAACCAAAAATTGGTAAAGCACTCATTGCGATCGTTAATATAATAATAAGTCGATTTGGTAAGAAACTCAAATTGGAGCAATAGAGCAAGTAGATAATTGACTGCAGTTAACCCCAACTTAACCAAAGTAATTGATCTGTGGCTAGACATATTGATAGAGTGAACTAATATGAATTTGGGACGAAAAGTAATTCAAGAGCTGCAATTTCATTCAGAAAAAAAAACGATTTAGTGTGGTTTGTAGACCGGTGGAATCATAGAGCCATGTTTCTTCAAAAATTATGCCAGTGACCGTCAGTGGCGACCGTCTTCGCTCCCCAATAAGCGACTACTTGATGCCTGAGATTGAGGCTCGTGATCTCGGCGACAGTTTCAATAAGACGGCGTCACTTTCCACACATCGCATCAATCAAGGGGTTTCTTGAAAGAATAAGATCGTGTGATATTACACCGTATGAGGATATGTAAGATCCAAAGGCTATGCGGACAATTCCGCTTCGATTCAGGCCTTGGAGCTAGCTACGAGTCAAAATGCTCGAACGAGTCATGGAAAATTGGACTCAACGGATGAAACATTTGAGACGTAGCCGCAGCCAATATTTGAAACAAATAATCTTCAAAAAATAAACCACAAAGAATATTCTTTAGAATGATAATAAACGTTCCCCATTAAATTTAAAGTTTCTGTGTTTTATCTTTAAGAAAGTAGGAGACTTCGAAATGGGTAATATACATATGAATTTTTCCCCGAAATATTTTTCATTATTTATCAAAATCTCTTTAGAGAACCTTATGAATATTGATTTCAAAGAATGGCCTACTATCAGCCAGTCACCCTTGTATATTTGACCCAGAATCTGTGCTCGTTTATTTGCGCTACGAATTTCACGCACTTTATCAGCAACAACAACATGCAAAGGTCGCCTGATTACCAAAATCATTCAGTATACAAACTAACGGTGTACAAACACACAAAGCAACATTTATATGCTATTAGCATGTACTCGGCCTTATACATATGTATGTATGTGTATGTGAGTAAATAGAAGCATAGATACCACAAAGAAAATTAGGGTAGGACCACGAACAATTGGCCACAACAACAACAACAAAATATTTATTCAGATAAACAAGCTGCTTTTGTTGTTGTTTATTCGAGACCAACAATGAGCTAGACTTTTGTAGGTCAAAGATATGAGATTGAAGAGAGTTAAATATGCTCACATTTATGTTCTGTAGATAAAGCAGGATACTGCGGCTTGGCTAAGAGAAATATTTACGATGAAGAGCGAATTTACGAAAGCGCAAAATCAAAGCGAACGCATAATTGCCATATTCACATGGTTATCAGGTCGTGTTTAGAAATGAGTGTGACTAAAGTTTGAGCAATTAAATTATAAACAAAAATTAGGCAATAATTATAATCTCGATATATGTATATAATCTACATACAATTTTAGAGATTGCAAGAATGTCATAGTTTGTGATTTTTGGCTGCATTTGTAGCTTGAGAAAACGAATAACGGTGTTCAACCCTTATAACACGAGCGCTCTCATGCCCTTTTTCCCAAGAGTTTTCTTGGCATGGTTGCCATATGCAGAAAATTTCAGAAAACATTTTCATAAAAAGTGAAAGTTGTGGAAATTCTGAGCAGTAATTTGTAAATCACTTCAACATACGACATCTATTGACAAAATACGAAAAGACTTTTTCGACTACTCAATAAGTTCAAGAAATCGCTTGAAATATGCAATTTTAATTGTTTCTGTGATCGGCATACTCATATACAAACTCTGGCAACACTGCCAGACAGCTTCGGCTTCATTAACAGCCGGGAAATCCACAATTGAAGCACTTAACGGAGATTCGGCAGACTAAGCGGCGACTAGCAAGCAATGCTAGAGCAACTCCAACCCCAAAAAGCATTTTCCAACAAGCACACACTCCCACCCCCCACACTGCACACAGGTACGACGACGAGCATTATGAAAAATTCATTCGTTGTCGACGATGTGACGCGAACGCAATGTGCCAGCACGGCGTCGCAAGTGAAAATAGAAGTGAACGAAACTAAAATTTCAAGCACAAATTAAAAATTAAACAAAATTTCTGCCAAAAAACAAAGAAATTAATAATAAATAGAAATTTATAGAAAAACTTTGAGTCTAATCATTGCGGCGAGTGTGCGAGAGACAAGCCGAGTGCGAGGTGAAGTGAAAATATGTGCATTTAAATATGCAACGTTGCAATTTGTTTATTCAACCGTAGACAACCACAAGCGACTGTAGCGAAAATAACGCGAAAAGCAACGGTAATCCAAAGCGCATATCAGCAGCGAAATTGCAGGTATAACAAGCATTGCATAAACGCAAAGAAATCGACACAAAATGAAAAAACAACACAAAATTATTATATTTCTTTTAATGCAATTAGATGCTTGCGAGAGCCGAGGCTTGTATGTGCTACGAGTGCATGTGAACTTACGTTGGCCGGGCCCCCTGCCGCAACGCGCTGCTTGAGTAATCCACTGTCGCGGCATGGTGCAAGTGTCTTCGGCAGCCGCGCTGCTCGTCGGTGCGCGTGCACTCAAATCGCCCAAAAATTGTGAGGCAATGCACTGCCGAAGCACGTGGTAGCGCCACACAGAGCGAAAAGCATTGAAATTGAAATCCATTACCTCCAAAGTGCATGATAATCTTTAAGTGCTTGCTTAGTTATGCTGCGCGAGACACTTCATTTAAGCAGCTCCCACTTATTTATAGCATCACCCGCACTTACATGTGTTTGCATATGTGCTTTAGTTTAATAGCTACGCTGTAAAATATTGTTGAGTTTCGTGTCAATTGCTTAAATACGCGCTCATGTGTGTGTGTATACCGCTACGCATATGTAGTTGGAATCACTTGACCCAGTGTCGCAGAAGAAGTGTCATCAAATGCTCGAGAATGCATAGATAACCTTATAACCTTCTAGTATCTTTTGAAATTTGAAATTCTTTGAAGAATGCGAAGAAAAGCTGTTCTGGATAAAATATTTATGTTTTTTTTCTGAAATTATCTGGTAGCATGCTTTAGAACAGTCAAAGCAAAGGCGAGAAGAGTTGCGATATAAGTGGGAGAGTAACACTTAAGAGTGAGGAAACAGCTGATGGCTGAACAGTTATGACAAAAACAAGTAAGGAAAGCTATGTTCGTGTGTAATCGAACACTTTATAACCAAAACTTCATATTAGCACGATATTTAACGCAGGGCTAGTATTCCCAGGAAAGAATTTTTGCTTAATAGGAACCTGGGTCCACATATTCGATATCTGGGGGCTTAAGTAGTTGTTATCCGATTTTTGTCCTTTAGATGGCATACTTCAAAGGCACTATTCGAGAAAAGTAAAACTTTTCCTGCCACATTATTTGGTGCTTGATTTGTACATATATACAATTGAAGGTGTATGAGTCAGCTGGAATTTAAATTTTTTTCATATGGAAAGTAGGCGTGGTTATTATCCGATCCCGACTATTTCAGCGCTGTGACATAGAAATATCAAAATAATGTTACGTACCAAAATTTATTCAAATTAGTAGAGCAGGCCCCGAGATATAGATTTTCACCGAAATATGGGTAGTACCACGCCCATGGTCCCATTTTCATAAAAGCTTCTATAAAACTTATTTTTATCTTCTCGAGTATCTCTGACGCATATATTTATTGAGTTATGGCAGATGAGTACTCTTAATCACAACTATTGCTTGAATGATTTATTCAGTTTCTTCTCCACCTGATCTCCTCCAACGGAGTCGAGGTCTTCCACGTCCTCTGCTTCCACCGGAGGATCCGGAATCAAAAAACTTGAAAGCTGGAGTGTTCTCTTCCATCCGGACAACATGACCTAGTCTCTTGATTCACTGAACTATCTTAATATCGCCGTATATCTGGTACAACTCATCGTTCCATCATCCGTTGCCAATGCGCAAAGGACCATAAATCTTCCGCAAAACCTTTCGCTCGAACACTCCTAAGGCCGACTCATCAGATGATCTCATTGTCCATGCTTCTGCATCATATAGAAGAATGGGAATGATGAGGGACTTGTAGAGTTTGATGTTTCTTCGTCGAGATAAGATTTTTGCTTTTCGTTAAAGGGTGGTTTCTACGCGGCGGGTCCCAAGCCCAGCGCACAACCTCGCTAGGCTAGTAATAGTTGACTTACAGAACTAAGAGAAATAGGAAGCCCAAAATTATGTGTCGGGTCCATTTTATTCAATGTTCATGGTTAAAAAACGCTTCCGGAACCAGGTGACTTCAATATCCCCACTTACCTTCGTAAACTTTGAAATATTTAGATGCAAATTTACAACTGAATTTGTTAGCCTATTATTGATAGTCATTCGAAAAGCATATGTCATACTATACAAGTATATCTCTACTCCCACTGCAACTTATGCACACACTTAAACAGTTATTGAGGCAAATAAAAACCATTTGACATTCACACCTACCCATATCCCCGTTTACACATTTATCAATGTACATAAAACTGAATGAATAAGTGCCGCTAAGAGGTCAGGGACATCTGTTCGCATTGTTGGCTGTCAATCCGCACGGCAGTGTAACACCTTTGGCAAGCCAATATTGACTGTCTACAACAATAGCAGCTCATTTCTGGCTAAAGGAAAGCACTAGGCTACCTATTTCCGCTTCTTGCATATTTATGCACCGGGTAACGGAAGTGCAACTTCCTGCAGTGTGGTGGTTAATAGACCAGTGGGCGAAGTCTGAATGGCTATTGAAGCAGAGACACAATGTGATATATAAAAGTAATTGGCAGCAAATAAGAATAGCAGATCGGTATATCAAGGCACGAAGTTTTGTTGCGAAAGGAGTGAAAATCGATTCTGAATGGCAGCATTGAAGCGCGTCTGACGGGAGGATTCGCTGGTTATGTAGTATTGTTATTGATTTCATATTATTTATTGTAGAAATTCCTTTAAATTGCTAGGTAATGCTGCAAGCTGTGAATATTTTATTATTTCATGGATTTGCAGTTGCGACATTTCGCACGATTTTAAGCATTATTCACGCAAATATTAATAGATTTCAAAGTTTTCTGTTTTCAGAAGGTGTCATCTAATTGAAAAAAGGTTCTTACTGAAAAGAGGGGTCTTGGTTAACCTGATAATTGATAGATAATCGCTAACCAGACATTAAAAAACGACTCTAACTGGCATAAAACCTAAAACAAAAACCTCTCTATTCCTCTCAAAGAAAATACTCTATGCAAAAAAATGTAAAATCGTGTGAAAAACGATGAGAAATCTCATTACTTTGACAATTTCTAGCCAGGTGCGATATATCGCTAGAAATAGGAGTGGAACAAGTAGTATATACTGAACTTGTGGAACACATTTCGGGTTTCAGAGATCGCAGTAACCCATTCGACTGCCTTATAGTTTTCGAAGCCCTCAGTACGGCTTTCTAACATTGTTTAAACAATATCTTTAAAACCTTTAAATAATTCTCTATACCTCTCAAAGAAAACACTTTATACAAACAGTAAAGTTCACATATCTCTAAAACATTAAGATTTTCGATTTTTAGAAATAAAAAATGTTTCTCTGTATTCTGAAAATTATATGTATACATACATAATATTTTTGAACTAGTCCCCCTTTCATATCTGAGTATAATGTAGGCAACTACATTAAAAATTCAGTTAAATTTCTCGCGTGACTCTCAATGTAAAGGCAAATGGCAACTAAAGACAATCAACATAGACAGCTAGTAAACACAAACAAAGAAAACTAAATAAGATTTGCAAAATGTCATAAAGGACGCAGTGCCTAGACTTTAGAGTAAAATCCGACAGGAAAGTATAGAAGCTTAAAACAACTACTGTTAGACTGGATTAAAAAGCATTGCTTTAATATTATTTCAACAAGAATATTTCATGGAGTTAACATTGTGAGTTTACAGTCAGTAATCTGGCAAAACTTTTTCAAAACATCAAACAACTACGAAGTAAGAAGAAGAGCAAAAGCATATAAAGTTCTTTGACTACTGACTGAAAGTGAATTATGCTAACGCCATAATTTTTTCTCTCATCTGTCAGTGAACTGCGTACGAGAGATTTTTTTTTTAAATGTAGCATATTTTCAGACTTTCACTAACTGTTAAGAATTTGGCGAAATTAGGCTGGTTTTTGCAGGGTATGATAACACTCATTTTTCTACTATAACCACACACACACAAATCTATTATAGAAGCCATTGTTCAGTGCGAAAATTGCAAACATTTCTCATTTAAATCATCTGCCTATTGTGTTGTTGGTTATATAACTAAAGTAAATGTTTGTGACTTCGGCACAATGGCAGCATTACAGCTGTCAAGTGGGCACTACAAGCGCTGCAAGAGTTCAAACTATGGCAACGGTTAGCCTATTAGCTTGCTAACTTTGCTAAAAATAATTGATAATTAGCGAATGTCATGCAATTTGTTTTGCACGCTTCATTTGCATGCATTTAACTTTATTCAGCGACGAATACCTGTCATAACCTGCTGAATAAAGGATTAACGGGTGGCTAGTCGAGTCTGCTGTTGTTGGCAGAGTGGCGCTGTTTGAACGTTTGTAGGTTATGACTGTCAAGGCTATTAGTAAGTTGACTGAAGGCTTGTATAACAACTTAAGAAATATGGAGTGTTTATGAGTACAAGCAGTGATTTTAGAAAGGATAATTTGGCTACCAATGACCCCCATGCACAACTAGAAAGAAAGTCCACTTACAAATTATACTTCACATTTGTTTATGGCAGACAGACTCCCTAGAAATTAAAAAAAAATGCGGACTTCTTTACAAGAAAAAACTATGTTAGAACCGCCTCTTTGCTGTTGTCAAGCGCAAGGCAAATAACTTAAGCCCACGCTCCCACAGTCAAAGTAGGCGCATCATTTTTCCCACGCACCACTGACGCCAGCACGCCAGCACGCCAAATTTACGCGTTTTTATCGAACGGCGATAAAACCGTGCACGAGGAAGCCAAAGCTAATGCTGCTAAAGCCGTTAAGGAAGAAAGCCATTAGCTTTGCCGGGCATTAAGTATGAGCGAGCAAAAAAGCGCAAATCATTACTGTATTTATCGTTTAGTGCCAGGAGCAAATGCTTACATGCCAAACACACACTGACATGCAATTTGCGTCGATGATTTAATGCCGTTAGATGGTGGATGGCAGCACTTTTGCCATAATGGAACATACCATAATTTGTCTGATTACGGTACGCATGGCAGCAATTATTGTATAACTCAAGCTGCTGTAACTGTTTATTGCTCGAGATGAAGGAAATGTGGGGAGTAAGAAAAGTATAACTGCAGCTTTTCGACAATTTCTCTGCTTAGTCATGCGAAAAATGATAAGAAATCTCATTAATTTTACAATTTTATAGACAGGTGCGATGTATCTTTAAGAATCGAAGTGGTATAGGTACTATTTAGTGAACTTATGGAACACATATAAACTGTTTCAGTGTTCGCAACAGTCCATACGACTGTCTTAGTTTTCCCAATCTTCAGTACGGCTTTCTATTATTATTTAAACAATATGTTTCAACGTTCTCGAATTTATTTATTTTTTACTAAATGAAGCTTAGAATCTTACCTTTTCAACATTATATGGTCTGACAGAATGTGACTGGTAGCAGTGGAGATATACGACTGCAACGACATCTATTGACAAAATACGAAAAGACTTTTTCGACTACCCAATATATATTAATAAATATATCTTGAGTATACAAACTAGCTGCTCTACGGAAACTAGAGGCGATGCACTTCAAATACTTGCGCTGACTTTCTTATAATTTTTCAGAAAAATTACTAAATCGCTCGAAAATCTAGGCTTTCGATTACAAGTTCGACTAATATAAAACGCAAAGTAAATTGGCTTTATTGTTATTTATATTAAGAATCTATTTCTATTATATTTCGAATTATTAACATATGTATAAAAAATATAAATTATAATTAAATTTTATTTTGATCAGCCTAAAGTATTCTTATTTTCAAAGCCATAAACCATTTCATTAACCCGTCAAAGTCCAACCAATCAAAAGTGACTTAATAGTGAGCACTTATCTATATTTTTATTAACATTTAAATACACACACACATGTAAACATGCAGATGACATAATTTGAGCCCTTCATTGCTCATTGCTCGCATACTAATAGTCCCAATTGCTTTGTTTGGCTGTCGAACATACCAGCCGTACGCTCATGGAATATCAAAATAGTTTCGTGGAATTCTTACACAGTCAAAGCGCCATTGCGCAAGCTTACATACACCAAAAGCGTTTTATTGAGGGTCAAGAGCAAGTACTTATGTTTAAATAAAAAATTTTGTTATTGTGCTAATAAGTCTACGCGCACATCTGGCAGCTGAGCGTAGTTCTCGCTGTACTGAAGACTTCCGTATGCTTTGTAATAAAAGCTTGATTAGGGCATGTGATTAGATAGGGAAGCATAAGAAAAAAAAAAATATATATATACATAAAATATATATGTATATATGTAATTTTATGAAGAGAATATTTTTTAAATTCTTGCAGCATATTGTTTTTTGCATTGCTTAGCTAGCGGTTGTTTATAAAACGTTCAAATAATGAAAAAATGGAAACAAAATAAAAATAAATAAAACAAAACTGAATAAAAAATAGAGAAAGATTTGAATTATTGCAGACGAGATGACGAGATCGAACAGAGTGCCTTGCGGTTCGGTGGTTGAGCGATTCCTTTTTTGGGAACTGCTCAGGTTTTGCTTTCTTCTTGAGTTTCAAATTGTTTCCTTTTCAGGCGGCTTTCGTAATCCTCCACTGTCTGTTTGAGGTGCTCGATTTTCTACTCATCAACTGTGGTGCCGGGGCCCTGATTTTCCGCTATCTTACCAAGTATAAAGACTGCCCTTTCCTACCAGTTTTTCTTCAGTTGATTCTGGTATGTTTTGCGTTTCTTGCGCTGGTTGTCTACTTTAGCTACCAGTGCATTTTGGTTGGTGCTCATGGTTGCTTTGGTGGTTGAGGCTTCCACTCCTGGTTTGACGGTTTCCGCTGCCATAACTGCCGATGTACTACATCTGGTACGTCCAGTAGTACTCTTAGTCGCCTGCTGGAGGCGAGTAGGTCGTCCTCATCGGTTTCCATTATTGGATTCCGATATGTCGAAGACGTTCCCGTAATCGTCGCTGTTATCGTCGAGTTGTTTGTTGTTGTTTTAATTGTTATTATATTTCTTTTGTTCATATTTGATCCAACGAATACGCCGGAAAAAGTTGGTCACTCGTCCGCGGAGCCGGTATGCGTATCCGTCCTCGCTCGGGTATCGAAAGGGACTGCTAGCGATCAGCTATTCATTGAGGGTACTCAACACCTTGGTTTAGGGTTGTGTTGGTGCGGGTATTTTCATACTTCCACAATAGGCAATGGGCGTAAAACAGAGGGTTTATTCATCCATTTCACCATTGTGGGAATTATGAGGTGTCCCTCTTGATTGCTAAGAGTAGAGTGCGTTCTCTTATGGGATGCGTGGTTATAGCCGAGTTTAGAACAGCGTGGAAATCGTTCTTTCTTTTCGCCAATCGGAGATTGCATGTATAGCCAGGTTTTTCTCCCCCTGCTCTTTCCAACGAAGTGGGTGTCTTCCTCTTGCAATGTATTCCCCGACGAGTACTGCGACGAATACTCACAGAGTCCTCTCATGGCCTAACCAACGTAGCTGCTGTTTCTTACCATCGACTGACAAATGATATATCCGTCTCACGGATTATAAAAGTTCTAAGGAAATCTATGGTTCTCTACTCTTTACTATCCGCTATATAATGCTTGAAATAATATCATTCAATTCCGAAGTTAACTTTCTATTAACACATATATATAATTTCTCATTTCAGCGACACTCTGGCAACCTCAGCGCCAAGTACATGAAACAAGTGCGTCAAATATCAAATTCAAACAAATTTTAGCAACCATTTAAAGCTGAAGAAATACAAGACAATTTAACAAAGTAAAATATGCAGAGAGGCTTTTTGCAGCGCGCCAATAATTCTAAACGACGCTTATGCCATGTAAATGCCGCGGAGAGTGAAACGAGTTAAGTGTACCATATTTGCGAGGCAAAAGTAACAATCAAATTGAATAAATTATGAGTGAATTGTAGACGAAAGTCATTGAGTGCACTATGTGAAGTTTTGTGGCGTCACAAATGGTCGTTAACTCACAAACCGTTAGCTAACGTGCTCAAACAAATAAAAAAAATTAACTAAACGTGCAGCAGAAAAAAGCTTAAAGTGTAAAAATAGAGGCAAATCAACAAAAAGAATAAAATTTTATAAAAAAGAAAGAAATTGATATAATTTTTAAAAATTAAAACTATTGTTTAGTAAGCGGTGCGCTTAAACATGGATGAGGAAAAGTTAAACACGCCGTTAGTGTCGAAGGAGACATCCGACAGCGCGATTATCGTGCCACAAGCCGCCGCCGTGGCCACTGGCGCAGCGACAACAGCCGGTGTGGGCGACAATGGCACACCGACTGCTGCCGCACAGCAAAGACAAGCTGCCGCCGCCGCCACTACAACTGCAGCCAGCGATGCGCTGAATGGCACAGCCACAACCAATGTCAATTTGAATGCAAATACTCAGTTGAGCATAGCAGCGCCAGTGTTATTGCAGCCGCAGCAGCAGCAGCAACAGCCACAACAACTAACACTACTGCCCTACAGCAACCATACAAATTTTGTTGGCAACAATCTGAAGAATGGCGCTCTAAGTCACAAGTAAGTAGCGCAGCAGTATTTTCAACAATTTACAATTTCATTTAGCAGTGAACAAAAGTTGCTCATACGCCATGGCGGACGCTTTTTGCGCGAAGTGCGGCGCTGCAAGGGCGTCCACTTTTGTTTGGGTTTACGCACTTCAGTACTACACAGTGCGGTCTGTCCTTGCTGTGGCTTTATGCTTGATTGCGTCAGCAAGGAAAAGGATATATCATTTGCAAAGTTAAAGAACTAGTTATAGTAAGGCATACCAAGATATGCCGCAAAACTGAAACCATTTTTTGTACGGAAATTTAATAATGAGAATTGTAGGCAGCGGAAATGAATGTGTGTGTGTTTTCGTTTATGTGGATTAAAATTATGTTATATACAGTATGCTGTTGTGATAGTTTACCGATTTTCAGTTATAGACCTGCTTTCCAAGCTTTTTCTAACTCGTAACATTCTTCTTTGGAAGGGATTATTTTGATATTCTAAAAGAACGTCATACGTTTTTAAAGTATTTGCAGAAACTAGGAGTTTTATTTCAGTTAATAAATATTCTTAACTCTGAAAAGTACAACAAATATTTTATTTTTCTTTTGAATCGAGCTCATGTGACCCTTGTAAGGATTTTTTAGGTATAAACTCCAATGAAGAAGCTCTAGTTCGTATCATAGTATATAGAAATAAACATCAGAGTTATGTTTTATGTAAGAATCATGCCACTTCATGCCAAGAAAACTCTTTCTTACGTGGGATTCTTCAACTAAATCTTTCCAACAAAATACGAAAAGACTTTTTCGACTATCCTCTCTCTTACGTGTGGTTCATCTACGATTTTTTTCGAAACTAACTTTTCGTTTGGCCAACAGCGTTTACACTATTAAACTCTCACAAATAGTTTGATACTGTAGCACTTTATACACACGGGAGGCAAGCTCACGCGAAAAACTACAATTCCGCAGATCCTAGCAAAGTTTTCCGAGTACATATGTGTGTTTAGTAAGCATATTTACACAACGAGATAACTTTCGTGTAATGCTATATTCTCATATGCATTTTTTCGCAATTTCCACTTAAGCATTCTTGACTGCCACAGTTTCAAGGCCACTTGAAAAGAAAACTGCGCTGGGAATTGCTTAACTTTGAAAATTTAAATTTATATATACATATATACATATGTATATATAAATATTCTCAGAGTTCCTTGTATGCAAAGTTGCGAACCAGCAAGAGTGCATCGATTTCCCCAGCAGCTATGCGCCATTCAAGTGAAAATAAAATGTTTTCCCAACTCGAGTGAGAGCTTCTCCGTATTATTCAACTTCAAGCGAATGCCAGATGTTTGCTTCGTAGTTACGAAAATAATTAAATTTCTGAGAAATTGTAATAACAATTAGATTATGTTAGCTTAGATTATGTTAGCTGGCGGAATAGAACTTTATTGACGCTTATTTTCATCACTTTATCCTCATTGTTTCAATTATGCAAAAACTTCATTGAGCGATCACGTGATGGAAAACTAGTTGCCGCCTGTTTTGAGTACACTCATGTACATTGTAAAATGAAGAATTTCTTGAATTGCTATTAAACGATAAGCCTGATTATGACATACTAGAGGCAAGTTTTATTGCCTGCAACAGGTGTGCTGGCCGCTGAGGGCCAATAAAAGAATACAACAAATTGCTGGTACTTCCAGAAATCCAAAGATATATATGTTTTATGTATATACTATAATGTACATATGTGCACAATTCAAACTTCAAGTGGGCGATCCAAGATATTTGCTAAACTTTCTGGCGCGTCCATAAAACTGATTAAAGGCGGGCAAAGAAAACGGTAGCAAAAGAAATATTGGAAATTTTAGGGTGTGTGACGGCTAAATTTAGCAACAAAGTAAGCATAGTTTTGATTTACGGCTTTGCATGAACCAAGTTATGCGACATATCATTTAGATGAGTAAAGAGTGTGGCTATAGTTGAGGTATATGAATATAGCTATGAATATTTTAATGGAAGAATTTTAGTTTGGCGGTTTTTTATGTGCTTGTGGAAAAGTTTTGTTTGGATTTTTAGTTCATTGATTATTTATTTGGTGGATATTTTGGATACATTGGGTAGTGTGTATGGGGGTAACCCAATTTTTCGGGAAAGAATTTATAAAGCTGTGAGTTTATTTTTAATTATTATAAAACAACCCATTGCTTTTTTGGCTTCCGATGGAAAATTTCCTTCAATTTTGCTGTTATTGATACTTCAGTGTGCATTAGGTTTATCGAAAATATTTTCTAAGAAACTTCTAATATAAAAAAATAAAAAAACATATCGTAAGGATGTGCTGTTTTCTTGCCAAACATATGCGAATTATCGTCCTTCAACAAGAGAAAAACTATTATTCTGCAACTTCCTTACCCATTTCGGGCTGCTTTAAGATCCTTTGAATGATCATCATAATAAAGTGCTTACATATTTCCCATAGTTATTAGGAAACAAGCCCTAAAAGAGCTGGCAGAACAGCACAGGGCTATACTGCCCATCGCAAATGCATTTTTTATAGTATGAAAGGATATAACAACTCTATATCTTGGTCAGTTTGTATGACAGCTATATGCTATAGTAACCCGATCTAAACAATTTCTTGGGATATAGTACCGTTACTTTCTTTAATAATTTTTACAAAACTTCGTGAAGATATCTGTGCAAATAAAAAAGCTTTTCATACAAGGACATGTATTTGATCGTTCAGTTTGTATGGCAGCTATAAGCTGTAGTAACCCGATCTAAACAATTTCTTGGGATATTGTATCTTTGGTTTGCATATTGATCTGTACTAAATTTCGTAAAGATATATCAACAAATAAAAAAGTTTTCCATATTAGGACATACATTTAATCGCTCATTTTATATGGCAGCTATATGCTTTAGTAATCCGATCTGAACAATTTCTACGGAGATTATACCGTTACTTTGTATATTGATTCTCACTAAATTTCGTGAAGATATCTCTGCAAATAAAAAAGTTTCCCATACAAGGACATGTATTCGATCGTTCAGTTTGTATGGGGGTTGTATGCTATAGTGGTTCGATTTCGGCGGTTCCGACAAATAAGCAGCTTCGTGATGAGAAAACGACCTGTGGCAGATCTCAGATCAGTATCTTAAAAACTGAGGTCTACTTTGGCTAAATCGAGTCAGCACATTTATGTATGTATATTATTTAAAGAGACAAAAAATGGGCCACCCTTTATATAAGAGCAACTAGTCTTAGCTCCAATCAACTATATATGTTCCATATTAACCCAGTACAAAGTCATTTCTACCTTGGCAAATAGCTGCAAACATTTTTCAGGGCTGAAAGTCTACACCACCACAACATGACCCACCCAAGCCGGCCGAGGAATGTAGGTCGATCACAACAACAACCAACCAAATTGTTGAACCAAATTTTCGAATATACAAATTTCTGTACAATTTGCTGCACACCTGTGCCATTTACCTATGTATGTCTATACCGTTATGCTGTGAGGACAACACGCCACAAAAATACCAAAACAGAAGCGAAAAGCTAACGGATAACAAAATAGAGCAAGTACTTTAACTCGAATTCGTCAAAACAAACAAAAAGTGAGAGCCCACATTGCAATTACCGTTGCCCTGGCGAGCCCAAACTGACCTAAAATATAAGCTGAACTTTTCAAAGCGCACACAAACGGCTGTGGATGGTTGTAGGTTCATGAGGACGCCTGCACTAAAGCATAAGGATAGTATGCAACTGTTAAACTTCGCCATTCAGTCAGCAGTTTTAGTGGTAACTTAGTGACCGAACGTAGCGTGCGCTGACACGCAAACCGGTGAAGCGCCCGTAACGGTAGTGAATCGGTGTTGTCAAAAAGGCCAGTGCAGGAGGGTAGCTAACGAAAAATCGGTAAAGCAACAAAAATCGAAAGTGCTCGCGTGCATGTGAAGGCATGTCTTTTATTGGCAACGCTGCCAAGTAATGACTCTCTTCCGCACTACCCGCCTGTTGGTGGAAAGCAATTCATTACACTACAACAATAACAAGCTATAACTGTTACCGATTCATGTTGATTTTAATCACCCCGCGCGCCACACCTCGCCTGCCGGTCACGCCACCGGCCAAATTGCCAGCCAACTAGTCTGCCTGCCAAACGTTCGAACGCCACGCGCTTGTGCGCCACTTTCAGTCTACGCCGAACCGCCGACTCGTGCATAATTCGAACAACTCACACATGCGAATGTACTTGACATTTCGGTATTTCTTCGATTTTTCTAAAAGTAGAAGCAGCCGCAGCAATTTAAATAAATCTAGTGGCTAGCGAGTTTTCCAATACGCCAGCGATCGCCAAGTGCACGCGCACTTGAAATACAAAATTGCAACAGCCAACAACGTGTGCATGTGTGTGGGCGCGTGTGTGTGTTATATCTGCTGTCCTCTGCTAGGCAGCAAAGTGCAAATGTTATCCAAGTGAAAGAAATATTAAAAAGAATGTGAGACAATTGTGAAATTTAATTACATAACAAGCAAAGCGTCTAAGGGGCGTCCGTGGGAGCGCTATCGTCGCAGCTGCAAGTGGCGTTCACAGTGCAAAAGTCCCCTAAGGTGGAGTGCAAATTGAAATTTTGAAATGTCGCACACAACTTGCCGGCAATCAACACACTTACATACTCGTGTATATGTAAAAATAATTGCCGGCCTGCCTGCTGGCGAAATACGCTGTGTTCTGTTCGTACATAAGTACTACGTGGCGTATGAGTGATTCTCAGGTGCAAAGCTGCTGCAGCGCTTGGCTGCGCGTTGAATGTGGCCACCGCTAAATAGCTTCGTTACACTTTATGAGCGCCCACAGTTTAAGCTATGTGCATAATATTCAACATTTTAGGAATTTAGTTTGCTTGTGATCGAAAAATGCAAGAAAGAAGAATTGAAAGATTTTTCAACTTCGACGTTGCTTTACAATACGAATCTCAAGTAGATTTAATATTAACCATATAATTATCGTTTTCGAAATACAAGTATATAACGCTACTCAACTACGTTTTCCACATATTTCTTATAAATTTTTACAAAATCATCCTTAATATAGGCCACACTTATTTATATCACCCTAAATGTAGGCAACGATTTTCAGCTCTCAGAGCTTTAGAGTCAAATTCAGAGAAAAATCAACAAAAATTAATTGAATATAATACATTAAATACAATTAAATTTAGTTGTGACCTGCGTCAATCGATCTTAAAAAAAATAAATATTTCTCTTACACGGAAATTGAGAAGAAAAATATAATATATAGAATAAAAAATTAAAAAATGATACACAACATTTTCTGTACTGTGAGCAACAATAAATAAATCAACATAGGCAAAACGCGTACTAATACAACAATAACACGAAAGTTGACGGCATTAATCGATAGCTGTAACGTCACACGCATAACGTAAAGGGCATTTTTCTTGCGCCAGACAACTCAATGAACAATAAAAGAAGGACGTAGATGAAAACAAAATGAAAAAAGATACTATAGAACAGTTTTTACTTCATTAATAAACAGTAAGTGACGTGGATTGTGTCGCTGACAGTGAAATCTAGTAGACGGCATTAAGAATTAAACAAATATGTAGGTTCTTTCCAACGAAGGTTGATCAGCAAATAAACAAAACAAGAAAAAATGTTAATTTTTCGCCGTAGTTTTAATATCCTTCACAAATGGAAGAGGTGCCTTTCCAGAATTTGATTACGATTATGCATTTTGAATGGCAGCTATATGCTATAGTTATCCGATTTCAAAAATTTCTTTGGAGATTGAATTATTATCTCGTAAAATAAGCCATGCCCAATGGATATCTGGTGGAATGAAAAAGTTTTCCTTACAAACACTTGATTCCAGTCGTTCAGTTTGTATGGCAACTATATGCTATGATAGTCCGATTCGAGTAATTTTTTTTACGAATTGCAGCAATGTTTTAGGCAATAACCTATGCCAAATTTCATGAAGATATCTTGTCAAATGAAAAGTATTTCCATACAAGGACAAGTATTTGATCATTTAGTTGTATGGTAGCTATATGCTATAATAGGCCGATATCAACCGTTCCGACAAATTAGCAGCCTCTTGGTGAGATAAGAACAGTTGTAAAATTTCAAATCGATATCTCAAAAACTGAGAGACTAGTTCGTATATAAACAGACAGAGAGAGGTATAGACGGGTGGACACACAGACGTGCATTGAACCAAATTGCCTCAGCTCATCATGCTGATCATTTATATATATATTTTATAGGATCCCAGATGCTTTTTTCTGGGCATTACAAACTTCGCGGCAAACATAATATACGCTGTTTAAGGTATAAAGACATATCAAATTACAAAATCGGTGATTTTCGTGGATACACTTACATTGATTGACATTTTTTATTTATAAACCACTATTTAATTTCCGTCGTTGACAGAAGAATGCGTACGACAAAACGTCAGAAGTTGAATCAGGTGTTCGTAGGCGCGTCATACCAACCAGATGGTCGCAGCGGAAAAGCATGTTTGCGCAAGTCTTTATATGAGTGACTTAATGAGTCAATGGCTAGGAAACAGTATCGATTTCACTAATATTCTAGTATGCCTATGAAACGCGCACTCTTTAGTTATACATATATAGATAATGTGTATCTAAATAACTGTATTCGTCTACAGCAACATGAAGTGACCACCTCACTACTGCCCATTTAATCACACATAAATCCACATGAGCTGCACCACTTCACTTTTAATGCCAATTAAACTAATTTACCGAACACATACATACACACATAGATATACACACGTATATATCATATTACGAATTACCATTAAAATGGACTAAACTGACCACAAGTGCCTAATTTTTTCGCTCGAATTCGCACTCAAACACACTCAGTGCTCTGCACGTGTCACGAAATGCTCGACGAGCGCATGGAAGACTAGCCCACAACCATAACCTTACTGTTTTAGTTCGTATGCTGTGATTCATGAAATATGCAGATATTAGACGCATGATATATATGTACTAGTACATATGTCATCAATATTTGTATATAAGCGGCGCACATAGCGACAAAGCAGCAGCCTCTTGAAGACTACTTAATTATTTACTCTTCTTCTTTATTGGCGTAGAGATTATTTACTAATATCGGCAATTTTACGCTTGAGTTGCCCTTGGGCACAAGTTGCAGGTCATTGCTGTTTACATGAATCTCAAAGAGTCCATAAAATGCAGACAGGAAGGCATTCAATGTTTTCGGCTTAATGATAATAATGATTTATTACACACGTGTCAGTCTCATTTTGGTTAATTGTAAACAATTTTTGTGAATATTTATAGAATTAAATGTCAAAATATACAAAAGAGTTGCCAAAAATTATTAGATCTATTAATTAAAACATTTATTTGTTTATATTACATTATGAAGGCACTTACTTCTTATTCAGATCTTCTCACTATATACTATACTGTCTTTAAGAACCCAGCCGAACTTTCATTAGCCGTCTCAACAAATTTGTGACAGGGTCTCACAGTGTTTTGTCAATTTGTGGGTTGTCACAAATCTTCACGAATGAGATCTCTCTTAGGATCGACCTCTTAACCTAATTATTTGCTGATTTCTACAGCTTACCTCCTCTTATTCTATGATCTATACCACATCTGATCTTTTAGTTTATAAAATCCACCTTAATATAAGCAGTGTTTTGATGTTAATTTTCTAATCAAATTTTTTTCATATATAGCAACGAAGGATTTCCAGAAATTAAGATTTTGATGACCCTATAGACTTCGTTTCTTTAGAAAAATCGGTCTTCTGTAACAAAAACTGGATAACTAATCCCTAAAACTCTTCCAGACAATATGAATGAATGAAATAATGTATGATGATTTTCTAAGAAACTTGTATGACCCATATTCCATGTCAAGTTAGAACCAAATTATCTCTTACCCTCACTATCCAAGACTTTTCGACAACTACATTGTAGTAAATAATCATAGTAAATCATCTCGTAACAATCTGTTTCTGTGCAAAAATGGAATTTGAAGCAAATTATTATTACAGAAACAGACAGTCGCTACACTATTTACGACATTCCGCAGGCGACAATCAAATCCAAATACAAATCGAAAATTTCGCATCGAAGCAAAGCAAAACAGAAAAGCCGCAAAAAATCGAAACAAAACTTGTAGTAATACGAAGAAAAACAACAAAAACAACGAGCAAGTTAATGAGCACATTATGTTTGTCAATAGCAAATACAACAACAATGCAGGTGCAAGTAAAGTGAGCAAATCGACACACGTTCAAAAAACACAAACAAAACATAATATACAAAAACAACATAAAAGCGAAAAAAATATTTTGCGATTCCAATCATGACAATAACAAAGAACAAAACCACAATAACAGAAAACAAAAACAAATACATCAACCATATGATACTTAGTGCTTTATCACTGAAACCAGAATTCTAAGATATCATCATAGATAGGCGTACGGCAATAAAACACAAACAAAGAGACAAATATCACTCAAAGTTGGGAAAGAGAAGTGGGCGATTGCTCCCTTGGGTGTTTGGGTACATACTGCTGTTATCTGTTTACCAACAAGAAACAAAGAAAGGGGTCATCAAACGCTTTTAATAAAATTGCATTAGTCTTAATCAATCGTTGATCGGCTGACGATGCAAAAAAATATTTTTTTATGCAAAGATGTACTATATGTAAGTACTTTAAGGAAATTGGGATAACGAAAAAAAGGATATGCTTGAGTAAACCCCGGGGGAATGGCAATGTGGCATACATACATATGTATATGTATGTAAATATATCAGATTCGGAGTTATATTGTTCAATAAGAGTGTCAAAAAAGGCAAAATGTTGAAGTCTACAGATTTCTGGTGACCCTTAGATATTAATAGATAAAATGAAAATTCTTACTTAGAATAATAATTGAAGCAGACAGGGTTCATATATCACTAGTATATTTTAGACTAAAATTGTACGTGAATGAAATCTAATTTTCATACTCGTAACACAGAAAAAAACAGAGGTTCGCTACGAGTCGGTAAACAACCACTAGTGGCAAGAGGTGAACACAAAAGGAAGTTGAGATTACTAAAATACACACAAAGAGATATATATAAATACATGTGTGGATATGTATATTGGGGCACTCAAACCACATTTCAATTTATGGGAAAAGAGGAGATTTCAAATCCAATAAAAAATTTCCATTTCGTGTTGCTTTTTTTTATTATTTTTGCTTTATTTGCACATACTCAAACTGTCAGCAAACCGCTGAGCATTACAAAATTTCTTCAAAAAATATACATATGTACCTACATAAATATCTTCCACATGAAATTGAACTTTGGAACTTGCAGTTGAAGCTGAGTCAATAAAAAACCAAAACAAAACAAAGAAATATGTGCTCGAACGAATCAGACGTTTTATGACGCATAGCACGAAACTGCTGGCAGTCGCCAATCACTTTTCATACATCAATACATATGCATGTACATTTGTATCTCTGCAGTTAAATATGTGCTGTAGCGCAGCATTGACAACGAAATGACTGCAGAGTTAAAAACCAGAGACAACCAAGGGATAAAGGTATGCGCCAATGCCTGCGAGAAACACTGGATATATCTAAAAACACTTAAGGAACACATTCACTCTGTATATGTTCTCATGACAGACCAAAGAACCCCTGAAAATGTAACATTTTACAGCCAGTCTTTCCAGTCTAAACCGGAATTAATCAGTAATACAGCAAAGTTTCATTAATTCTTTATGAAGTTGGTTCGGAAAGAGTGTAATAATTTCGACGAATCGCATTTTTCCGCATAAGAACCCAGAAGACTATCAAAAATTATGTATTAAAATCATTTGTTGGAATAAAAAATTGAAATAGACCGGTATATATCTGCTGGAACTAGAATGAAACTGATATATTTACGACCAAACACTGAGAATTGACTTCTTGTTGGAACTGAACACTTAAAGAAGCTGCTTTTTTGGAAAAAATATCAACTAGTCGACTAACTAGTCAACTTTTCGATTCAAACTAGTTCTAAATTAGTTTATATCTCACCAGTTAGTTAGGCTGCGGGGTGTATCGCGCAAGCATATTGAGTTTTTTATTGCTTACGATTCCCCACATCATATTTTATTGATGTAGCGAAAAATGTTCAGCGACCGCTGTCAGTTATAACCGATATATAACCAATATATAACTAATATATAACCAGTTGATAACCAATGTATAACCTATATATAACTAATATATAACCATTTTATAACCAAAACTCAACTTTTTTTCCATATAAGTGGTTTCATTCGTTTCTCCTTCGCCTGTAAGCTTATGAACAGTGACATTACGTTATTTTGAACTTTAGGTGACGATGTATACATACATACATATTTATAAGTACGTGCCCAACGTCAAACAAAGGCCGGAATACTCATCTAAGTTCCATAGTACGTTTGGAGGGCAATAACAATGGAAATCAGCAACAATGTTTTACTTTTATTGCTCGATATACATATGTATATTCTTGCATACATGCATAAATACATAAAAGACATTTCAAATTAGGGTGATTGCCTTATGCCGTCATTAGAACTAAGGTTGACATACTTTTCTTCGTAGATCAAGCATTGAAGCTGATAATTTCCGGTTTTAGAGTCTATGCAAAATTGTTGATGAGCATATTAAAAATTAAGAAAAACAATTTTTGGACAATTTTGACAGCTATTTGACGTATGTGACATTTAAAATAGGAGAGCTCATACAAAATCTGTAGAACAAAACCTAGCAGTACCGAAAAAAATCATCACACCACTAGAAAGAGCTGTCCACATACTCCAATTCAGCAGGGTAGCTTTGTTATTGTTTTCAGGAAAGACATTTTTAACAAGAGAACAACACTGAAATGTTAAATTAAAGATAGCTGATATATACTTATCTTCCAAAAAACGTGAAATCGATCACCCTAGTGTAGAAACATACCGAAAATGAAACTTTCATACGCCTCTGAATACGGAATCAATTTCCTTAACCCCGCCAATTGCTCCACCAACAATTGATGCATCACTGTTGCTATGAATAATGACTAAAGAAACATACAAACATACACACACATATGTATGTACATTCAAGTACAAGGAACACGAATATAGCGCAGAGGCCCGCTGCAGTTCGTTCACATTAGTCAGAAGTCGAAGTGGTTATGCTGCCAAAGGCCGAGCGTGTTACCAAACCGCCAGCTGAGTGCACGTGCACCGAGCGAGCAGATTTTTAAGTACACATGCACTCAGAAATCGTGTCGACACAACAACAAAAACAAAGTCAAACAAAGTACAACACACAACAACAATAGCACAGTCATTAATATCCGCAACAACTACGTATGGATGTAATTAGGCGCAACGATAGCAAAAGCAAAAACAACGAGAAAAAAAGTAAATTTGCAAAACGACAACACAGCTGAGGGCATAAGTAAGCAAACACGAGAAAATAGAGAAAAAGCAGCGAATAGAGACAATTAAAATTATGTGTAGCTCGGTGAGAGGCGAAACGCGCGCAAGCACAACAACAGCAACAATGGCGAGTAAAGTGCTGTGTATTGCGAAACACAAAACAAAGAAAATATAAACGTAAATATTTGTGTATCCGCTAGATACTAAGTGCGCGATAAAAGAGCGGGCAGAAGAGAGCAATGTGCGCAACGAAGAGCGCCAGTTGTCGGGCGTGAATGTAAACATTCGTGAACAGCTGTTTTATTTGGATGGCTTAGCGATATTCATTATTGTCGTTTTTGTTTTTATTTACATATGTGAAATTATTATTATTGTTTTTTTTCGTTTTGCGATAAATCAGTCAACAATTTTTATCAAAATAAAGCAAATTCAAGTAATATACGTTGTAGATTATTTTCAAATACATACTGTACTATCAACATAAATACTTACATATGTATATAAAATTAAATTATCCCAATTTGAACCAAAATTATAAATTTTATGCCGGCGCTCACGGCTAATCAAACAAAATATCTCATTAGTTTTGTCTTTTTATACATAAATATTACAAACTCACATACATACAGTAGTTTATGGCAATTCGACAATCTAGCATACATCAGATCACACGAAACTAGTTTGGCCACTTGCCCAGTTGCTCGCAGAACTCGTTTATGGAAATGTACCAAACGACCACCGCTGAAGTTCAAGCATTCTTGCACATGCGCGTAGCATGGTCGAAGAACAAGAAACGACAACGAACGCCAACAAAACAAAACCAAAATCAAAATAGTCCCCAACATTGCCGTTGTACACAAGAACCTGTCAAACATCAGCAAATTTTCTGTGTCGACCATTCTTCTAAAGTTTTGCGCTCAAAACTTGTTACCAATCTATGAATATGTACCTACTTATGTATGTATGTATGTTTGTAACTGTTTGTGAGATGCTCTTCGCAATTTTTCTCTTTACATGTCTTCAATCTCACCTTTAACTTTTCCGTTTATCTCAACACGTATTTATTTTCATTCAATACTTTTCATGGTCATTGTGAAATGTTGCGAGTAAAAGAAAATATTGTTGCACAAAATGTTGCTGTGCAACATGAAATATTAGTACGAAGTAATACAAAAAATATTAAAGAATACGAAAGAAAATTTTGCAAAAACAATACAAACTGGCTATCCTATTGGCCTAAATTATGTTGTTAGCAACATGTTGCCGAACAAATTATGTTGCTGATAGGATAAAGAAGGATATGTGTGTATGTCAAAGGATCTGAACTAAAAGCAAATAATGGCTCCTGAGGCATACAGATGTCTAAATGCAACAATGTTGATGGTAACTTAGATAAAGATTTAGTCGGCCGTCATGAAAGATCTCATATTCTATTAAAAAAATGCCAACTACTGCCTGAAAAAAATACTAGTTACTACAAAAGCATGGTTAAATGTAATATTTTCCAATTGTCTATTTTTGATATCGATATGGTAATATATGATTTATTTAATTAATCAAATTTTCAAACAGGTGGCAACCACCTAAAACTATTTTTAATTAACTTTAACATCTTTAGATGGCTGTATTACTAATAATTTCTGTATTTTCTCAGTTTTTTTTTTCAAAGAAATATTTCAAATAGGTGGCAACACTTGCAAATATCTTATACAAATCTTTCTTAAACCTGTGTAATTGATGTTTATGTTGTAAAATTTTATGTATTTATGTATGAATTTTATTTAAAAAAATAATAAAAAGATGGCAACCCCCTTCAAAAATAACTTTAAATTTTGAGTTTTCTTTAACTACATAAATTTGATATCAGCATTATTTCACATTTTAATTTGTTTGCTTGTAAATTTTTAGACATTTTTTAAAAAGGTGGCAACTACCCAAAATTATTTTTAATTAACTTCAACTTCTTTAGATGGGTGTATTATTAGCAACTCTTATATTTTATCAGTTTTTTTCAAAGAAATATTTCAAATAGGTGGCAACACTTTTTTACCATACGTATGGATGTATGTACATACATATGTATATCTTACACCAATTTTTCTTAAACCTGTTTAATAGATGTTAATGTTGTTAAAATTTTATATATTCAAGAAATTTAATTATATTAAAAAATTAAATGAAGATGGCAACCCCCTTCAAAAATAACTTTGAATTATAAGTTTTCTATAGCTTCTTAAGTTTGTTATCAACATTTTTTTCGAATTGTAATTCGTTTTGCTTGTAAATTTTTTTACATTTTTCAAACAGGTGGCAACCCTGTTTTATTTAAAAAGGCTTCTTTGGTCTCGGTATTGCAACACCGAGTAATTTTTAACAGTATTTATGAAAGAACTTTTGAAAAACAGCTTAGAACCCTAAAGTCCCTTAATTGCTTAGGCAACATTAAGACAAGCTTTGTATGTAAATAAAGAAGAGAACTTCACCAAATTTTCTTAGCAACTTAGCTAACAAATGATTCAATAAATGATAAATTTCCGATTAGTCATTACTAATTCTTGGAAATAATTCCAAACGCTTTAATTTAATAGTCACAGATGACAAAGCTGCCATGAGCTTTACTGGCAAATAAATCAAACGTGCCTAACAACGGATTTTCCAACCTAACGACTTTATATTCAAAGCGAACTTTCGATCGTTAAGTCGAAATACTGAAAAATTTCCAGTCTACCATATATCTAACACTTATCCCAAACTTCACATTCCTTCAAACGAATATTTCAACTTACGCAAACAGCAGCAATCTGCTCAAATTAAACAACTTTCGGCCGAGTGCAAAGGTCAAAACACTCAATTGCACCCACAAAGTCAATATTTTAGCTTCTTAATGCGCCAGCAACAGGCGCAAGAGGCACGGCCTTTCGACCACTTTGTCCATCTTCATTCAAAAGTCTATGCAAAAGTGCATTCGCTGTGTTTGTTGTGTTGTTGTCATTTTCGCACATCAAGCTGCCCAGCATCATGTCGTTAATTCAATTAATAGCGCTACGAAGCGCCAACAAAGTGCAGAGGCTACTCAGTCATACTCACAGCCATACATACACACACACAAATACCTTGTGTATGCCGTAAGTACGAACAACAACAATGTCAATAAACATGCTACTGACAGACAGCGCGATTCCATGCTATCAATTTAATTACGGTACAATCGCGTCGTTGAGCAAAATGTGTGTACGCTTGTGCTTCACGAGCACAGGAAATCCCGTAATGAGCGCCGGCAAGAACTTCAGGTGCCAAGTGCAAGAGTGGTTACGAACTAGTTTGCAGACTAACTATCAGTGCATTATTATTATTAATATTGAAAATTATTTAAAAAAAAACGAAATAAATAATAAAGATCTTTGGAAACTCCTAGATTTAAAATATTGTCATAACCGAGGTGAAGTAGGAGGAGTTCCTCATAAATTTACAAAAAAAAGCAAACTACTCGTTGCTAACTGGTTGCGATTTTATTGATGCACACAGTAGCCGTAGATATATCACAAACGCACACACACACAAAAGTATGCACTTAAACGAACATGAAAGTGAATTGCTCAAATAGTACAAAGAGTAATAAAAGTCAATAAGTTTTTTTTTGTTTTGTGCTCACATTTTTGTGTCGACAATAAAAACGGGTGCATATGTGGGTATGTATGACCGGTTTACTACGTCATGCTTTTGCACTTAAAATCCAGTGGCGGCGTGAGCAACTATAAACAGAGTTGAGTGGTTAGTGACCTCCCGCTGTTGAACGATGCTTTGTTACTTGCAAATTGGGTTTATGTCAAAGTCGGAGGAAGCTTTCAGAAAGGCGTTTTAACACTTTAGTGGCCTTTAAAATATAAAAAAGACTTTGGAACTCTTTCGTGAGCAGCAAAAAGTTCTCCGAAAATATTTCTGCGAAGTTTTAATATTATTTTTATTTTGTATAATAATCACAAAATAAAAAAAAAAATATTATAATTTGACTATATATTGTCACCTAAAATGCAAAACAAAATATCATAAAAAAATAATTGGAAATCGTTGTCAGATATAATAACCGAAACATAACCAATATATAACCATTTTATAACCGAAACTCAAATTTTATTTCAATATGATAACCAATATATTGGGTAGTCGAAAAACTCTTTTCGTATTTTCTCAATAGATGTCGTTGCAGTCGCAACTGAAAAGTGATGTTACGTTATTTGCAGTTTAGGTGACTATATAAAATATATCTACATATGTATAAAACAGTAATATATTTATAAAATTTTATAACGCTCTGTCTCCAGAACTAAATGAACTCTGAAACTCTTTATCTACCTTGTAGAAGGTCAGTTGTTTTTAGTAGTTCTACTCAAGCAGCTTGGCGTTGCTTACCGCATCTAACTCCCTCTACGCACTCTTTACAAGCAAAGTAATAAAAACTATATTCATAGACGTATTCAAAAATTTTCTTACTGCGCCCAAACCCAAATTAACGTCACTTCACTGCAGCTCACCCTTTGTAACTGTTTACTAGTATTCCTCTTGAGTTGACACAGTTCATTTCAATTGAGTGGGAGCGCTCACTATTTACATCAATCTTTAGAATTATGACATCAAAACTATAGGGTGATTTTTTAAGAGCTTGATAACTTTTTTTAAAAAAAAAACGCATAAAAATTTCAAAATCTCATCGGTTCTTTATTTGAAACGTTAGATTGGTTCATGACATTTACTTTTTGAAGATAATTTCATTTAAATGTTGACCGCGGCTGCGTCTTAGGTGGTCCATTCGGAAAGTCCAATTTTGGGCAACTTTTTCGAGCATTTCGGCCGGAATAGCCCGAATTTCTTCGGAAATGTTGTCTTCCAAAGCTGGAATAGTTGCTGGCTTATTTCTGTAGACTTTAGACTTGACGTAGCCCCACAAAAAATAGTCTAAAGGCGTTAAATCGCATGATCTTGGTGGCCAACTTACGGGTCCATTTCTTGAGATGAATTGTTGTCCGAAGTTTTCCCTCAAAATGGCCATAGAATCGCGAGCTGTGTGGCATGTAGCGCCATCTTGTTGAAACCACATGTCAACCAAGTTCAGTTCTTCCATTTTTGGCAACAAAAAGTTTGTTAGCATCGAACGATAGCGATCGCCATTCACCGTAACGTTGCGTCCAACAGCATCTTTGAAAAAATACGGTCCAATGATTCCACCAGCGTACAAACCACACCAAACAGTGCATTTTTCGGGATGCATGGGCAGTTCTTGAACGGCTTCTGGTTGCTCTTCACCCCAAATGCGGCAATTTTGCTTATTTACGTAGCCATTCAACCAGAAATGAGCCTCATCGCTGAACAAAACACGCGCGCGAAACACATTTCGAACCGAACACTGATTTTGGTAATAAAAATTCAATGATTTGCAAGCGTTGCTCGTTAGTAAGTCTATTCATGATGAAATGTCAAAGCATACTGAGCATCTTTCTCTTTGACACCATGTCTGAAATCCCACGTGATCTGTCAAATACTAATGCATGAAAATCCTAACCTCAAAAAAAATCACCCGTTTACAATGCACACGCATTGTGGGTCACTCTTGCATGAATTTGATTGACTCGAACTACTTCTCACTGTTACACATAACCTCAAAAAAATTTTAATTTCTAGCACTTAAATTTTGCTGTTATTATTTACTTTAACTGAGTAAAATGTTATTTTCGAAATTTGTAAAACTCGATTTGGAGAATAATTGATTATCTCAAAAGCTAATTAATTCTTAAAAATACACTCTCACAATTTCCTATTAACCTTAATTATACCCTGAAGAGTGTATATTAAGTTTGCCACAAAGATTGTAACACTCGAAAGGAAACCTCGAATATCCTATAAACGACCAGCGTGACGAGCTCAGTCGATGAACTCATGTCCGTCTGTCTGTGTAATATACATACTATGTATATACGAACTAGTCACTTATACCAACGATTTCTCGATTCCTCTAAAAACTTTTCATAAGCATTTTTTGGGATAGCCCTCAGCTCCTTCAGCGAATTTTGTGTTATCTCTTCGATCGACTGAAAACGGGTGCCATTCCGATGATTGTTGACTCATTTGCATATCAAACTCATAAATCCATGTCTTATCGACAGTCATAATGCTCTCCATAAATGTGGTATCGGAATTTCCGCGATCAAGCATGTCCAAAGAGATCTATTTACGCTACTCTTTTTGAAAAGCTTTCAGCTTTATCAGAACGAGTCGAGCAAATACGCGTTTCATACCCAAAATATCCACCAAAATTATTCGAATGGACTCGCGAGAGATATCGAGCTCTTTTGCTATCTCTCTAACACTTGGCTGATGATTTTCAAGCACCATATCCTTCACCTTTTAAAAATATTCATCAGTTGAAGAGGTCAAAGATCGTCCAGAATGAGGCATGACCGTCTTTGAAGGCTTTGTACCACTCGTAGGATTGTGTTTTCGATAAGACTGAACCGTCGTAACCTTTTCCAACATTCGCAATCATTCCGCACACGAAATTTGGTTAGAAATTCAGCATCTGAGACAAATTCTTTGTTCAATATTCAATTTATAATGTCACTCATACTCATTTTGTGTCAAATTTTACATGTGATGCGCACCGTGTGCCTTTAAAGAGGTGCTCTGTCACATTTAGTTTGTCAATTGAATAATATTTAGTATCGTCTGACGTTTCATATCTAGCTCAGCTCTTTCATGCCACAAGACACCCTCGACTGACGTCGTGTCAAAACAAAACACACTTCAGATTGGAAACGCCTCTTCGTGAGGGATGATGTTGGAGAATAGTTTCACTTGAATAACAACTTGCTTACGCAATAAAAGATCTACAAAGGGCGTTGATTAGCGGTCATTCACTTGAGTACTTCGTACGTAAAAAATGTTTTTGAAATGTGCGTAATGAAAGGATAGTCGAAGGTAGTGGGGAATAAAACTAAAAAACCCGTAAATCCGCTCAACGTTTATATCTACAAATGTGATACCTCTTGGATGTCACTATCGCCTTTATCAACTTATGCTATTCATTATCATCAGCGACAACACAGTCAAGCACACCATCAGCAACATTTCATTGCATGCACTTAACCAGGGCTAAGCGGTGCTGAGCAACTGCCACAAAGCCAGAGCACAGTGCTGCGATTTCTCGACACATCATTACGAGCCATTCAAAGTCACCAATACTCATACGCGCTGCCATTTCACCACTACACACACACACGCGCACACTAAATGGTTCACGCTGCCACCCATTCCACGCGATGCCTACGCCTTTAACGCTCATTCGCCGCACAGCCAAGTCATGCCGCTCGCAGCTTAGCAAAGACCGTAGGCAGGGCGTGATGCGGGCAGAACAATGCGATCGCCAGCCGAAGAAGACGCGCAAAACTTCAAGTGTAAACATAGTTGGGCTGGCGAGCTTAGTTCAGTGCTTCTTGATGGGCGCAAGTTGAACGTACTGGCCGAGCGGCAGTTAACAATAAAAGGATTTAATAATTCTTCCTTTAAATATAGTGTGTGAATTTAAAAACAATTAAAGTGTACTGACTATAAGAAGTGTTTATCAAAGGAACTGGAACGTGAAGTGTTTTAAAAATCGAAATTTAAAGAACAGGACGACAATAAGGATAGTGTACCTTATTTCGCAAACCGATTAAATATTGAACTATAAATAATGCAATAAAAAGTCAGCGCTTCGAAAATCTTTACCAGCAGTATTCCATAAAATCAATGCGTGAAACCCTGCGCTCAGGCGACAAGTATTAAGAATGTCGCACACATCCGGTTGCAGTATTTTAGATAATTTAACAACCTCGCAGCCGCAGCTGCTAACACGCTGCAGCAGCACGGATAGCGGCAGCCAGCTGGTGCTGAATTGCCATCGAAATGGCACCGCCGCCAAAGACATTAACCCAACCAACGCGGCACAGCGACCCCTCAATGCAGGCGGCACAAGGCAGGCCGCGGTCGATGCGGATGGCGGCATACGCAACTCGGGCTTTGTGGACAATTTTGCGGTGCAACGCCGGCATTCCGAGTACGTGGAGGCCTATGCGGACATGTTGAACGATTGCAGTGGCAAGTCGAATGCACGCCATGCGCGGCCATTATCCTGTTTCGTACAAACAAAACTCACAAAGAATGGCTATGTAAGCGCCTTGCAAGGGGAGCACGAAGTGCAAGGACCGTGGCAGAATTCAGGTCAACTGCGACAGGAGTTTGCAGCTAAAATGGCAGCATGGCTGAAGCCGCTGAAGTAGGCAAACCAATTTTATTTCATTTTATTGCAATTTGTTAATCATAGTGCTAAGTTAAAGTAGTGGAAGTTTGTAGTTTTTAAAGACACTGAACAAGTGGAACACCACCTCAGACCTTAAGACTTATCTTGTGAGCCTTTAGGTCCTGGTAAATTCTATGTAATTGAGAAAGGAGTAAAATAAGTTAGGCATACACACATAAATGTAGTTCCGCGGTCCATACTGTGGATCTTTGTTCCTTCCGTGACCTTTTTAATAAATTCAACTTAAGAGTTGATTCGTTATAATGTCGAACTGTTTTGCCAATATAAGCTTCCCACAAGAATTGAATCGATTTAATGCCAAATTACTGTGACTAATGCTATGTCCTGATACCTCTTCGACTTGTTAGAACAGCTCAAGCCTTTGAATCACTCGACAGAAGGAGCTTTCCGACGAATTTTACAAGAAAATTTTAAGTTTTACGGAGAAAGTACGAGTTTTATTGAAATTTTCAATCTATTCTTAAGTTAAATATTACCTTTTATCGAAACCATATTTTTCAATAAGGGATATTTCCAGGATCTTTGCAGATCTTAGAAGATCGGTGTATCAGCCTACCTTATTTAAACCCTTAATATAAAAAAAAAATAAATATAACAAAATTTTAAACTTTATTTTTCCTCTCTTCCATTGCAGCTCGCAAAATAATCTATGCAATGGCGGTATTCCCAGTCAAAATCACATACTCGCACCAAAGATACAAAATAGCTGCAGTCCAAATGGTCACAAGAAAGGCACCGTCACACTGTCACACCTGCCACAGCGGCCGCCAGTCGACATCGAGTTTGCTGATATTTCATATTCCGTCTCGGAAGGACGAAGGCGCGGCTTGAAGACCATACTGAAAAGTGTATCGGGCAAGTTTCGCAATGGCGAACTCACCGCCATCATGGGACCGTCCGGTGCGGGGAAGAGTACACTTATGAACATTCTGGCCGGCTACAAGTAAGTACAACAGTATTGTAAAGCTTTGCAGGAAGGGAATATAAGGAGTATAAAAAAGCTAGAAAATTAGCAAAAAGTTGTTGAAAGGAATGCAAGAGAAGCTTATGAACGAAATGAGCGCAGTAATTATGTTCCTGCGGTCACATTCGGATCCATAAGGCGGCTAAAGTTTACCTAATCCAATAAGTCGCAAGTCATTATGAGCTCTGTATACTTAAGAATATCTAAATCCACAAACAAGCACGGTGCAGGAAAAGTGTTCAGTGTGCCAAGTATTAATTTTCCTTTATGGCTTCCTTCCTTGTACTATTTTCGCACACACTGAAGCGTCGATATGCTTCTTTTCTCAACTGAACTGCAAGCGATTCCGTCTTGTCAGCACGTCCTTTGCAACACGGCTCATAATATTATATGACGCTATTTAGGAGTACTTCCTTTTTTTTTGATGTTTCGCATTTGCATTCTTCGAATGTTTTCAGATTTGTTGCCTTGTTTCGTGGTTTGCTGCTTATTCGAAATATGTGGGTTTGTCGACAGTTTATGGACACTTGAGCCAATAATGGGCTCCTTTTCAGACGACGAGAGATAAGGGCATTCAAATTCTTTGCCGACATTTTTGTTTGTATGTTAAGTGATTTATATAAGACTCGGCGCTGGCTATTTACCAGTTCAACGTCTTAATAATAAAAGCTCCGACTCAGCTCGACAAAAAAGAGATTTTACAAATAGGCTATTGTCACTGTATTGATTCTATTATTTACCGTTGCACATTGTTTAAAACTCTTTTTTTTGTTTTACTTAATCAGAAACACTTAGTCCTTTCTGCCGGCCTGTAGATACAATTGAATGATTTCTTCAGTATTTCTTTAGTCATCTTCTTTACTAGCGTAGACAACGCTTACGCGATTATAGCCGAGTTAACAGCAGCGCGCCAGTCGTTTCTTCTTTTCGGTACGTGGCGCCAATTGGATATTCTAAGCGATGCCAGGCCCTTCTCCACTTGGCCCTTCCAACCGAGCGGAGGTTTCCCTCTTTCTTTGCTTCCCCCGGCGAGTGCTGCGTTGAATACTTTCAAAGCTCGAGAGTTTTCGTTTATTAGGACGACATGACCTAGCCAGCGTAGCCGTTGTCTTTTAATACGCTGAACTACATACTTCAATGACTTCATATATCTCATACAGCTCATCGTTCCACTGAATGCGGTATTCGCCGTGGCCAAAGTGAGGTCCTTCCCGATTCTGATGGAGTTTTTAGTATTGCTCAATGTCAATTATATTTCTTTAGGAGCTTGAGTTAAACAAGTTTAAATATACTCTTTGAATCCGAAAGATTTTACCCAAAATCTGGATTTCTAATAAAGGAACCGTGTAGAAAGGCATATTTGAAAAAAGCTTTTCAACGCTTTTAAACGACCTAAACAGCTCATGAACGCTCCTTTTGAATTTTTTCATTAATATCACTGCTTTTTCATTTCAGAACATCGCAGCTGAGCGGCTCGGTGATGATCAATGGCAAAGAGCGTAATCTGCGGCGTTTTCGTAAACTTTCCTGCTACATCATGCAAGATGATATACTCATCGCAAATCTCACAGTGCATGAAGCCATGATGATCTCGGCCAATCTCAAGTTGGGCAAAGATATGAATTTGGCAGCCAAACGCGTTGTTGTACACGAGATACTCGAAACGATCGGTTTGAAGGATTCCAGTAATACGAAGACCTGCAATCTGTCGGGCGGACAACGTAAACGACTCTCGATCGCACTCGAGTTGGTTAACAATCCACCAGTGATGTTCTTTGACGAGCCGACATCCGGTTTGGATAGTTCAACGTGTTTCCAGCTAATTTCTTTGCTCAAGTCGTTGGCACGTGGCGGTCGCACTATCGTTTGCACCATTCACCAGCCGTCGGCGCGTCTCTTTGAAAAGTTCGATCACTTGTACATGCTCGCCGAGGGCCAGTGCATGTACGAAGGACGCGTACGCGGTCTGGTGCCATTCCTCTCGTCGCTCGGCTACAACTGCCCTTCATATCACAATCCGGCCGATTATGTGCTGGAGGTAGCCAGCGGCGAGTATGGCGAATCTGTGCAAAAGCTGGTGGCGGCGGTCAAAAGCGGCGAGTGCAAGAAATTCAGTCACAAAGACTACGGCTTAACGGCCGTGCGCGGCATAGCCAATGACATTGTCAAAGGTGACAATGACTGCAACAACTCCAACAGCACAAGTACGAACAATGCAACTCTGACGGCAACCACAACCCTAACACTGGAGGATGAAAAATGCAAAATGGATGAAATGTCCAGCACTTTAATGTCACATTCGAATGCACTCAATAATCCCATCTTGGAGACGCAACAATCACAACTATCCGACTGCACAGTGATCAACTTGAACATTCCAAACAGCAACAATGACAATGGCAACTCCAACAGCGGACTGCCCTACAGCTGCAGCTTTAGTTCGAAGGGCGGCCAAGTTGCGCTCACCGGCGCTGCTGAGAAGGCAGCCGCCGCCGGTTGCACCACCTCGCTCTTGGACTCGCACGAAAGTGTTGTCACGCTGCCCAACAGCTCGGGCTTCCCCACCAGCGGCTGGACGCAGTTCTGGATTCTGCTGAAGCGCTCGTTTGTGACCATCATGCGCGATCGCATGCTGACACATATGCGTTTGGCCTCGCACGTCATTGTCGGCGCCATTATCGGCATGATCTACTACGATGTGGGCAATGAAGCTTCGAAAGTGATGAGCAATGCGGGTTGTATATTCTTCACCACGCTCTTCACCATGTTCACGGCGATGATGCCGACGATATTGACGTGTAAGTAAAGTTGCGAGGATCACATCAGATATAACTGTAATTAAGCTGAAAATTTGTTTATCCGCAGTTCCTACTGAAATGTCGGTGTTTGTGCGTGAGCACTTGAACTATTGGTACTCGCTGAAGGCATTCTACTTTGCCAAGACAATGGCTGATCTGCCCTTTCAGGTATGCAACCAACTTACATTTCTTCCATTCCATCTCTTTCATCTTTCTTCATATATTTATTGGATCACGGCACTTTTTTAAATCTTTTCCAATATTTTATGCTTATTCAACTTTCATATTCACCTCTCCACAGATCGTCTTCTCCAGCGTCTATGTGATCGTCGTCTACTATTTGACCTCCCAACCCATGGAGTGGATGCGCATCTCGATGTTCGTCTTCATTTGCGTGCTCACCTCGCTGGTGGCGCAGTCGCTCGGCCTACTCATCGGTGCTGGCATGAATATCGAAGCGGGCGTCTTTCTCGGCCCCGTCACAACAATACCAACCATACTCTTCTCCGGCTTCTTCGTTAACTTCGACACCATACCGGGCTACCTGCAGTGGGTGACCTATGTCAGCTATGTGCGCTATGGTTTCGAAGGTGAGTCCACTTTTTTACACTTGTGGTATGAAAAATATTAACGTTCCACTCTTTTCATACGATTTAGGCGCCATGGTGTCGATATATGGCATGGATCGCGCCAAATTGGAGTGCCATGAAATGTACTGCCATTTTCGCAGTCCCAAGAAGTTCTTGGAGGAGATGTCAATGGACAATGCCGAGTACTGGATAGATGCGGTGGCACTGCTCGGCACTTTCGTGGCGTTGCGTATTATCGCGTATTTCGTGCTGCGCTGGAAGCTGCACCTCATACGCTAAGCGCTCGTCGCATATATATAGTATATAGTTGTACGGTGTAATTATATTATGTATATCTATGTTATGTATTTATAAGTAGAGACAGTCACAAAGACAGTTCCATAAGCATTTCACGCTGATTTCAGTTTGTTTGGGATCATACGTTTAATGTGTGTGTGTGTTTTTTATACCATATATATTGAACTTGATATTATTTAGCGTCTTCAATTGATATAAATATTTTTTATTATCGTAGAATTTTTACGCATACGGATCATGTAATTTACTAGTAATCAAATAACTGTACTATATGTATGTATGTATATATATTAAGATGCATGCTTGCTTGCGGTGCTTTAATTTTCTTTCCACTCCCCACTTTTGTTACTACATAAGAATTTTTATGGCAAAAAGTTGGCATATTTGTAAGATTAGCGCATAAATAGCTTGAAATATTATTATAGGAAATATTAGATTTTCAATAAAACACTACAAATCAAAATGAGACAGCTTTATTATACAAGATAAAGAGATATTGAAAACGTATGCTTAATCGAAGCGGTTTTTTTTTAGATATTATACATATGTATGTTAGCTACGAATGCCACTAACCGATGTATGTCACCAATGAAACGACCGTTCTCACAACAGTCGGGTCTGAATAATCGAAAAGGACACGGATTTTTTCCGGCCTAGCACTGTTAGCTCGACAATATTCCTCGAAATCTTTTCAGGAATGTTTTCTGCCGCTACAACAACAATAAAACAACAACCAACGAAGTCGCCCTTAAAACTGTTTGGTACATATTCGAAAATGGCGACCAAGTATACCACAGTTAGCTTGAACTATGCAAAATTGGAACAGTTTTTCGAAAACCCATTGAGCCATTAATTTTGTTACGATAACCCTTATAGCGCCAAACATCACTAAAAACGAAGATTTTTGAGTAAAAATTATCACTAGTATTCAAAAAGATTTCTAAATTTTATAATTTTGTTTCCTTACTTTTTATTTTTAAACATTTAGGTTAGATTTGTCTGAATAAAATTCACCATATTGCCGCCTAAAATTTATTGCGCCATTTCCTTGAATTCGCGTGAATTTTATTTATAGATTATAGCATACTTTTCAGCGCGGAAAATTTGATTTAATACGAACAAATTGCGGCCAAGAAATAATAACTGAAGATTTTATTGCTCGATAGTTTATCTTCACATTTAAAAATTGATGCCAGGAAATATTTCAAAGCTAAGAGTCTTGGTCCACGATAAAATATTCCTTGGAAATTATTCGAACCCTTTAAATAAATTTTAAAGAAACAAATTTCTTGCTCATTGTTATTAAAACTTGTCACTAGGGAAAAATTTGCAAATATCATATGCTGGTTCCCTTCAGTTCTTCGTTACACCCATCTTTCTCTTTCTGGACCAGATTGTCTGCGATAAATTTCAATTATCAGGCAGAAGAATGTCAAGTGAAGGTATTTTATTTCGATAAATTGTTGACTTAGATTCGACTACACAGAAAGGCATACTTCTAGGCTAACGGGATATTTTAGTTAGTAGTATTTGTGATGGGAATACACTCTTTTAGGTTCGTTTACTCAATCAGTCAGCTGTCAGTTAAGTTTTGGTTAAAAAAATGTTATTTACCTATTAAAAAATCTCTTTACCGTTTAAGTTAACCAGTAATTATCTGATAGAAAACGGTCATAAGTTGTGTTCAGATCTATGAAATCGAGACGACAACAAAGATGAAAGGCTCTTTTGATTCACTTCAATTCAAAATATAATTAAAAAAAGAAAGTATATATAAAAAAGTACTCTTTGGAAAACGCCCAAAAGTATGCACAAAATTAAACCCAAATTGCCATTTATAACAGACAAATTCGTATGTAAATATGTGTGTTACAAACAAAGCCATTATTCGCTCTCCAACAGCAAATGATTTATATCCCACATTTATAAAGACATATTAATTTAAACACACTTAATCCAAAAAATAATAATAAATTCATAATATTTTTAAGAAAAGGTTACAAGCAATTATGTACAAGACGCGATATATATGTATACTCGATATATGGCATTAAGAAACCGTCAAAGAAGAAGCTGAAGCAAGCATGCTGAGGTGATATTGAAGAAATTGTGATATGTCTGCGTTGTTTGATATTAATTTCTTTTAATAATAAAATAAAAAATTGTATTAGAAAGTCTAACTACATTATACTCGTACATAAAGATTTTTTTCACTTGCTGCAATGCCAAATACTATAGAGATCTGTATGTAAAATATGTTTGAATATTTCTTTTTGGTATTTTATTGTGCGCTTTTGGCGTTTACTTTTTATTAAATAAATAAAATAAGTGTAAATAATATTATAAAATTTTTTTCTGCCTTGAAAAAGTTGGAATTTGTATGTGATGGACTTTATGAGCATTGATTGTGTGTTTGGAAAACGTTTTTAGATCAATATAGTGCGAACTGTTTTACCTATTATGAAGTAGTTTATTTTTGTAGTGCGATTTAGGTTAAGTGTTGGAAACTAACGAAATTCGTAAGAAAAAAACTTAAGAAAGATAGTAAAAAAGTTGAAAGGTGCGCATAACCGGGTTTTAATGTAAGAAGTGGTGGACTGTTGAGTATCTCAAACGAAATATAAAAGTAGATTCATGATTTTAATGGAAGCTATGTTTGAGAAGACGAATTTTAGATTGCGTAGGCTAAGTGGTTGCAAATTAGAGTTGTAATGTTCAAGTGAGTCAAGAAGAAAGAAATTGCAATAAACGCATTTTGTATAATGTTTGCTATTTAAATGAACACACTTATAAAGTCATCCGTTTGAAGCATAAAAGTAAGCAATACAATTTTCTTAAGGCGCGAGTTTTTGAAAATTTTTTTGCATTTTTTCGCTAAAATGTCATCTTCTTTTTCTATAGAGAAGCCTCACTTTCGTGTCAAGACATAAATAGCCAGGAAGATTAAATAAAAAAAGTTAATTATACATCATTTATAATTATAAAATACTTGAACTGATTAAAAAATTAAGAAAAAATTAAGAAAAAATTTATAAAAATGCAAACTGTAAGAAAAAATTAAAAATAGAATATAATATCTTAGTGTGCACTAAACCATTAAATTATGAAAAACTTAAAACAAAAACTCAGTAAGAGCATCTACACAGACATATAAAGTAATAGTTGAAAGAAAAGTCCCTCATAAAAACCTAACCTATCAAAACATAAAAATAAAAATTATATATCCTGTAATCTTAATATCACAAAAAACTATAAAACCCGTAATATTAACGTTAGCAAAATTGAAAAACAAAAAATCCATCAAAACAAATATTTGCAAATATCTCAAAATATAAAGACCGCATCTACAAATTGTCCACATTTGTCGAGAACATCATTATATCCACTTAGTAAATACTTACGCACCTCTCTATGCAAAAATTAAGAAAAGCACCTGTTTGTATGTATGTGAATGGTCACGCGCCATTTTCAAATAAAACAGAAAATTCATATATATTGAAAAAATAAGAAAAATTAAGAAAAAATTAAGAAAAATTAAGAAAAAATTAAGAAAAAATTAAGAAAAATTAAGAAAAAATTAAGAAAATTTAAGAGAAAATTAAGAAAAAATTAAGAAAATTTAAAGGAAATTAAGAAAAAATTTACAAAAATTAAGAGAAAATTAAGAAAAAATTAAGAAAAATTAAAAAAAATGCTGCATATATATAAGTGATCAATAAATATAGCAATTTTACATATATATCTATGTATATAAGTATGTATGTAATCACCAATTGTTATTTAATGCAAGCGGACACCGGACATTTCTGTACTTTGAGATGTGTGTGTTTTGTAAATATGAAGTTGGTCAAGTAGCTAAGTGTATGTGTTTAATACATATATATTGATTTTTCTTACTTATATATATATACTTTTAAGTTCAGATGTACTAAATAGTTAATTATATACTTGAAATCACTCAAATAAACAACTCAAAAACATAATTTTATTTACACACACGCGTATAATTTTTCTTACAATAAGTGAAAGTGCCAGTGAAAAACGGTGACAAGTTGACTGAGTTTCGTAAAATAATATTTTAAAAAGTTTTTGGTGGTTTTATTAATGTGTAATGTCAGAGGAGCCACAATTTCTGAAAAAAACTAGAGAGGCTATCTAAAGTATCTAAAAGGGCACACCTGGTGCGAAATTAAAAAAAAAAAGTTCCATATTTCATTAGTCTACATCTTTACAAATAATATACTAAAATTTCAAATCGATGTTTCGAAAAGTTTTTGTGCTACAAGCATTTAAAAGGTAGCCGCCCAGTTCAATCCTGTTAACCAGTCTACCTTTAAACGAACTTTTTTCGAAACAGAAATGTTGGAATTTGCTATACTGATACCTCGAAGATAACTGATTCGATCATGATGATTTTTTTCCTTTCTGTTCTGTATATAATTCTACATTCTTGACATTATCGATTTTTGATCTAATCAAAAACCGAATTTTTGACCCGAAAGCGACAAAATTTGGTGTAAAACTCCACTTTCTTCATTTTTTGATGTCTTCTAGTTTAACGAGATATTTTTATTTTCAGGTTTCGGTTACTTAAAATGTCGGAGTCACTGCAGTAGTGGTGAAACTTTTTTGGCGACGTCGAAGATCGCGTATAATTCAAAAAATATTTTTTTCTAAAATTTTACTTTGTGTTTTTAGACATGTACATATGTATATATACCGTGAAAATTTGAAAACAATCAATATAGTATTTTTTATATTTCCAAAAATCTACGTTTTTTAGACTGTCACATTAGGTGTATCCCTTAATTTTTCTCATGTTTACAAGTGATGCATTTTTTAGCAACAGTCAGTTTTTTCTTCGCACAAAAATCAATTTCTTTTATATGAATACGTAGCATATATACTACTATATGCATATACATATGTATGTACATACATATATACAATATTATTATAACTAAAATTTTTTTGTCACTCATACGCCCTGTACTACAGTAACTCTACGGCCTGCTTCTTCACTACCTAATTTATGGCATCACGAAAAGCTTGGCAGTGGCGAGCTTTCATTTTAGAAGCTTTTTGTACGTTGTTTGTTCTAAAAGCTTTTAGAAGTGCAGCTTTTTTAGTACACGCACACATATGAACTAAGCAAATGGATATCTAAATTCACAAGCAACGAACTTTTTTTAAAGGTTCAAAATATAAATAGCAATTTAAAAGGAATATACATCAAAAAGTTGTACTTTCAATGAATACTGCTAAAAATGGTTTGTGATTTTATGAACTTGGCTATCGTTTTTCAAATAAAACTAAAAGAAATCTATAAATATGATAAAACGTTTAGAAAATTTGTAATATTTCGTTAAGCCGAATTAACATTTTATTATTATTAATATTATACTTTTTCATCAAAAAAAAGAGCGTTAGATCGTCAGCGAATGATTCAATGATAAGAAAATATGTCAATCTGTCCAAACTTCTGAGAATTAGTAGCTACAGAGAAGAAAGAGCTGATATGCCCAGCCCAATACTATTCAATAAGATGCTAAAACTACAAAATTTTTTTGAAAAGTCCTCCATAAAACTGCTTCATTTCCCTAAAAAGCTTTTTAATCACGGAAATAAGAACTTAAAGCCAAATTATTGTGAAAAAACTACCTAAGTCAGTTCTATTTAAACAAAAATTCTCGAAAAATATACAAACGAACTTTTCTAAAAGTTTTTCATCAATTTTATTACTCATATGCCAGCCACGCCTAATGCAACATTGCTCTAACGCACAACGGCGCGGTGGCGGCCATTGTCAGCCGAAAAGTGCAATGTGCAAATGCGCTCATTGCACGAGCTCCACTGAGTGGCGGCTTCAGTCTGTCGCCGACAGTTTCCCAAGTAGGTGTGGTGCGCTAAGCCAATATTTTTCCGTGTGTATTTTCCGCCGATTTTTCTTTTATTTCATTTTCATAACACTAGTGAGAGACTCATTGTGCATTATACATACAGGAAAGTAGCAGTTTTCATTGGAACAAGTCGTGCATGCCGCGCCAAAAAATGTGACAACCACTTATCGAGCGTAATAGCAAACTAATAGCGTAAAATATTCTTTTTTGTTTTTGTTCTGACTTCATTTGGTGCAAAAATTTTTTTTCGCTGACACTCAAAGCGGCACTTGCCACTTGTTGCATGACCGCATACGATAAGCTGAACGCTTATCTAACAAACCAGTTATTTATTCCTCGTCAAATTTTCCGCCGCTCTGCGCTTTGTGCATACAACACCAACAAGCACACACACACATAGACGTCGGAGAGTAATCGCTTATGTATTTGAAAGTAATTTGCTCGCGTGCGATTTCTCTAAACCGAAGCGAAGCGCTTTTCGCCACCGCGCCCACACCAGCAAAGACCTTACACGACGCGCGACGAACGACAGCGGGCGCGCGGTCGTCGTCTAGCATAGTGTGTGTTGCATTTGTTCTGCGACCGAGTTATTGACCCTTGCCAAACGAGATTTTTCGCATTCTACAACAAATTTTCCAACGCGAAACACGCAGCGGCGGCGTCTTATACCGTCCGTCGGTTTTTCTTAAGTGCGCGCAAAGTTTTCGTAAGTACTCGTTTCGTGATACTTGAACGTGTCGTCAGTGTTTGAAATGGAACGCGATGATTACGCTTTGAATCTCGTCGAAAAAAATAACCGGTAAGTTGAGGTCAAGTAGGTGTAGAGCACGGTTAAAGTCAGCCAAGCGCTGAAATTGCGCTCGTTCAATGCAAAAGTAGTCGCTTTCTTTTCATTTACTTTTATCAGTACTTAAGTGCTTGGGAGCCAACGCAGCTTTTGTATGCGAAAAGGAAAGGCGTGTCACTACTAATGAGCGCACTTGTCGCATGTGTTCATTACAAAGATTCACTGCTGTGCAATTGCTTGTTAGCTAAGCATTATTTATTTTACAGTAATGATTATGGAGTTTGGAATTACCTAACAATGCATGCAGGGGTATATTTTAAAGGGGGCAGCTAATATGACAGCCTAAAAAACGTTGAATTTTTCGAATTAAAAAAAAAAATAATAATCTGTTCTATTGTCTTTCAATTTTTGGGTATTTCAGGAACACACAGTGAAATGTTTGGAAAAAAACTGTCTGTGTTATACGAGATCTCCGACTAAAAACAGCTTCTCCACTGCTGCAGTGATTCCAGCCTTCTCCGTAAAATAACAAAATTCTCGTTAAACTAAGTAGAAGATACTCTCCGTACTAATCAAACTTGATAAAAAAAAGTCATAAATTGACAAAATGGGGGCGTTTTACAAAAGAAAGTTGAGTTTTCTCCCAAATTTTGGTCGTTTTCGGACTGTCAAAATTCGATTTGTGATTGGATCAAAAAATCGATAAGTCAGGAGAGCAGAATTATATACAAAACAAACAGAAAATTTCATGATGATTGGGTCAATTGTCTTCGAGTTATCGTTAAAGTAAATTCGAAACTGTCTATTTTGAGAAAAACTTATGAAGTTTATCTCCTCTCCGATCTCCGAAACAACATTCCCTGCTAATCCGATATAATTTTCATTAAAAATTCGCTTTTCTTTCTAGAGAAGCCATTGACAAAAGGTGAGGTCTCTCACCCAAAGTGATCCTCTGGCTCTACGAAAACATAGTCAAGCTTATGATGGAGTCTTTGTGTGGTGGACGGCTCTAGAAAAGACCACACTTCCGAAGAAGCTTGTGAACTTTCAACGGGCGGCGCTCATCAGGATGTGTTGGGCATTACGGCCCACTCCAACTATAGCACTTACTGCCATCCTGCACATATTGCTCGTGGACATCGCTGGTGTATGACTGTGAAAGTTGCCAACAGACTCAGACAGTCTGAATTTCTAAAAGAACACTGGTCTGAATACCTACTCGGAAATTCTCACTCACTTTGAACTTATACCAGATCAATCGGATCATAGAGTCGCCAAACCGAACTTTGGCAGCTTCTTCTCTACCCATATATGGGCGAGGGAGTTATAAATGGAAAGAAGCTATTGGAGGAGAGGGGCAATGAGCTTCGTTACGGAGTGGTCAAAGCTTGGGATGAGGTTTGGTGGAGGGGTCTACTGTCAGGAGATCTCTATCAGCTCTAGGTTCAGACTTCCTGACTCTTCCATTGTCTTCCAAGCCGAAGTTGCAGCCATTAAGGTAGCGGTAGATTTACTGCTCTGGTGCGTAGCCTCCTTCCGAAAAGTAACTATCCACTCAGTTAGCAAAGCGGCGATACTAGCCTTGAAGTTATTATCAGTGCCTTCAGAGCTAGTCAAAGAGTGTCTAACTTCGCCATCAATAGCCTGGTATGGATGCCAGGCCACAGCGGAATCGCAAGAAACTGTAAAGCTGATGAGCCAAGAAGAAAAGGCACTCTAGACCGGTCTCGTATCATCTTGTGTTCTATTACTAAATAGCTCGGCTTCGCGAAAACTTAGCCAGCAATGGGTCCACGTCGTCATATACGCTTTCGCAAAAGCATTTTGGCATAAGATCGATCCCAAGAGATATAGTGATGTTTTTACCCTCAGTAAGGCTAGCTTTTCCTGGTTAAGGGCTTTTCACGGGCCATTGCCCTATTGGCGTCCACGCAGTAAGGTTGCGAATCCTAACAGAGGTCATCTGCAGAAATTGTAAGGAATAAGATGAGGTGGAAATAACCCAACACTTCCGCTATGATTGTCCCGCTGGCGAGTATGGAAATAAACGGCTGTACAAATTTGTATTGTCTACTAAGCGTTTTGATAATATATAAGTTCGAACACAAGAGTTTCTCGTTTCTATAGCTTCACAAAGGACTACATATGTATAGCAGTCCACATGCGATCTTTGATCAGCCATCTAACCTAACCTAACCTAACCTTTCTACTTCAAAATATCATTGCCTCTTTTAACACGCACAGTATAATTTATGAATAACAAAATGCGACAAACAGATAAATCTGTAGCTAAATGCACTTAGAATTATAAATACTGCAAGTATTAGCGTAAATATTGAAACTATATAAAGTGTATGGCCATAAAATATATGGACATTTATTTATAACTGTGCCGACAAAAACTACGGCGTAGCCACTTGTTTAAGTATAATTATTTTTAATTACTTTAACAGTAAAGTTCTAACCACTTTAAGTGTCATGCGCTTAATTGCATTTAATTGCAACCGTGTGCTGAGAGCTAGCCATAAGCTCATTAAAAATATTGAAAGGCTTATGCTTGTATTGTATATTTGTAGAAATAATTGCATTACAATTTTGCTGAGAAAGGGAAAACAAGTCAAACGTGTTCGATTCGCAGAGTACAATGTTCGAATTCTACTAAAGCATACCTTATTTACAATCTACGATTATATACGTGCATACATTGTTATTGCTAGTTATAACTTTTGCCGATTAAAAACATTGGTTGGATATGGCGAATCGAACAAGCAACTGGTATAATTCACGGAGACTGGCATAATCAAACAGACATAGAATAGAGAGAGGTTTGAACATTTTAGTGAGATATCGGTACACGATCTTGTATTGAATTCAATATGGAGAATAGTTCTTGAGTTTAAACTTTTGCTATTGCTAGTTATAACTTTTGCCGATTGAAAGCAAGGGCGGAGGATGGCGAATTGAACAAGCAACTGGTATAAGTCTCGGAGACTAGCATAATAAAATATATTTTATATAGCATAGAGAGGTTGAAGAAGATTTTAGTGAATATGGGGAGTAGTTGTGGAGTTTAAATATAAATTTATAAGAAGAAATCAAAGAGAAGAAAATAACTCAGGAAGTGGGGAAAGAAATACCGCTATATGTCTGGTTGATGGCTATGAAGACCCCTGGGAAACATCGTCTATATTCCAGGAGATGCTGGATTGACTTAAAATACGAACTTTTATTCGCAGAAAAATAATAAATACTGTTTCCTTTGTGAAAATTTAATTTCGAAAAATAATTATATATCAGTTTTTGCATAAAGTAGCTGCCACGAAAGCATGAAAGACATAAAACTCACATTTAAACTGAATTAATGCACATTCAAAAGAGTTGAAAGCATTGCTTTTTCTTGTGGGACTTTCTTTAAGCTTTCCAAATGCTCCGCTTTCGCAATGAAGGATGGCACAATGCAACGCAGTTATGAATGTGCGTTTATGAATATGCTCAGAAGTACCAGTAATATTTGCATGAAAGCACACTAGATTTTCCCTTAATTAAAAGCAAGAATGCATGCAAATATTAAACCCCACCGAAAGCAACAAGCAGCGAGTCCCAACAATACCCAGGCGCCATAGAGAGACCCAAATAAAAACATGTGCAGAAAAGGCTTGAAAAATACATGAGTTTGCGTGCGAAAACGCACATATGTGGATATGTAAGCATGTATGTGAAAAATGAAAATGTTCATGCATAACTAACTGGACGCTCAAGTTAGCATGACAAACTGCAATTCGCTGGGACATTGGCATTACTTTTCGTGTTGTAACTGCAATTTGTGATAAATAGAAAACACAATGAAAGTTACGAAATCAACTCTGTTTCATTACATACCGGCACAAATACACATATAAGCACTTATAATCACATATACACACATACGTACATGCATTTACGATATTCAAATCTGAAAAAGCAATGACCTGAAAACAACTGCACTGTGGTGAAACCGTAATGTGAGTGCCCATAATGAGTTATTGTTGTTGTACATATACGAGTATTATAGTGGAAAATGTATGCCAAAACGGCTTCTTGTACTTTAAAGTGTTCCTAGCGTATTTATATATAAATCTAATGTTTTTATGTGACTTGTGAGGCTTATGAACTTACCAGCTGTGAAGAATGATTGGTTCTTATTTCGAAGTATATGAGGCATCTGAAAAAAGGATATTTTTGTGATCAAGTTAGATTAAAGCTAATATCAATTAATTATAATGTTCAAGATATGCGTATCTAGTATATTATCTGCAGCGATATGCATAAAATATAAAAAAAAAAAAGTTTTAAATATTATTTAAATTTGCAATTATGTTGAAAAGGGCTTTACTGATCGAGGTCAAGTGATCGGATAGCTACCACCCACTTTTTATTTTTCTCAGTACAAACAAAGACAGAAAATAGCATATACGACAACTGCAACTGCATCTAAATAGATCACACAAGGACCACGCTTTCTGGCGCTACTCTTTGCATAGTTATTTCACAAAGTTATTGGAGCTTAATTTCAAGCACATTTGCCGCAACCACCGCATTCGCCACATGATCACTCCGAGGACACCCTTTTTGACTCAATTGCTGATATAAAAGCTGAATCGAAGAAGACTCTGATGGCCATCACGACGGAGGATTTTTCCAGGTGCTATGATGACTGGAAAATTCGGTGGCATAAGCGTATTGCCGCTTGAAGAATATGAAATGGACAAAATTCATCTTCCAATTTGGTCACATTAGTACATTAATTACAGCGACTCTTCAACTCTTCGATACCATTTCTGTACTACGATTTGTCCTTTGCTTCAAAATAGGCTTCAGTTTCGGCGGTCGCCTTCATCGAAATTTCTTCCTAGCGAGCATTATTTGGAGATTTAATAACAGAAAATAGTCCCTGGGGGCCAAATCTGGAAAATATGGTGGATGCGGAAGCAATTAGAAACTCAATTTGTGGATTTTTGGCATCGTTTTCACTGATTTTTGACACAGTGCATACTCTGGGTGCAGCAGCACTTTCTTTTTCTTTAATTGCCTCACAGATTTCGTCCTTGAAACGGTCCAATTACGCTATATAATAGTCTGTGTTGATATTCCTTCCTTTTTCAAAGCATTCCAAAATATCGACGCCATAACCTTGCCAACCGACAGTTGAGGTTTTCCTTGTTTCGGAGTGGTATTATCGCATTCAGTCCACTCGAATGACTATCATTTGGACGTTGGAGTGATGTAATGGAGCCTTGCTTCATCTGTTATCACATATCGATGCAAAAACTCGGGTTTATTACGCTTTAACATCTCCAAACACTGCTCTGAATCATCAACTTGGTAATTTTTTTGGCCAAAAGAGAACTCGCGCGGCACCCACTTTGCACAGAGCTTTCTCATAACCAAATAGTCGTGAATGAAACGGTGTGAATATCTTTAGAGTGCCTGCTATCTAAAACAACTTCACTTTTTGGTGATTCGAAATTATTTTGTGGACTTTTTTGATGTTTTCGGCAGTAACAAATTCTTTTGAGCGTCTGCTGCGCTAACCGTCTTCGGTGCTTATTTCACTACTTCGAAACTTACCATACCAACCCTTGATGATTGATTTTCCTAGAATAGTGTTTGGAAAGGCATCATCAAGCCAAGTGTTTGCTTCAACAAAATTTTTTTCCTTCAAAGAGCAAAATTTTTTCAACATACTTAATACATTTTTATCATTTTTTTTTTCAAATTAACAAAGGTTGCTTCACTCAAATTTATATACATAAGTCCCAAACAAATGATCCGAGAGCTGTCAAATTTATAAGCGTGCCTTTTAAAAGCTAGGGCTACCGAAAAATCATATGAATTCAATTTTAAAGCGCCACCTAGGTGTCAGGTCGCGGATTTTTTAATTGAAATTGTTATATATAAAGATTTTAATATTATTTTATTAGTTGCAGTTCTCAATTAATCGAGCTGGTTATAACAATTTACAAGTTTCTTTGAGCATCACTTCTAATATTAATGTAAATTGCTATTTTCTTTCAAATTTATTTTCCAAAAATAGCCGTAAAATAACAACCCTTAAGTTTTTATCAAATAAGCAGCACAGTAAAAAAATTTTATTTATGCGCAATAAAGCTGTCACATTAGCAATTGAAAGCGCTAGCGCCCACGCATTATCAAAGTTGAATTGGCAAACGCAATTTATCTTGAAAAGTTTAACCGTTCTTGCGCCTTGGTGTAGGCAACGTCAGTGGGTCGACAGCTGCTCCATGCCAACATTCACTTAGCTTATGGCTCGCTGCAACTATTTTCTGCTTTGCAAGCAAATAATTGCAATTTGCATAACTTTTCAAGAATCGAAACTGAACTTTGTGTAAATAATGTTGGCGCAGAAGAAGAAGAAGAACTTTCGCAAACTTCAAAGCCACAAGCGAATTGCCAGCGGCTGCAGTAAAACAGTTGTGCCTGTGGTGTGGCAGATTTGTAATGAATGAAATCGCAATGGCAATGATGAAATTAAATTATAGGAAATCTATTATTTTTTTTTGCAATAGGAAAATTTTTAATCGTCTTATTCTAGTGTCTAGATTGTTAGAAGAAACCGCAGCGTGCCTCTAATTTTCTTTGAAAAGCTATATCCAGACAATTGCGTACCTGTATATAGTACCGTTGCACTTGCATATACGCTATGACAACAATTTCACTCCACTCAAAGCATATGATTGCCCCAAAGCCGTACCTCCAGTCAAAAATTCAGAAGCTAGCAGCACTGTTAGCCATAAGCAATGTCTGTATGTTTATGAAGTTAACTAAAATTATTTTCTTTGTTTATTTTTCGCACACTGTGAATTGCTTATTTTCATTTCTTCAACTTTTTTAGCGAAACCGCGTTTCATTTCATGCCTGAATGCTTAGCAAATCAACATTTAGTATAATGATTTAGCTCACACACACACACACTTGTATGAAGTGTATGTGCTCAGTTCTCGGCAGCTAATCTTTTGTTTAAACGCTACTTTTTGCAATAGTTTACAATTTTCGCTTTTGTTTTGCTGTTGTTGTTGGTTTTTCATGAGCCAAATGCTGCGTAATGCTATATGGTCATAATTGTAACTTCATAGCGCAAACATTGACCGACAAATTAGTGTATACACACATACATACTTATAGCCACGCATAAAAAGAAACGAAAACACATGTCTGTGTGTATGTGTGTGTGTGCGAATTTTGCTTGCATGCATGCTCGCAGCCCATGGTTATTGCGAACATTATGGCTCATCAGCAGAAGCTGACATTTTCCAGCGTCATATTGGCACTTCTGCCAAATGCCGCGCGTTTTCACCCGCTCGCGGCCGCGCACTTGCCTTGCCGTTATCTCGCTGCGCACATTTTCAAGGCCCATAAACACATTTTCATTACAAAAATTGTAAAATATTATATTTAATATGAATTATGACTTTAATGCGCGTTTACATACAAACGCACGCGTATTTGCCACAGCAATTACCATTGACAACTACAATTGTAATTACAATAACTACAATAATAAGTGTTATACAGAAGTTAAATTTCACACGCCGTCGCTCTGAACCACATATTTACATACAAACGTACATACATATTTATATATTTACTGCTGTGCCTCAATCCGCTGGCTCAAGCACTTAAGCCAAAGCTGTGTTCGAGTTTGTGTGCGTGTGTGTATGTGGGCCTGTTAATGTCAGCAGCAATTGCCAATTTGGCTAAGTCACTCTTGGAAGCTTCGCAAAAAAAGCCAAAAACTATGCCAAACTGCGCGACATAAACCATATGAAAATTATAAAATGTCGACTGTTATGTTTGTGAGTTTATAATATTGCGTAATTGCTTCTAGAAATTTCCAACTGTGTAGGACAGCTCGCCACTTGCTAGATAAGCATGTGCCAAACTTTAATTTTAAATGGATAGTCTTCAGCAGCGGGTTAGTATTAAATTTGTAAAGCATAAACTAGTCTTCATTTTTAAAGTAGCGCAATTTTTTTCGCACTGCTTCGCGAATCGTATTCTAGTGTCCATTAGTTCGTGGTGCTTACTTTAATAAACTGTTTTTGATACTGATTTAATCAGTCTTGTATGGCTCTAAATATTGAAGATATTTGATTTTGTGAAAGTTTATGGTTAACAGAATTGACGAGTGTCTCTCTAAATAACATCCATCGATTTTGGATCAAAACTGCGATATATGTACAAGTAACTTAATCTAACCTATCCTTAGGTTACCTGCCGGAAGTAGGTTTCATATTAACCTACTCCCCGCAGGTAATGCAGTAGGCAATGCCACTCTTAAACGATTTTTTACATTCTACTTCATTTTTCCATTTATTGTGCTAGGAATAACCGTAATCCTTTTATTATTCCTTCACTAAACAGGCTTAAATAACCCCATCGGACTAAACTCCAAAATTGATAAAGTTCTTTTACGTCCGTCGAAGATAAATGCTCCAATCTTTTGATGTCTTTCTTTGCCGGTTCTGTATATAATTCTACATAAAATAACCTATCGGTTTTGATTTTGATCAAAAATTGAATTTGGGGTAAAATTGAAATTTTTGTACCTTAGGTCATTGAACGGATCTTCTAGTTTAAGGAGAATTTTTAATTCGGTGACCTTGCTTAACTCAAAAAATATTAATTTTTTCACGTACAAACATACCTAGAAAAATTCCGTATAATCGACAGAGTGATTTCTTTTCAATAATTCCAAAAATCGGTATGTTTTAGGTTATCGGTAAACATACGTGGAGAAGTTAAGATACATGTTAGGGAGATGGTGAATGCAATAAACATCCAAAAGAGGTTGTAACCGACAAAAAAAGTTCAAAGACCGAGAGGAGACAGAGAAGTTCAGATGACCGTAAAGTGGAATTGTGCGAGATAGTAGAAAATAAAGGGTTATCAACTGAACATGTACATCATATCATTCACGAATATTTGGGTATGAGAAAGATCTATGCAAAGTGGGTTGCCACTTTTGACCAAAACCTACGACGAGTTGCTGATTCGGAGCTGTGTTTGGAGATGTTCAAGTGTTTAAACACGAGTTTCTGTTTCAATGACTAATTAGTATTTGGTACATAATGGCTTCAAAAAATTGAAATATATATGAGCTGAAAATTTTAGATATATTTTGGAATGAAAATTAATACTTTTATGATTAAAAGCTGTCTTTGATTCGCCAGGCGTTAGACAGTAGCCAATTGAACAACCTGTGGTAAACAAGATGTATAAACAAACAGGAAATAGGCACTTGTGGTGCAGTAATGCGCTAGTATGTACGCCTTTCTTGGTGGAGAAATTCCTTTTCCTGTGTCAAAAGCCTTTTCTTCTCTAAAAACTTTAAAAATTTACTTTAAGCCTTAAGTTTTAAAATCAAACAACGAAGAAATTTGAATATTAATTCAAAATTTGAGCCATTCATAATACTAAAACTGAGGTAAAATATACGAAGACTGATTAAACTGCTTAAATTGAGCGGCTTCTCTTCAAATAGCTGTAACTCAAAGACTATTTCAGCTATTGATTTAATATTTTAGTATGTAAATTTTAAGGATAAGATATCGGGAAATATGAGAAAAAATAAATATCGATATTATAAAAATTGCACACTAAGAGGTAACTCTTAACAACCACCTCAAAGTATAAATCTATTAAATCGTATTAAGTACATACTATTTTAAAAGTATTAGGCTTTGACAGTTTTGTGATAAGCATTGCAAATACATAAATGATAAGCACTATAAATGAAAAATCAAATATAAGGACTTAATTGAAACAAAGAAACTTGCATTTTCCTTATAGAATACTACAAATCTCCGTCATTCCCGACATGTGTAATACTTACACTAAGACTTTGACTGCAATCACACACGCTAAAGCGAAGCGTTCAAAGTTTAATTCCGTAAGTGAAGCTTAATTAAATAATTTCAATTTAAAAACAAATAATAGTCATGGCTTAATACTAAGTGTCAGAGCGGCTTAGGCACTGTAAGTGGCTATATATGTGCATATGTAAGTATATAAATATATTTATATATAGCTATCAATGAAATTAGTCACGTGTTGCTTTTGTATGTATGACTTTTGCAAGTAAACTGCAAGGAATTGAAGTAGTATATGTAGAACTAAATGGTAGGAACAGCAACTAGTTTTTAGACTAGCACAAATAGTCTTTTGACTGTCCTTCTCAGGCAAGTTTGTCGCTTATTATATTTTGATTTGAAACCCACAAGTCTCGTTCTGGTTAAAAATCAGACAAATTATTTTAAAAATTATTGGAAAGTCACATATCATTTCATATATTGTAAAAGTCTGGTCTTCTCAAACAGTGTCTTAACTAGTACCTACTGGAGTAGTTAATTTTCTGTTAAAAATTAATAATATAATGACATTTTCTCTCATAATTTGAAGGCTTAATGATCCAGGGAAATATACATACAATTGCAGAAGTACTTAATGCGCCCATTATGTATTATTACATAATAATTACACATCTGCCTTAATTAAAACTTTTTTTTACTTTTTACCGGCAATATGGGGTTTAAAGTATTTAATGCGGGAGGAAGGGGAAATTTATTAGTCGAATTAACCTAAAATTATTTTCAGCTGGCAAAATGCTTTTATCTACATTTACGATTACATAAGTAATACTATCTCACACCTGTCGCAGATACATCAAATTCAATTATTTAACATGAAATTCTTGCTTGCAAATAAAATAATAAAAAAAGCAAATTGTTTTTGGCGTAATGTTTTATCGAATGTACACAGAAGTTCCGCCAATAAGGCATCATAAAACACATATCTAAATTACAAACTAATCTTATCAGTAGCAAAAACAAAACGACCTTTAAACTGCTTAATTTTGAAACTTTCGATAATTAACTGTTATAACGTCACAGAGTACATACGTACATTAGGGTGGGTAAAAAACAAAAATTATATTTAAAATATATATTTTTTTGACTTGATATTCTGAAGACATGCGTACATATAAATACATTAGGGTGGACCAAAAAAATATATTGTTCTTTTTTTGCAAAAAAAAAAATATATTTTTTTTACTTGATTATCTCAAAACAAGGTTTTTTTGTGCCTCTATGAAAATCTTTACAATTATGACATTTTCATTATACCGTGAGATCCCTTGTCTTTTAGTTTTCTATTATTTATCAGACTTTCAAGCAAAAAGAAAATTTTTTCTGAAAAATTTTGCTAATAAAATTTTCGAAAATATTTTTTAAACTAAAAAATTATCATGCGTGGATTTTTTTTTTAAATTAACTATGTAAAATAAAGTATTTAAAAATAAAAACAAAAATAAAATTAAAATTTTATTTTAAAAATTTAATTTTTTTTGACCCGCCCTAATATATATGTATAAGTATATATTATACAAACAGTTATTTATATGCGGCAAGCTTTATGTGTTTATCACTTTATAATTACTGAAAATTATTTCCCTTTTTGTTCTTTTTTTGCACAAAGTCCAAAGAACTAAAGAAATTGTTCAAATAAAAAGGTGTGAAGCTTATCGAAACTACTCAATTACGGTTGTAAAAATAAAAAAATATAACCGAAATTGCTTAAAGTGATGAGTAATCAGTAAAGTAAAATTAAATAGATTCTCACTGAACTGTTGGTCAACAGTCGAGTACATTAGCTTCAATATTGATTGGATGGCAATGCACCAGAATTATCAGCGGTGATTGATTATACGGAAATACATACGTATTATATATGTACTTGTAGTATTTTAGTTCAAGGTTGCTGTTGTCGTTGAATAAAATAATCTTAAAATTTGCACATATAATTATTTTTAATATTTTTCTGGAAAATTTTCTTTAACAAATTTTTGAAAATATTTTTTTTTTAACTCCTACTAAGTACTTTTACTGTTGTAAAAGTATCGATATAAAATAAAGTATAAAAAGATAAAAATAAATACTTAAATATCATTTTTTTTTTTCTTTTTTACACAAATTCTAAAACAAATTTCCTATACAACTCGCACACCCTTAAGCATACAAAAATATTTCCTTCACAGTTTCCAGCTTACTGTTACCCTTTAAATCATTTTTACGAGATATTCGCGCAATTATCTCCTTTCGCTTTCATCTTCGCTGTACTCGTAAAGGTGGCCACAATTGTTGTCGACCTGTTTACTCTGCATTTAAGTTTCTGAGGCAGCATTCATTAAGTTCACTGTCAGGGTTAAGCGACGATGCAAACATACACATGCCTACTCATCGAAATAAATATATGTGTTTTAAAATATTCAATAAAATAGTTTAGTAAAAACGAGTTTTTGTCCACAAAAGATAAGTATGCAATTTATCACAAGAGCCCTCAAACACATGTAAGCGGCCCTAAACTGCATTCCAGTGATAAAACAAGTTTGTATAACGCTAAAGCACCGTTACAGAATTCTACCAGTCTACTTGCAAATACGCCCAGTTTTACAAAATAAGCTAAATTTTATTATTTTTTTTTTATTTATTTATATTTGCTTTGCCCCTTCATTCGCATTACAGCGCATTTATCATCGCGTGAACTTTGCTCAAGCCGGAAATGTTTAGCCACTGACACAATTAAAAGCGATTCAGTGGCAAATATGTGGCACCATAAATACAGGGTGTTAAAAATATGTTTTTTTGTTTTGTTTGCTGATGTTTTAATAAACATAATTTTTGTAAAAATTGGAGTGAGAATATAAACTTCTTGATTTTTTTGTACAGAGAAAAATTTATATATTTGCTGTTGACTCATAATAGCATGGATCACTCAGGTTCAGCAGATGCCTGTCTCACTTTTTATTGTAAATATTTATATATGTATAATGATATATATGTATATAGCGATACATATATACTATATTTACTTATTCATCAAACCTTAATAGCAATTTTTTAAGCCAATAACTTAGTGCAAATCTAAGCGAATTCGCTTGTTAATTGCTTTTAATTAAACTGGAAAACCATTTTTGTCAATTGAAAATGGCACGCGAAATTCAGCTTTTCAATGCAAGCAAACAATTTTGTATTCAACACAAATACAATGTTTTTATTAAACAATTTCTGATTATCGTGCAAAAGTATTAAACTGACACAATTATAAATTTAGTATTTTAGTTGTAGTAAAAAATGATTGAATAGAAGCACGAACTTTGACGAAAGCATACTATAAATATATGTGTGAAAAATTGTTATATTTCTCTCATTACATAAATTTGCAAATATTAATTGTAATATATTATACAATATAAGCGGAATTATCAAAACAATAACACAATATTTGCTGGATTATTCCCTCTCAGTTAAGAATTTGAGTAGTACTTACATTGTATACCAATCAACTCCGGCGAATCTCAAATATTTTGAAATTCAAGGACAAAAACAAGTCATCAAAAACGTTTCCTAGTTTTTCAAAACTTTCTCCTTGAGATCTCTACTTTCTTGGATGGATTTGAACCATTTATAGAAGCAATTTGGCTAATCTGATTGAGCTGTTCCCAAAACATGCCTTCGCAACGCATCAACCGCCCCTTCAGGTATCGAACAACGTTGACCTATTAGTTTATCTTTTAAGTACGGAAACAAAAAGAAGAGTCATCCGTCTTCGACGGTTGGTTTTCCATGATTTCTTGAAAGACAACCAGCAAACAAATGATTGTGTACCTCTCAAATTTCGCTTTTCTGCGTTATTCCAGTGGTATGGTTGCAAAATGTCCAGTTTTTCCAAAAAAACAGTCAACCATTTGCTTGGAAGCGTTTCGTGCTGGAACAAATTTTGTTGGATTTGGATCATCTTGAAACACCTGTACAGTCTTCGGCTCTTTATTTTCGGACACAAAGGCCAAAATTCACATTCTGTCACGATTTGTTGACGTGTTTTGAACCTTGTTTGAGCCATTAACAAGGGATCCAACGTGATTAAATTTTTTAACAATCAAATGTTCATGCAATGAATTCAAGAATGTATACTGGTTCCACTAATGCCCATAGATGTCTCAGTCCGACGGTAGGTCACAGGACAAACTTACAATATCAATCTTCGCACAATATTAATAATTTCCAGAACAACAACTGTTTTTGGACGACCTTCTCGAAATCCTTTTTTTGAATGATCCTCGATTGAATTCACCATACCATCCATTAACAGTGTTTCTTGATGGAGCCTCATCGTCACGAATTGAATTACGCTCATTTGAGCACTCTTGATGAGTCACTTTACGTCAAAATAAAACCGCGAAAGAGTTAAAAATTTAAGTACATTTTTGCCGAGAAGAACATTTTAAGTTACTGTAAGCAATTCAAATAGCGTTGATATGTATTGCCGAATTCCGGAATATAAATTACAACCGACGTAAATTTCTACATCAGTTAGATCTTGCAATAAATAAATTTTTTTTTATATTTAAATATTATTCAACTTTCGATAGAGAGAAGCCCTTCAAAGCGCCTTATAAATAACGGTTTATTTTATTTGTAAGAACTTAAGATTACTACAACCACTAAAAATACTCCTTAACCCAAGAAGCAATATTCAAGTTTATAAATATCTAACCGAAATAAAAATATGCTTCACAACGATATGATAAAAATGTGAACCCATTCTGGGCATAAATCCAAAACAGTCGCAAGCAAAGTAGCTCACTTACAGGCGCTTTAACCGATTTGTTTGACGCTCACCTAAGGCAAGCACAACGGGCCATTCAGAATCAGAATTAGAATATTAGGCTAATGTAACTCTATATATACAGTAATGTAAGCGCTGATATATGCAGTTATGAAGCACTGAGTCTCATAATTTTTCACCGAAAGCAACAACCACACATTCCCCTACGCGCATAGATAATAGAAGCTCCCCTACTGTGTTACAGAATTGCGATTGAATAAACACAACGCAAATGGGTGCATTGGGGTTCACATTGGAGCAGAGAGCAACAAACTGAGTGCATACACACAATGACAAAAACAGAGAATTGAAACGAAAATGGAAAAGACAGAAATCAAATCGAATGCAACAGGGCAAAAAAAAAGAGGGAAATGCACAGGCGCACGACACAGACACACACACAAACTGAAGGCATAGACAGCGCAGAGTTGCCAACAGCGCGCTCAAAGAATTGTAAAAACTTAGAATACACAGCGAGCATAACTCAGCCGCTCTGCTCTCTATTTTATGAGTGTGCATTGTTGCTGTTGTTTTTGCCATACAAACCAAGCGGCTGGCAACAGCGACCACACATACGAACACGCTCTCGGCACATTGAAACACATACGGAAATTGAACGCGAACCAAACACCTCTTGAAGCAACAGTACTCGTAAGGAATGCGCACCACCGAGCATACGCGATTGAGTGTGCGTTCGTGTGTGCATGTGCGCTGTCGGCGAGAGAACGCGCGAGAGTGGGCAATTTGATGAGCGTCGTCGTGAAATAAAACAGCAAATACAGAAAAATATTATATTTTCTTTGATTATTTATTTTTGCCTTCATTACTTTATTGCCCCTTCTGCTGCGTTGTTGATAATCATCCACGACATGCTGTCATCGTAGTCCGCCGACGGTCGCATTTGTTGCTGTATAGCTTTCAATTCAATTTGCTGCTGTCGCGGGTGTGTGTGTGTGTTGATTTTACTATTGTGATTTTATTAAACACTTTTCAAGTCGTCGCTGCCGAGACTGCCTTTGTTCGTTGCCTTTTGTACTGGGTCCAATTTGGTTTTCGAATTAGTCGCGATCACACCGCATAGGTGGAAAGAACATTTCGGGTTTGAGTTGCGGAAGACAAAGTGTATAACAAAAACTGTGTTCGCGCCTGTCACATTCTGGGAGCCCAGGCAAAGACGGAAAGTGGAAAGTGGTGCGGAACTGCCGGTCCACAAATTGATGCTTTCGTGCAGAGAAATACACAAAGCAGAGAATAAAATGCAATGCGAAGCGGGCAAAGCCTAAAATGCTAAGAGCAGTGAAATTTGTGTAGAAAAATCGCAATTGGAAATTGCGTTGTTGTTTTTTTTTTTCAATTTATTTACAAAAAGTGTTTGATCGAAAAGTTAGCGTTGGGGAAATATTTACGTCGAACGAGCAGGCGCCTTGTAAGAAGCTTAAAAACCAGTAAAGCAACTAATTTTTTTAAGTGAATTTGTGTTTACCTGTGTATTTTTATAAAGATATATATGTACAACAACAGCGTGAACGGCCAGAAGCTAGAACCTGTATAGTAATAAAAAGTAAAAAACAAAAACAAGAATTATTTCGCTTTTAATGCCTTCTAAGTAGCGTTACGCTATCGCGAATACAACAAAAAAAAGTTATAGTGTACAACTCTTTGCATTGAACGCGCCAAACATAAATCCGTAGCGAAAATGGTTGAACAAGACAGTGTCACTAAAAATCTTCTAAATGATAATAGGCAGGGCGGCGCCGGTGGCGTGGTCATTGTGCCCGCTGGCGGCAGCGGCCCACAGAGCAGCAGCCATGCAGCCAGCAGCGTTGCGCCAGTGAGCATACTGAAGACACAAATCGTGCCAGCACCGCCGAAAACACTGCAGCACTTGCCGAAACGTCCAGCGGTGGACCTGGCCTTCCACGATCTCACATATCGCGTCAAGGAGGGCAATCGCAGCAGTAAGTACCACCTAACAAGCCACTCACAAAGCGCACCAATCATAAAAATCATTAAAGCAAAAACAGTAATCCAATCCATAACTAATGCCCATTACTCATTAAATTGGCGGACATCGCAGCTCCTAATGATTCCTAGTTATGTAGTAGGTGGTAGTGCCTCATTATAACGAAATATTGCTCATTTACTGTAAGAATAGTTCAGCTGGCGCTTTTTCCCAAGTGCCTTAATTAGCTGCAATTCACTTTGCCACTTGTTTCCACACAATATTCTTGTTCTAATTGGCGACCGCGCAGTTGTTGACATTCCCGTGCTTATTTATTTATTTTTACTTTTTCTTAGTTTTTAGTTAGCTACGGTCGCTCGTTTGTTGGTATGCCATAACAATATTTAACGATTACTTTCTGTTATTATCTTAGTTGCTGTGTGTTATCATTATATAGCACTTAGCGACTCGCTTTCTGCTCATAATTCGCGGCTATCGCTTTAGGCTATTTGTTGATCACGCAGCTTGTGACAGGTCACTGTTTGATTTGTCATTAAATTCCACCAAATTGATGCATATCGCAAAGCGTTGCCAGATTATAACTTAGACAGGTAGCAATAATTGCTAAGATATACAGAAAAGATTTACTTTTGATAGAAAAAATATGTCTTAGCATTTTTTTTAAATAAAAAATGTCGCTATGCGACGTAAAGGTTCTTAAAGGTAGATTCCTCAATCACTGCCATTTGGTGTCGTTCATATATTTTATCTAATATTTATTATTTTCTTCAATTTTACTACCTTAACTTCCTCATGGCTAACATATCGCTCGGTTATTTTCTGCATCGAAACAAATTACAAGCCACCTCATGTAAAAACGAAGCCTGCTACTTATTTTGGCATTCAGGCGTCACTTTAAATGCTCAACCTTAGAATCTGATGAATCGAACAATAACTGGTATAAATTGCACAGACTGGCATAAAAATAGAAAAAGCCATAATGTACTTATTTGTAAAACGCCAAGCTAAAAAATTAGTGAATCGAACAATAACTGGTATAAATTGCACAAACTGACATAAAAAAATAGCCATAATATAGTTATTTGCAACAGACCAAGCCAAGAAATAAGTGAATCGAACAATATCTGGTATAAATTGCACATACTGGCATAAAAATAGAAAAAACCATAATGTAGTTATTTGCGGAACACCAAGCCAAAAAATTAGTGAATCGAACAATAACTGGTATAAATTACACAGACTGGCATAAAAATAGAAAAAGCCATATCGTACTTATTTGTAATACACCAAGCCAAGAAATTGGTGAATCGAACATAACTGGTATAAATTTCATAAACTGGCATAAAAATAGAAATAGTCATAATATAGTTATTTGCGACACACCAAGCCAAGAAATTAGTGAATCGAACAATAACTGGCATAAATTACACAGACTGGCATAAAAATAGAAATAGTCATAATTTAGTTATTTGCGATACCTTAAACCAAGAAATTGGCAAATCGAAAAATAATCTGGTATAAAGCCAAAAAATTTATGAATCGAGCAATAACCTGGTGTAAAGCTAAGAAAATTACGAGTCGAACAATAAGCTTGTATAAAATTGACTGTATAACAAACATTTACACCACTTACTCAGTTAATCACGTTATCTCTTGTTTAGAAATTAAAGTGGTCTACGTTGTTGTTTTTCTAAAATAAGTATCTTCAAAAATAAGCAGAGCTCTAACAAATAAGAAAACAGTTCATGCACTGGAAACCTTCGTTCTAAATCTATAATCTCTTGTGAGAAAGTAGTAGCACCATTCACGTGATAGATAAGTTATCGCCTAGTGAACTCTGGGTTAAAATCAACTGTAAATAAGCACTCACCCCATTTCATTCACTGAATCGCATTATTAACGCATTTTCGCAAAACCGAAGGGCTCTAAAGGGTTCATGAACCCCAGCAACCTTCAAACAACCTTCCTGAAACAACAGCTTCATCAATGCAAATCGATTGTCGTCATACATAATATAAGCCTCTGTATATTTAATCGCTTTTAAAACTGATTCAACAACATTTTATATGAATCGTTGTTTTTCTATTGAGTTCAATAATATTTTGCCAATACGACAGACTAATGAGCGCAAATGCAAATGCTATAAAGTAATCCCAAAAGGCGATAAAGCACGAGTCGGCGACGCCAGTTATGCCAGTTCCAGTTATGAGTAAATAATACTAAATTTCCGCAGCAAAAATACAATTACATTGAAACTGTGCTGAGTATACAAATATATGTAAATGACTGAACGTGGGCAGGCCAATAATCATGTAAACTAGATTTTCGGCGCCCTGTAATGCAATGCGAAGTGGAAATGTCTGTCATAAATTTTACTGCGCTTTTGCCATAAACGCCGGAAGTGCCGAAGTAGCGCTAAAAATGTAGTTAAGTAAGACATTTGCTTAAGATTTGCATGTAGCTTTGTAGAGCAAGTCCCCAACGCGCCCTTACCTCTTTACTTGTGAAAAAGTGACACACCCACAGGCACTAACAATGCATCGAGTGAAGTCCAAATACCGCCGTGTTCGTGAAAGGCGCCAAGCACTTTACTTTACCTGACAGAATGCGAACTGTCTCCAGTTCAGCGGCTAATTGACAGGGTCATGGGGGTTCAATAATTCTATTATCCCATTTGAGTACTTATAATGAGACACGGATAAAGACTTTTCATATAAAAATCATTACAACAGAATAAATAAGCAATTATTAATGAATAGCTGTCGCTTATTTTGCTCGGCGCTGCACGTAGCGTTGCATTAGTCAGTTGCAGTATAAGCGCGCTTATGGCATTACTGAGCGTCTCAATGAAAGGCGGCTATTTATCCCTAATCACAGCTGGGAACTCACCTTGAACCTTTGATTTTTCATGCATTCTATATCCGTGATTGAATTACATGAGCGTGTTTATATATATTAGTATGTGTGTGTGCACTTAGGCGCATGCAACAGTTATATTTATTGCTTACGAAAGACAGCAGTTTTTATCGCCGCTCGCAATCTTGAGCTTTGGACTTAGTACTTCGCAGCCTTTTATAACCGCAAAAAGTAGAATAATTACACAACAGTATCAGCACTGTAATACACATATACATATGCGCATATGTATGTGCGTGCATTTAGAAATTAATCAATTGCAAGCAATGTATTAAAATTCCTCGCATGCGATTTCACAAGATTTCAGTGGCAATTGTGATTTGTCAACTTTTAATTGGAATTAAATGCATGAATATGTCGAAAATATGTGTCTACATGTGTTAATTCTTTGGAAAACACAGGTTCTAACTGTATAAATTAGTGTCAAAGGTGTAATTCCTGCTGTGGCTGTTGGTAGAATTGAGCTCTCTATTAGGTTAGGTTAGGTTAGGTTAATCTGGCAGGCCAGTAAGCCACGCATAGACCATTTTTGGTCCTTTGCGATACCAGATGAAGTTTAGTTGCTAGATCCAAGCGGAATAGTCATTCTTTAGGATGCGAATTTTAATAGACTCTGCGGCTTCACTATCGATACATCTTCCAGTGTATCATAACGTGGGCACCCCAAATGCTTACAGCGTAGTCTTGCCAATACGGAGAAAGTGCGCAAGAGATGCTTCATTGTTTCCCTGGTGCCCTGCTCTAGATATTTGGTGTAGTCTTCTCGGTCTGTCAGCCCCATTCTGCGGGCATGTCTCGCTACCAGACTGTGACCAGTTAGTTAGCTTTTCCATTGATTGTCGCAAGATTGCCGGGAAACCATAATCAGTTGCTGAAACCTTTGAGAAATTTTGATATTAACAGTTTCTTCACTAATAGAGTTCACAGTCCTTGGCCGCATAAAAATCCGGATCCGTTGCGGTTACCTAGACCCGACCAACGACAAAACTAAGTGGTCTGTTGGATCAGTTTATGTTTACGTGAACACATAAGGATTAAGACATTCGAATGTACCAAGCAATCAGGCGAATTCTAACAAATGCGTTCAATTTTTTCTGACTCATCACACATTTGACAGTCTGTATTAAGCATTGCATTTCCACTGAAAAAGTCCCACGTTAAAGATCTGCCAAAAATTACAACATGAGTCGAAGGAAATACCCATATTAACGCGGTATCTCCGAACAAAGGCTGTTTCCAGAAAGATTTTGCAATAACTAAATATTTCAATGCAATAATGATTTCAATCTCTTCAATTGGCGATATTTTAGTTTAACAATGAATCTTTATCGTTGATATTGCATTAATCATGGGTTACCATATCGGTTACCTTTTGAAATGGAGACATGGAGGAGGGAGAACTCGAAGAATGATCATTCCGATGCTTCGTCAAACATCACAAACAAGCGTCGGGGTCACCTGACTATTTTAATCTGGCTCACCCCTTTTTTAACATGATGCAAAATTTAAACAGAAAATCGACCCAAGCCCTTGAAATTTATTATTATGTAAGCCGCTGTAAGTAACAGTTTTCCACAAGTAGGGCAGAAGTGTACAACATACTGCCAATAAATGATTTATCAGCTTTGGAGAAATGGATTTTCTGGCACTTTTATTATTTGCATGAAATCACTAGAAAAAACATAATTTCAGACTTTCAGAGTACGCTGTTTAATATAATTATATTCATTTCTTTATCTAAAATTTATTGTGGCATTCAAACTCGTCGTAGTATAAGTAGCAATAACAGTAAATTTATAAACAAATAACTAGTAGCATTGAAGTTGTACTTTGAAAAGTATTTAATCATTAAAGCAATATAATTAAGCTCAGTCTTCGAGTGAAGCATGCAAAAAGTTGTAATTATTTAATTCAACGCATTATAATAATGAGAGTTTTATGTTATTTAATAATAATTAAATTTTAAACAAACAGACCTTCGCGAATTGCAATGAGTAATTTGAACGCAGATTACAACAACAAATTCAATGCCAATAACATTTTCAGCGCTGAAGAAGTAGTTCAAGACATTAAAAATCTGAGTCATAGCAGTACTTACAGATGGGCTAGATAAGTAAAAATATGGTTATTAACGTCAAAAAAGCAGCAAGCTGCTCAGTTTCAGGGCGAGCATGCGCCGTTATGGGCCACCGCTTGCGGCAGCCAAAAGAATAAGCACCTAAAAGTCAGCCTGTAACATTGCTTGGTTTAAGCCATATACAATTACAACTGCGTGTTTCAAACACACGCTTGTGCAGCATTTTCTTGCCCCCACTGCTCGTCGTGTACCAGTGTGCAACGCCGCGTCGCGGTAATTTTACGTGCTCAACTGGAAAATCTACAAGCCAAGCCGATTGCCTACGTCAAGGCCGCCACTGTTTGTTGTTGGCTTTTGCAACTACGCATTAACCATTGCCAGCCTTTTTTTGTTGTAATTTTCAAGTTTCTATTTCAAAATAGCAGCTTGCGAAGTGTGCAATTTTCATACAGCCTCGCCGCCAAGCGTTTGAGGCGTGCACGAAGCGTGCTTCATGCCTATTCACTTAGTTTTCTTGGAGCTTAGAAAATTTGCATGACAAAGTTCACAAATGGAATTGTGCAAGAAACGCTGTTTGGCTTATTAAGCAGCGCGTTATCGTTCGTTTTGCATCTACTTGGCGATTCTGTGGCATAAATCTTCACACATGAGTGGAATAATGGCTAGTTGCTGATCGAAGCGTTGAATTTTAAGCAACGCACGTTGTTTTGTGGCAACTAACCTCAAACGAGTCTAATTATTTTTGGCAATATTTATGTGTGTATTTTCAAGAAAATGAAGTCATGGCCGGTTGGTTTAGTGCCAATAGTATTCATTCTCTGCTAATTGCGAAGTAAAAACTATATTCATCTGAATTCAAATCGCGGAAACAGGCTTAGTTTGGATTATAGTAGAGCCTTCAAATATATATATGTTTTCAGGTTAGACTTGACCATTCGGTTTCCAAGTTTACTAAACGTTTAGCCGGACTATGTAGTTTCCAAATACACGAAATTTGGTTATGAAATGAGATGTCAGAAATACAATCTCCCAGGGTTCAAGTTGACTTTCGAGAGCCGATTGCTGTTAAACTAAACCACTTTGAGGCCTTAGCGAAGTCTAAAGCTCTTTAGATTTCGAATACAAAGTAAACTAGAATTTTTAATCAGAAACAAATATCGTATACCATATACTTACCTACAAATGCATATCGTCACCTTAAATGCAAACTAACGTAACATTACTTTTCATAAGTTTAAAGGCGAAGAAAAACGAATGAAACCACTTATATGGAAAAAAATTTGAGTTTTGGTTATAAAATGGTTATATGTTGGTTATATGTTAGTTATATATTGGTTATATATAGGTTATCTATTGGTTATATCTGATCGCGGATGCTGCAAATTGTATGCTACATATATGTAATAAGGTGTAGTGAACCGTAAGCAATAAAATACCTCAATTTCGATTTTTTTCGCATTGGAGGTGACGATATGTACTATATATAAAGAAATTACTCGATTAACGAACGGAGTTTTTTTTTTAATTTATTCAAAGCAGCAAAAAGATTAATTGTTGGGTTGTGTAGGTTCTTGTGTAACAGAAACTTGTTTTTAATTTCCCAGTATTATTTATAATTGCATTAAATCGCTTACGATCTAGAGTTTTTGCACTTTTGTTTTAATGGGGTTCACTTAATTCAAGAGCGCAATATGGAATAATTATTGATCAACACCTTACAATCTTGCAAACTTAGCATTGTTGGTACTATTAACTTCCGTTTAATAGAGTATTCGAAGTAATCGAGTTGTAATTATTCGAATTAACCAAGTGTTGCCAGTATTCGAATATTCACATTCATTGGAAAATCGACTTTCAATTAAAACGCAGATTATTAAATGATTAAACGATTACTCGAACTAATTTTAGTATTTGAAATAAATAAAATGTAAAATTTAAATCAAAACAGGAAGGAATCGTTAATTTTGATTGCACCGAAACAATAATACCCTTCACACGTGGCTTTCTTATAGCATAAACGAGTAAAAACAAATCATTATTGTGATTTTGAGCAGCTTCTTGGAGAGAAAAAAAGACTTCTGCAAAATTTCAGAAAGTTATCTCAAAAACTGAGGGACTTGTTCGCGTACATGCAGATAGACAGACATAGCCAAATCGACTCAGGTCATCATTCTGATCATTTTCTGGGCATCAAATAACCCATCAAATATTTGATTGCTTATTACACTCCTTTCAAAATACAACTGAAATATTACTCTTACCGGAAACCTCAAACTAAAAGCCCCTAAGACCGATAACGTCAATAATTCACACAATGCGGTTGCTTTGGCGTCGTTAATAACGAATTAATGATCACTTAATGTAGCAAAATTTTTGCCATAAACAATTTCTACTAAAAATGTTAACAAATAATTGCAATTTCTTTTATTTTTTAACTACGACAACGCTGAAACACAGCCCACATCAGACACAGTCATTAACAAAGCACTCACTATTCGGCAGCTGTCTCGCCGGCCGTGCGGCAATCGATCATGGGCGTGTTACAGCTGCCAACGGCACTCGCCGCCACTCAAACAATAGAAGCACCATGCAGCACACACACACACACCCAATCCTACGCAGCCACACATGACGCAGGCATGGACAAAGTGGCAACATATCCGCATACGCACGACATCTTCCGCTTAGCTGCGTGCTGCGGGGCAATTGTGGCGGAAGGAAAGCGGTGCCGGTTCGTAAATTCACACCCAAAATAACAAAAGAACCGGCTTCGCACGTTTTCACCGCTTTGACAGCGAAGACAACAACACCGCTAAGCAAACGAGACTGTTTGTCACTAAAGGCACTCTTTGACTTGTTGCTAAAATTTAGCATAGTCTAACTTTTTGTTAGATTTCGCACGCAGCTGCTTCAATTTGCGTTAACTGCTTTGTTGTTGCTGTGAATGTGTAAAGTTGCTGTTGTTTTTGTACGCCTCTGCGCTCGTTTTGCGTTTGTTGCGCTCACCTGTCTGTTTGGCATTCCGCTTTGTTAATTTTGTTTTGAAGTGTGTTTTTCGGTATCGGAATTCGACGCATTCTGCTTCCGCATCTTCAATTGCCTGCGGTGCTTTGCTGGCTTTTGAGCGCTGCTGTGTTTGTGTGTGTGTGTTTTAAGTGTTTTAAGCAGCCACGAGTTTTTTTTGCTATTGTTTGTATTTTTTGTTGTTGCTGCCAAATATTTTCGGTATGAATTAAATTTCGGCTTAAATGGCCACGCGCCGCACGCCGCCGCATTTGTTTGTTTGTGTGTGTATGCGTGTGTGTCTAAATCTGCGCTTGGTTATGTAAGCGTAGGCGAAAAAGCGTAAAGGCAAAATGCAAATTCTCATAATTATCAATAGATATTTTATACAACTTCCTATGTTTGCATTTTGTTACGTCTGCCAGCTCTCGCTGGCGCCAATTGGTGGCCTGCCCTTAGACCCAAAAGTATTTTGTTTTGTTTGTTTCATTTTTATGGCTCACAGCTGTGAGATATCGATGAAATTATGGGTGGCCCTGAGCGATGTTATCTTATCATCGATAGGCATTTGTAACTAATAATTTGTGTAACATGAATTTGGACAGATAACGGTGACAAATTTTGTATTAGCTAATGTGATGACAAAACTCACACCTGTGCTTCACATATTTTACCAAAATCACCGATTTTCTTCATTTTTGTGGAAACGCTTTGCCTTATCAGTTGATTTAGGGATTTATATGCACACCTGTGCTAATGATGTCAACATTACTATCTCACTTACAAATCGGTGCACATTACGTATTTTCGCTTACTAATATATACTATACATATATAGAGGCAATAGGAAAACCCCCAAAATAAAAATTGATTGATTGACTTTTTAAGCCCTTTAAAGCGGAAGCTTGGTACCTTTTTCCAAAAAAAATCGCATTTTTTTCAGTAATAGGACACTTTCAGTCATTAGAGTAATGTAGAGATCTTCTTGAACCTTAGGTGTTACCGAAAAGTGATTAAAACTGAGGACCGATACAAGGTCTCGGGTGTCCAAATCACTCACGTAAAGTGAACTTTAAACGCGTTTTTCTCACAATTTATTTTTTGATCTGTTTGACACGATTCCGGCCGATATTCTGAACCGATTTGCTTCTAATATCTTTTAGACTTGCGCTGTTTGTCACTTGTGCTGGTCTCCCTTGTATAATAGTGAGCTTTCTACTCTTCCCTTCAGGTGCATTTGGTCTAATTTCCTCTCTTCGTCGCTTTTCGGCCGGCGATGATTTTTGTTCTGGAGCGGACCACGCTCAGTTCTCTTGCCGCTTCTGCTGGTGGTTGTGCCCACTGCGCCCTTTCTTGTGGTAGAGAGCTGATCATTCCTTGCGAATTCCTCGAAGACAGAACTCTCCTCCGAAGATTACAGGAATTGACGTCTCTTGACACTAACATTTTTAGTGTTCAGGTGGCGCCTCCCTTTGCCCAGTTTTATGGTGTTGACGAGGATCCATGCTAGGTTTTGTCGTTTTTTTTTTATTAAGACAATAATCTCTAATCATATTACGTGAAAGAAGGTCCTTAGAAGCAAAGAAGCTGTAGATGTAGTGGGTGTGAGAAAGCGGCTGCATATACATATACAAGGTATCAGACCACAAAGGAGGCATTCGGTTGGCTACCGAACAAGTACGGGAAATACTGAAGTCACTAAGAACGATATACAACGAAATTTACGAAAGGGCTGACAAGGGTATCAGGGCTACATGGAATGCCTTAAGCACATGCAGGATCGACAAGATCTTGTGCAACAGACTCTTAGGAGAACTCCATTGCTTCACACGGTCTCGAAAGGACTGCCGAACGGCTGTTGGCCTCATGACAGGTCACAATCTACTGACATTCCATGCGAGCTGGGTGGGCATGAATGATAACGATACATGCAGAAAGTCCAGAAAAGTTAACATGGTTAACATGAGGGAGACCCTGGAACACCCTCTATGCCTTTGTCCAGCACTATATAAAACTCGACTCAAATTTCTGGGATTTTTGGAGTTCAAAGAACTGAACGAAGTTTCGTCCGTAGACATCAAGTCGCTCTTAAAGTTTGCAAAACACGTTGATGTCATGTGTGACGAGTTCTTAACCTCCATCTGGTATTACTAAAAACCAGTAGTAGTCTATGTGTGATAACCGGCCATTATAACTTTTTCGTGGCCACATCTGTTGGCAAATGTCTCTGTGGTTCGTTTTCTTACCTTAATTGCTTCCATCCATTTCATATTGTTCTTATGAAAAGTTGCTTTATAAGATACCATCCCGGTCTGGTTGATTCAAAGGGAACTGATAGTCCGCCGCACCAGAGCCCGTAGTGCGGTAAGGCCAAATTTAGCTCGTGACTGCAAAAAAGTCTTATGGGCAGGGTATGCGTAACGCCTTGGATTATAAGGTGGCAGCTCTTCGTCGTCGGTAGTAAGCAGATCTAGCAACCGGTCAAAGTAGTTGCTTTGCGATTAAGCCCTTGCACCACGTCAAGTTGCCTGTCAATTTTAGAGGATTGCCATATAAACTGGACGTTCAAAAATTTTTGAAAACTTGTTTCACCTTTTTTCTTGTTTTATTAATTTTTTTAATTTCTGTTTTCTAGTTTAATCATTTCTTTTCTTTATTGTAATTTTTTATTTTACTTATTTACTTGTATTTAATGTCCAATTGTTAGTAAAATTAAAACAAATAATTAATTCTCGGCCGCCGCATTACTCAGTAAGGGCACTCAACTTGAAAATATTATTATCAACACACAAAAGGTAGAGAGACCTTCTCCCTTAAACTTCCGCGAGACACCACGTGTGCGATTCAACACTTAACTGGCCATAAGCCATGCTTAAGTATTTTATTTATTTATTTTTTTAAGTTTTAATCTTAAAAAAATATATGTATATTTAATGAATAAATTTTAAAGATAAAACACTCAAAAACTACAAAAAATAATTGAAAATGAGCAAAAAATAAAAATCAATCAATTTCTGGCCAAAATTGAAACACTTAGCAACAACAAGTAACAAAGAGTATATATAAAAACTTAACTTTAGTACATTTATTTCCATATTATTTTTGTTTTTTTTTATTTTTATCATTTTTTTCTTTTTTGTTTTTTTATTATTATTTTTTTTTTTGTTTTTAGAATTATAATTAATTTTTTTTTTTGGATTTTTTCTCCACTGCAAACACAATATTTAATGTTTTTAACAATGCGAATTCACTTAAACAGGCGGCACTTATTGGCGTCACGTAACTAATGACGCTGCCCCCGCAAATGAGAGTGAAAGAAGTGCAAATAAATCACGTAATAGAAATGCACAACACGCACTAAGCCAAAATTGAACACAATCAGACATGCACGCACACACACAGTCGCACTCACGCTTGTCTATTTTCTGCGCATGCGTAACATAGTAATTAGCATGCTCGTAAACATACACACACGTATTTATTTTCGGACAATCAAGCAGTTAATCAGTGGATCGCCACCGCTGCTTGGTGGAAAATCGCATGCAACGCTGTCGTTAAACAAAAAAACAACAAAAACAAAATCTGCGTGAAAAAGTCAAAAAAGCGCGTTTGTGTTTTATGTGACTGTCAGCACGTCAAATGTGGCGGCGGCATCGTCGTGAACCCCACTCAAGGTCCGGCAAGCACACTAGGCGCTCAAAAATCAACAAAAGCATTCCGGAAATTCGTGCAAGTGTTTCAAATGCCACACACATACACACAAACAGCATATGGATGCTTTAGTTAATGCTCCTACCAAAAAAGAGCATAAACGAAAATCAAAAAGTTATTGAACTCTGTGAGTAAGTTACTAACTTTGCATCACCTGTGTGTGTGTGCTTGTGTCGATTGCATTTTGGCTCCTCACTACGCTTAAGGCGCTTTTGTCACAGCCGCCACCGCGCTGGCAATCAATTCGGCAGCGAATGCGTCAAGTGTTTGCGCTCATTTGTTGTTGCCCTTTTTAGTTGGCGATTCGCTTTGCGCACTCCATTCGGTGGCTTCAATTAAATGCATCCATTCGCAGCGAAGCGCTTGAGTGTGTCACCGCATACACCTTTCTGCATATTTATGCGAAGTATTCATGAGCTTTCGGCCGGCGGTCGTTGAACCCCTTAACCAATGGCTTTTGTCCATTCAGCGCTGATTTTTCAATTGTGCCTGCTGATGTCTGTTTATCTGTTTAACTAGCCCAATCAGCACATAAACTTGCTGACTTGTTTACAGTTGTAATTGTTGTTGTTATTGTAAATTGATTTTTAAAAAAATATTCCGCAAGTTCGAAGCAATTGTAGTTTCAAGTAGGTCACGCTGCATTAAATGCCACTGCTTCTTCGGCGCTTTTCAGAAAAGGCTCAACTTATTTACGATGATCGCCGAGTTAAACGATTCATAAATTCCCCTGCGAATGCAATCTATAGATTATGTCGTTTATAACTTAATTAAGAATAAAATGGTCAAATTTTATAGCCTATAATCTTTAATTTATGAAGGCTTAATGACATTTTTATCAAAGCTTTAGCGCAAGTCACTATCAGTTGTATGAACAAACTAGTCGGTTCATTGCAACGACTGTTATCGAACTACAGTTGAGATAATATTTCTACAAAGTCTCTTATCGGTAGTACAAAGAGTTTAGTAAGTTTGAGGTTAAGTTGAAATTAGCGCATAGAAACAACAATTATAAGAACATCACTAAAGTGTTGTTAAAGTGTAGCAATAAAAGCACAAAAATTGTATTTGATTTTTCATTTTGTCCAATTCTTGCTTCCCAGTACCTTATTTTTGTATAGCAAATTACTCTTGCCAACAGGTGCTACTTCGGACTGAGTAGGCAATTGAAAAGTAAAGTCCTCTCTCGACGAACAAAAACCAAACTCTATAAGTCGCTCATAATTCCCGTCCTGCTATATGGTGCAGAGGCTTGGACGATGACAACAACCGATGAGTCGACGTTGCGAGTTTTCGAGAGAAAAGTTCTGCGGAAGATTTATGGTCCTTTGCGCGTTGGCCACGGCGAATACCGCATCCGATGGAACGATGAGCTGTACGAGATATACGACGACATCGACATAGTTCAGCGAATTAAAAGACAGCGGCTACGCTGGCTAGGTCATGTTGTCCGGATGGATGAAAACACTCCAGCTCTGAAAGTATTCGACGCAGTACCCGCCGCGGGAAGCAGAGGAAGAGGAAGACCTCCACTCCGGTGGAAGGACCAAGTGGAGAAGGACCTGGCCTCGCTTGGAATATCCAATTGGCGCCACGTAGTGAAGAGAAGAAACGATTGGCGCGCTGTTGTTGACTCGGCTATAATCGCGTAAGCGGTGTCTACGCCAGTAAAGTAAAGAAGAAGAAATAGATCAGTGAAACATTCTTGTAGCAAATAAAAATATTTTTATCTCGCTTGAGATTTCTTTACCAATGTTACTACGTCAGTTTGAGGTTAGAATGTTTGAAAAAGGACAGGGATCTTAAGGATTTTTGTACTCCTGCAGCATGTTATTAGATTACATTAGTTTTGTTTGCCTAACGGTTGTTAGGATCACCTGAAAATAATCGAGTTAGATACAGGATTATACATATTGTATATTTCTTTTCGTATTTCGAATTAAACTTCAACTTATTTTTTTTTATTTATAATGAACTTCAATGAGCCAAATATATACCAATTTAGTCACCACTTTTTGCCATTTTTTCCGCTAGAGCTATTATTCCATCAGTGTACAATGAGCATCATCTATATGTCGACTGATACGTTAGTATCTGCTATCTTTATCGATTATCCAGTGAGAGTTTCATGACATTTCATTGATTGGAAGTGAAGTTATTGGGTTTTAAGTGTATGTATGTTTGTGTTATCGGTGCGAAATTAAGCTCCGAACAAAGAACCAACATTAAATTTTGTTTTAAAATTGATAAAACTTTAACCGAAGCATTTCAATTGATAAAGCAAGTTTATAGCGATGATTGCCTATCCCGTAGCAGAATGCACGAGCAGTTTCAACGTTTTCAAAGAGGTCGTGAGTACATAAATGACGATCCACATGTGGGCCAATCAAAATCCCATTTGTTTCCATCGAAACTCTTTAAATTCATCAAAAATCAGCCGAAATCATCATGAACATCTCCAAAAAATCGATTTATCGCATTATAACCGAACATTTGGCTTACGAAAGGTGTGTGCACGGTATGTTCCGCACAAATTGATCAACCATAAATTGTTCCGAATCCAAAAGGACCTGTTTCAAAAGTCAAAATGACATATTTTAACCATTAACCACTCCTCGCACCCATCTGATATGGCACCGTGCGAAATATCGGTCTTTTCGGAAATATGCATTTAATAAAGGAAAGCGTTATGCGGACGTAGGGCTGAAAAGGCTTGCAGTACCACTGGCGGCCATACCGGCCAACGAACTTAAAACACTTGTTCGACATGCTTATATGGACTTTCAAAAAGCTGTATTGAAGCAGAACAGATTATATTTTGAATAAAATACATTGATTTTGCCGAAAAAACCATTTGTTTCTAGTTTTTTTTTCTTCTCCTTCCTGTTTACTTTGGAACACACCTTGTATATGTATATATGTATAAATTTCTTTGGAATTCCGACAATATTTTTGACGTTTTGCATCTTAAGGTATTCCCCGGCTTTCGATTCTTGAAACTTTTTATATAAGATTCTTTAGTATTAGAAGGAATTTATACGTTTTTTATATAATTTCCTTACTAATTTATCACTTTTTATATTAAAGGTAAATTAATTAAATCTAATATAATTTTAATTAACGTTCCAATTTACTATTTCAGATGCCAAGACTATACTCAAAGGCGTCAGTGGTCGCTTGCGCTCCGGAGAGCTTACAGCTATTATGGGACCGTCCGGTGCTGGCAAAAGTACATTGCTCAACATACTCTCCGGTTACAAGTAAGCATAAAACGGCACTTAAATTAACTTAACAAAATCATAAGTTAAAACTAATTATTGATAAAGAAGTTTAATTGCGCTGATTACTACTAACAGCGAACAGATTAGGGAATGCTTATTAATAGATTAGATGCATATGATATCAATGAAAAGTTATTGCATTGTAAAAATTAAATTCTTTTTAAAAATTGACTCAAGCTTTGTAAGCAATAAATTTTTGGAAATCATTCTTATACATGCATAACGCTTAAGAACCTCAAATTAGTGCATAGTCCGAAGACGTATCCTCACCCACCTGAGATGAGAGAGAAAACTTGGCATGTTTTAGGCAAAATAAAATTCCCCGCTTAGTCGCTGAGTCACAAATTCTTGTCTTTATAGCAGAAAAAACTTAGTAACTATGAGCCAACGGTTTTTTGACAAAATAGCACAAGACAAAGGTTAATTTCTGTACTGTTTGTTGTCCTCTCATTAGCGCGGTAAGTTTTACAACTACGCTTGCATAAAGCACCGCTTTTTGACGCAATAAAGGCACTTAAGAACACCGCTATAAGTTTCCCACCTTTTATCCACTTTTTACTAATTATGCGAGTGAACTTTGCAACGCCGTAAAAACGGCCGACACAATGACCACCTACCGGTTAGGTGTCAGACATGCAGAAAGAAAGCTCACCGCCTGCCAATAACAATAAACTCATTTAACTTAGCCTTGTGCAAGCCATAAAAGAGCTGCGTGATAATACCGCCATACTCGTAGAAGCTATATACACATATTTATAAGCCGAAGAAAACATAATTTCATGGCGATTCATAATCGAAGCACAAAAGCGACAGTCATACGTATATATACATATGTATATATGTACAAATATATGTATCTGAGTAAAAATATATAGAACAGCTTATGTACTTAACCACTTTTAATATTTGAAACCGAAACTCACACCATTTTTTATAGAGCAAATAACAAATTGGCAGCGATAACAACAACAGCACACATGAACTATTTCAATCGGAGGAATTGTAGAACGTAAGGCATTTTCTTTGTCTGCTGATAACGAGTATTTAAAAAGTCCAAGGGTCAGCGCTGAACGTCGAAAGAGTTGCCAGCGCGTTGAAAAACAAATAAGCTTTTGAATTCCATCAAATTCGTATTTTCAAACAACGCGTCGCCTCTACGAGCAGTTCAGCTCGTTTTCTGTCGATTTATTAATTGATAACAGGAATTCTCAACAAACACACACGCCAATACCTCAAAGCGATCATACGTTGACTTCATTACGAGAATATTTACAACTATATACAGTCATATCTATATGGAGTCTATGCGTGCCATAGCATAGATACTCAAATTTGCCCTTCGCTTGAGTCATATGCCGATATGTCTGTATGTTTGTATATACAAAAGTGGCGTTTATCGCTGGGTTCCCACTTGTTTCAAGGCAGCAACGCTCGAGAATGCTTCTTTTCCAAATGGCATGAATTGTACATTCATACACGCACATACACATATGATTGGTACTTACATTGTTGCTGTTGACGCGCCAAACTCGCTTTGCCTTTGTTCGCTTGCGCTTCGAGCGTTTGGCGCTCTAGCACATTTGTGCATATGTTTATGCTGGCAACATGAGCAGCTCGGACTTTAAACTTGTTTGCGAAATGACACTTACACTTCTGTGGCCGATTATTGCTTATTTATTTATTTATTTATTTCTGTTTTGCTGTTTTGCTGTAAGTCAACTGGAAAGTTTTTCGGTATCGATAACGATTGTAAAAATTGTGCGTCGTTGGAAAAGCTCGTGTTTGTGGCTTGAATATATGTAAAAACTAATAGTTGAAACGGTATTTCATTACAAATATGACGCAAAATAGAAACATATAAATATATTTTTTGCTCAATATTGACCCTTGATAATCGCCTTGTTTTGAAAAGTTGCCTTAAATATATTGCAAATATTGCAATTCTTGTTAGAGAACTGTTATCGTCACCTAGAATGCAATACGAAGTATGACAAAATATTTAAATTGAGTTTTTTATTGCTTATGATTCGTTACATCATATAACATATATGCGGCATTAAATTTTCAGTCCCCACTGTCAGAGGTAACCAATATATCGGGTAGTCGAAAATGCATTTTCGTATTTCCAATCAAACTACAACTTATTTTTTCTTTATAATTATAATGAACTTGAATGAACCAAATATAAACCATTTTGGTCCACAATTTTTTGGTATTTTTTCGCTGGAGACATTATTCCACCAGTGTAAAATTTTTCTGGTTTCTCAGCGAAAAACTACGATAAGTGCTGACCTGATGGAGGACGAAGCCCTTTCTGTTGATCAGTTCTGGCGGTTTTTTTTTCGATGGTTTCTTCTCTGCTTGTTGAAATGTAGAATTAATCATTCGACCAGGCTGGACTAGTTCATAGTGGATGATTCATTTTCAATCCCACCAAACACTCAGCATAACCGTTCGAGGCGTCAATCCTGGCTTTGCGACCATTTGCTGAGCTGCACCACGCTTGGACCATGATCTTTTTCGCACATTATTGTCGTATTTGATCCACTTTTCGTCTCCTGTTACCATTCGCTTCAGAAATGGTTCGCTTTCATTTCGTTTCTGGTCCTCAGCTTTAATCCATTTTCGAAAAGCGTGAATCACTCAACTGTCATATTCTCGATTTAAAATACCAAGATTTTGATCTTAATTTCAACTTTTATTACTTTCGTAAATTTCATTCATTCAATTCAAGTTTCAAAAATACCAAAAACGGCAGTCTGCATTACATTGTAGGTGTGTGAGGTTTTCAAGCCACAAACTTGTACTTCAGCTTTCATACTTTCATTCACAATGCAAAATAAAAAAAAATATTCAAAATATAGAAAATATCCAAATTATAATATAAATTAAAAATACCAGTTTTACTTGCACATCTTATTTTTTGACTTAAAGAACCTCTTCTCCATAAAAAAATGAAAAATTAATAGTCTCCGACATTAGCAGACACCACAAAATCAGCAAAAGTGCTAACTGCACAATATATTCGAAATGAATTCATAATAAATTAGAAATTTAGCAATCAAGTGTCTGCTTTTGTATTTTAATTAACTTTTTGTTGCATTTTACAAAGCGCTTCACCTCTACCCAGTCACCTTTAGCTGATTAAATTAGAACGCTCTCTGTTTATATGAATTTACACACACACAAAGCATGGCTGAGTACTAGAATTTTTGTTTTATTATAGAAAAAAATTAATAAGCACTTTTCTGTATCAGAAACTAAAGCTTTGAAAGTATGACCTGCTCATTGAACTCTTACCGACAACAAAAACAAATAACGAGATAATTTTCTTCTTCACTTTGTTCCTACTTATGTACATGCATACACTCTCTGTATGTGCATATAATACTCTGCGTGCCTTTCTCTGACCTAAAAAAGGAAATGTTTTCAACAATTTGTGTTAAATTGCATTGCTGTGCTCTCTTTGCTTACTCCATGCGCTGGAATAAGCAAGAAAGAAAGGCATCGCACAATGGAAGTATGTATGGCAGTTTGTAAATAATAAGAAATGCTTGATAATCTTTTGTGCGGAGAGTTTTATTTTGATAAAAAAATTGCGATTAAGTCTTTATAATTGACTGCTCATGCATAAGCGGATTATAAAGATTTGCATTCCTATATACTTACATACATATAAGGATTGAGTGAGTAGAAGTTCACGCAAGTGGAGAAAGTTCTCTGATTGTCATTTACTTGGGATTGGCCAGAAACGATTATTTTACATATGGCTCAACCAGCTCAGGACTTCCGGTCTTAGACCAAGTATCATCTGCGTAACCAAAGAACATCCGTCTAAAGGCAAACTAAGGCGAAAATGCGAAACATCCCCTCCACAGGGTAGTGCGCTGGGTTTGGGACCCGCCATGAAAAAATGTCCCAAATGAAAACTAAACAACAGCTTCGGAAGAGAAACCTCTCTTTTGGTGACGACCATTTCAAACGAAATAAGAATATCGATTTAAGGACAAGACTCTGGAAAGTCCGTTCCTTTAATTGAGAAGGTGCCGCTGCCCAGCTGACTGATGTCCTCGTAAAAATAAGGGCTGACATCACTGACGTCCAAGAAGTGCGATGGACGGAACAAGGATTGAGACAAGTAGGTCCTTGTGGCATTTACTACATTGGATATGTAAGGGAGCGCAAATTCGGTATGGCCGAGTACTGGCATTCACCCCGGTGGATGAACGTCTAGCAACAATCCGCATCAGTTCTTTAACATATCGCTAACCTTTCATTTGCGCCCACGCCCCGATGGAAGAGAAAGATGATGTGACCAAATAAACCTTCTAAGAGCACTTGGATCGCACCTATGAGAGCTGCCCCTGTTACGATATCAAAATCGAGCTTGGCGGCTTTAACGCCTGGGTGTAGTGTCGATAAATTCAACTTCCATGAGGAAACATCCCCAAATGGGTTGAGTCTAGATTCCAGCATAGGAAAATTCACCAGGCTACCTGGCTGTCTCCGGTTAGAAAAGCCACCAACCAGATCGAACATGTTGTGAAAGACGGAAGACACGTCTCCAGTGTTTTAGTCGTGCGTACAAAAAATGGACGAAAACACTCCAGCTCTGAAAGTATTCGATGCAGTAAAAAAACTTAAACTTAAAAATGGTTTTTTTTAACTTCTGCTTTCAAAGAGAGCTTTTATCCATACAATATTTATGAATATGTGAATATCATTGAGATACCAAGTGCTGCTAGGTCCTTCTTCACCTGATCTTTCCAAACGAAAAGGAAGTCTTCCTCTTCCTCTGCTTTCACCAACACTATTTTCACTGTAGCAGGACGGCAATGATAAGGGGATTGTAGAGTTTGGTCTTTGTTCGTCGGGAACTTTACTTTTCAATTGTCTACTCAGTCCAAAGTAGCACCTATTGTCAAAAATTAGTTTCGAGTTCTCTTAACAGGAATGGGTTATTTAATACCCCTGACTTATAATCTCAAGGCTCTTTTGAGGTCAAAACAGCGCCTCTATACAAAAAATAACACCATCCTCTAACTCCAATAACCAACTGAACAGAACTGTTTTTCACGACCAATAATTGGTGGCAAACGATGACTGTTCAATCAATATGACAGCCGATTAGGATCTCCACAAAAAGCAAGCAAGCTGCTAACAAATGTGCCCAATCTACTGTATAGACATAGATTATAAGCCAATAATTCCTTTTCTATATTTGCATACATATGTATGTCGATTTGTAGTCTAATGTTGGCATAATAACACCACAATTTGTATGCCCGCGATAGTTTATGGACACATTCGAAATTAATTACGCTCAAACAACGCGCATAAGCACGTGTCATGCTGACAAATGTGTCGAGAAATGTTTATCGAAGTTGGTGATTTCGAAGCGCAACCAGTGGGAATTGAATATTAAATGCTTGCATAGGAATATTTAGTTAAACATAGCACCAACTAGACATATTGTTCATTAGCTGCTCACTTATAATTAATTGCCTGTGTGTTTTTTCTCATTACAGAACGACAAATATCGAAGGTGTCGTCACGATGAATGGACGCGAACGGAATCTGAGCGTTTTCCGTAAACTATCCGCTTACATTATGCAGGATAATCAATTGCATGGCAATTTAACCGTCCAGGAAGCGATGACCGTGGCCACGAACTTGAAGCTCAGCAGGAAATTCTCAAAGGCGGAAAAGAACTCAATGGTGGGTTTGAGCATTTTTAATAGAAAAATTTAGTTTTCTAATTAAAACTATGTGATTTGTGGATGATACAGAGTTATAATATTTAAATTTAGTGCCATAAATTCATCATTCTTTTTGGTGTTTTAAGCTCCTTGAATTTGTTTAAGCGCTCATTAATAATATAAGCACATTTTCCGATCTTCGCACACCTTGAACTATCTATATAACCTCACCACTCTATTTCAAGTGCCAAGTATTCATTAAAAATGAGCTTAAAATATTTTGCCAGAAGTTTCCATTTGCAAAAATTTCCGCTTCCACCTGACTTTGCATAAAAATTATAGAAAATTTTAGACGCGTAAATATTAAAAATGTTAGTAACCACAGCGTTTTGCATATTTAATATTTGGCATATATTTTTTGCTATTCTCCAATTTGCATTTAGCCAATTCATTGTCTCTTACGTCCGCCGCCAATTATGGGTACACAAATAATAAGACAACAAAATGATTCTACAAATTATATAGTTTTTTCCCCGCTCGTTTTTACTGGCTTACCCGCGGCGGTATAGTTGTATTTGTGTATCTGTTTGTTCAGTAGCTAATTCCGAAAACCGGTTCTCACATTTATAAAAATATCGGCAATTCTCTTCAATATACGCGAGAACGTCGCTGTCATTTAATGACGCGCATGCGCCACCAGACGCTTTTAGTTTGGGACGAATTCTTGTTTTCCTCCAATATATGTATGTGCGCAAGTGCTGTGTGATCTCGGCAGTGCCTTAAAAAATTCCAACTATTTACGTTTAATGAAAAATCGTAACACATTATTATACTACTAGTGTATATACTAGTGATCCGAGTCTATGTTAAGACCTCGGAGCGTACGCACGTCTAAAACACTGTAGACGTGTCTTCCATCTTTCACAGCATGATCGATTTGGTTGGCGGCTTTTCGATCCGGAGGCATCCAGGTAGCTTGATGAATTTTCTTATGCTGGAATCTAGTACCACAGATTACCATATTTCGGGCCCCGACGAAGTCGATCAGCCTCAACCCATTTGGGAATGTTTCCTTATAGATGCTGAATTTACCGGCTGTTGTACCAAAGATACCTTTTTTGCCCATCCTGTCGTTAAAGTCGCTAAGCACGATTTTGACATCATGGCGGGGCAGCTCTCATAGGTGCGTTCCAAGCGCTCATAGAAGACATCTTTGGTCACATCGTCCTTCTCTTCCGTCGGCGCGTGGGCGCAAATCAGCGATATGTTGAAGAACTTAGCTTTGATGCGTCGGCTAGACGTTCATCCAGAGGGATGAATGCAAGGACTCGGCAACGGAGTCTCTCTCCCACCACGGATCCTACAACGAATTTGCCCTACTTTATATGGCCACTGTAGTAAATGCCACAAGGACCTACTCGTCTCAGTCCTTGTGTCGTCCATGGCACTTCTTGGACTTGCGGTGATGTCAGCCTTAATTTACACGACGACATCAACCAGCTGGGCTGTAGCACCTTCTCAATTAAGGGACCGAACATTCCAAGTGTATGCCCTCAAATCGTAATCCGTAATGCTTTTGCCATGGTAATTGGTAATATTTCATTGGGGGCGTTTTTTATGTCACGCGGCGGGTTCCAAACACAACGCACTAACCTTAGGAAAGAAGGTGCGCCTTCTCCCTTTAGCTCGCCTTCAAACGGATGTTTTTTAGCTACTCGGAGAATACTTGGTCAAGGACCGCCAGTAAAAGAATCGTTTCTGGCCACTCCTAAGTAAATGGTGATCAGGGAACTTTCCTCACTTGCGTGAACTTTTACACATGACTCCAACCTACAGCATTATATTATATCTGTATTTATATTCTTAAGCTGGAAAACATCTTTATACCCTGAACGATGCATTTACGTTTGCCACAACGTTCTTAATACCCAAAAAGAAACGGCGGATCAGTGTTAAGAGTTGCGTCCATTTACCCATATCCGCCTATCTGTATGTACGTGAACTAGTCCCTCAGTTTTTGAGAAGTCGATCTGAAATTTTGCACACGTTCTTTCCTCCCTAAAAATGCGCTCATTTGTGGGACCGACCAATATCGGACCAATATAGCACATAACTGCCATACAAGCCGAACGGTCGAAATTAAGTGTTTGCATGGAAAACTTTCTCATTTGACGAGTTATCTTCACGAAAATGGCACGGGTTATTGTCCAAGGCAATATGTAAAGCACTCTTTGAAGAAATGGTTCAGATCGGATAACTTTAGCATACAGCTGTCATACAAGCTAACGCTCAAAATCGGATTCTTGTATGAAATCTTTTGTATTTGTGAAGGGTATTGGAGCTGCGGTGCATCCAAAGTTAATGTTTTTTCTGATTTAAATAAATTCAAATTTGTAGGCGACTTATCAAGTAATCATTTTACGACTTGCGCGTGTTCGCATAAAGAAAAAATTGGATTACTTTCGTTTTTTTTTAGACGGAGTGTGACAGCTGCCATTCAAAGTTTCAATTATCTTTATTTTATTAATGTCATGTTCTTTCAAGCTCTAAATTAATTTTTAATGTCATTAAGTTTGTTTCATGATTATTTCTGTAGCGATTTGTTGAAGTAGCCTAAGTCAACTTGATTTAATCAAATACTTTGATTTATACTAACCAATTTGTTGGATGCTGAACATCGTATTAAACCTTAATCGATACCTTGCAGCCAGAAACATAATTATACATTAAATTACGACGCTGTAGAATTATGGGAGTTACCCGTACTTCCACTAAAAAGCAAACCAGCAGCCTGAGCTTAAGTCGACTTAAGCCATTTAACAAATTCTCTAAAGCAAATATGTTTCTAAAACTTGAATGCTTGCATTTTTTCGCACGTCCGCCAGTCGGCGATATTTATGTGACCAGATGACAAGCCAATTGAATTCGATAAAAACAGAAATCTTCAAATCACGTACAAGATATAAAATAAATGTATCTTTATGTGTATAGGAAAAAGTTCTCAACACTTCATGTTGATTAAATTAAATATTTTTTCTTATATTTTTCATAAAAAAATAATTAAATAAATATAAGAAACTTAACGGAATTGGTGCGTTTTTGCTTAATCTTTAAAAAAGTGATTCGAGAGCGTGAACGCCACGTAACAAAAAAAATATTGTATATTAACACAAATTCTCAATTCCTGGAACACTTCTTCATTCCTTTATTCTTCCAACGCAACGAAGAGTTATCACTCAAAAATAGTCAAAATTTTCACCAATATGGTTACATAGAACCCAACTAATCACCTCCTCTGTCTCACTTGCAGATCGACGACATTCTACTCACACTCAGCTTGAGCGAACACCGCAACACACTCACACGCAATTTGTCTGGCGGACAGAAGAAACGGCTCTCCATCGCTCTGGAGCTCGTCAGCAATCCGCCGATTATGTTCTTCGATGAGCCCACGTCCGGTCTGGACAGCTCAACTTGCTTCCAATGCATACATTTGCTCAAAATGCTGGCGGCTGGTGGACGCACCATCATTTGCACCATCCATCAGCCGTCCGCACGTCTCTTCGAGATGTTCGATCAGCTTTACACGCTAGCCGACGGTCAGTGTGTGTACCAGGGCAGCACGAAACAGCTGGTGCCATTCCTTTCCACGCTCGGTTTGGAATGTCCAAGCTATCACAATCCGGCGAGTTATGTGATTGAAGTCGCTTGCGGTGAACATGGCGATCACACGCGCAAATTAGTCGACGCCATCGACAACGGTAAAAAGGACATACGTTCTGCTGCCGACTATGAGGGTTTGAAAATGCGCAATGATTTGGTGAAGGTGCACAATTTGAAAGCCATATTGGATAAGAATGCGACAAATGCAAATAACGGTAAATACGAAGAGAATTTGACGCTCAATAATGGCATACTGAATGGCAATCTAGTGAATGACATTGTGAAGAGTTCAAATGTGTCGGGCGCCGATGCCAGCGCTGCGCCCGTGGTGAGCACGAATGAGAAGGGCGATGCCATGATCGATGTTGAGAAGGCGGACAACTGCACGACGGCCTTGTTGAACGAGGAGATCACTTCGCCCGAACGTTATCCCACATCGCAGTTCCACCAGTTTTGGGTGGTGTTAAAGCGCACGTTGCTCTTCAGTTATCGCGATTGGGTGAGTGCTCATTGCAAAAGCATACTTTTGGGCGTACACGAATGTTTTTCTAACTTTTGTCTTGTCGTTGTTGTTTTTGTAGACTCTTATGTACTTGCGTTTATTTGCTCATCTCCTGGTTGGCTTCCTTATTGGCGCTCTCTACTACGATATCGGCAATGATGGCGCGAAAGTGTTGAGTAATCTGGGCTTCCTCTTCTTCAACATGCTGTTCTTGATGTACACGTCGATGACTATAACGATTCTGTCATGTAAGTGAAAGTTTTTTTTTCAAACTCACGTAAATATTTAAATTTAATACTCAATTATTCTCCTCTTGCAGTCCCGCTGGAGATGCCGGTGCTGCTGAAAGAGAACTTCAATCGCTGGTACTCGCTCAAGTCATATTATCTAGCCATTTCGGTCGCCGATCTGCCATTCCAAGTGAGTACAAGCGCTGCTAATAAATCAATTCGATTATAATATATGCTTGTCTCCTCCCTAGGCAATATTCTGCGTAGTCTATGTGAGCCTGGTTTACTATTTCACCTCTCAGCCGTGGGAGCTCTTCCGCTTTGGCATGTTCTTGGGCGCTTGCTTAATGATCGCCTTCGTGGCACAGTCCGTCGGTCTCGTAGTCGGTGCGGCGATGAATGTACAGAACGGCGTGTTCTTGGCGCCTGTCATGTCCGTGCCTTTCTTGCTCTTCTCCGGCTTCTTCGTGTCCTTCGATGCGATACCCATCTACCTACGCTGGATCACCTATCTCTCCTACATCCGCTACGGTTTCGAGGGCACCGCTTTGGCCACCTACGGTTACGGCCGCGAGAAACTTAGGTGCTTCCAGACCTACTGTCACTTCAAGTCGCCGCTCACCACACTCGAGGAACTGGACATGGTCGACGCCAACTTCACACTCGATATTATTGCGCTCATTGTCATCTTCGTGGTTCTGCGCGTTTCCGCGTACCTCTTCTTGCGCTGGAAGCTGAAGACCACGCGATAAGATCGGTGCCAACCGCTTGATTTCTTTCAATTTTCTTTGGTTTTGTTGTGCTTTCTTGCGCTTAGCGCTCGCTGTAAGCGTTTGAAAGCTATGGCAGGATCACTTTTCCATGCACATTGTTTTTGTACTTTGTTTAAATTGAATAGGTGATAATAGACACGTATGTGAACGAAATGAAAGTGATGTCATATTGTTATTTGTACAATTTTACGAGCATAAATTAGGTTAGAACTTGTCTAGTTGTGTGAGTTGGGTTAGCGGATTTTTCGTGACACAAAACATCGCGTCTACAGCACACAAGGGAAACACACACACACACATACGCGCATAATGCGATGCATGGACCGCGTGCATCCTCAATACGCCAATTTTTCAAATCTTTTAAAGCAAAATGATGAACAATTTTTTAGACTTAGGCAAATCATACATTTATCACTAGCATAAGCAATGTACATACATATAAACAAGTAGAGAGTTAGTAAAACGATAAAACGCTGCTAATTAATACGGAACACGAAATCAAAAATTTTTAATAAACAATTTGATATAAAAACAAAAATAAAATTACATATTTAATGGCTGCTTTTGTAAGCTGAATCGATGTGAATTTGTTATGTAATAACTTTTGTATGTGCTTAACACAATTTTGGATAAATTTATATGTAATTTTTTAAATTTTTACCGTTACAAACGTAAGACGACAAATAATTCAAACAAAATTTACCAATTTACCAAACCACAAACAATTTGTTCCGATCAAAGTAGAATCGTTGGTAGTGGTAAAGAAGCTTCTATAGAAGTAAATCGACAGAATTCTTACGAAGCTCTGTTGCCGGTTCATTTACGAAGTATTCCACTGCGTATTTTTTTATAAATGGTGTTTTTATAGACATATTTAATCGTAGATTATAAGTATATTGCTAGAGAATAAAGAGCTTTACAAGCAATTTAAAATATTATACATTTGTGGAATTTTCTGTAGTAAGAGTATTGTTTATTTGAAGACAAAAACAAAATATATATAGTTTGTGGAAACGAAAATTAACACGGTTCTGTTTTATTCAAAAGGAAATAAATTTAATTAGTTTTACTATAAGCAAAAAATTGTAAGACTTTGTTTTAAAATTTGAACCAATCCTGCTTTCACTTTTCTTAGGCCCAAATAATCTTTCAAAATGATTTTCACTGATCCTTCCTATATTCTATGATACCAGTAAGATCTCTGATAGTTAATCATCGAGTCAAGTATTTATGGTATTCTAAAATTTATTGACGCGTTGATTATCAGTTGATGTTGGACGTGGTTCATCGTCTACGCGTTCTCGACCCTGTTTGAATAACTTGTACCAATCAAAAACACTTACTCGCGACAAACAATTATCATCGAAGGCCTTATTTAACATTCAGAACGTTTCGGCACCTGAAATTTGATTCCACGCATAAATTTAATGGAACTTCTTTGTTGAATAATTTCACTCATCGTAAAAATCACCGAATATGCATATCTTCCTTAGAAGTGAAATATAATCAGCCTTCAATTGGATAACCACCGCTTTATAGATATTCCCATTGTGTTAAGCTCGAGACACGAAACTTAACCCTTTCAGCCCCGAAGTTGCTTATAAGCAACTTCTATATATGTTTGACATCGTTTAAAAAGTCCTTTGGGGCTGAAAGGGTTAAAGCCAGGTGGTTTTCGTGAGTAATCTCCTCAGATCTCTGGTTCCATATTCAGTATTTTATTATTAAAAGAGATTTTGGACTGGTCTTAGTGTCGTTCACTTGAGTTTCAAAATTCATGATGGGTGCGGTAGTAAGGCTATAAGCAACTACCCCCATTATGTACTTTATATGTATTCTGAGTTCTGGTTAAATTTTGAGTACCATAGTAAATTAGAAATTAAAGTGAAACCCCATACAAATATTTTTCTGATGGATAATGGCAGGAAAGGTAAAGAAAAGGATTATTCCTCAGATGTAGGATCGTGAATATCAAAAAAACTTATTAGCATTGTAATGACGTTTTTACGCAAAACACTACCAAACGTAATTATACAAAATTGTAAGTTCGAATTATTCAGAATTACGTCTGAAGTAAGACAAGGAGGTGCGCTATCATCCACAATACTCAAAATAATACTGGTAATGAGGTGGGAGCTGGTCAAATTGTCCTAAATATCAATGAATATAAAACAAAATATATGAAGATGTACAGAAAAAACAAAGAAGCGTAAAAAGTGAAAATTTTCCTATGCTCATTTGAATCTGTTAAAGCCTTTACCCTGAGTATCGAAAACAGAATACAAACCGCCAAGAGGTCATAGCATCCCTAATGAAACTGTTCAAAGCTACTCAATGCAATGTAAACTGGCCCCATATCAAACCATCATTCGGCTAGTTCTGTGGTACGGTGAAGAATCACAGACGCTATTCGAAAAGACAAATCCAAACTGCAAGTCTTCGAAAGAAAGATCTTAAGAAAAATCATTGTAGCAATGAAAAGTAATGTCGAGTAGTGGATCAAGTGTACCGATAAGCTGGATCAGCTAATACAAGATAAAAATTTCAAACGCATTGTCAAAGCACAACGACGAAAATGAAAATAACCGAGATGTTTGGACAACACATGTGCTGCAGACCAAAACTTGCAATGAACTGTAGCGCCAAAAGATAATGATGATGTAGGGTGTTGACTATTTTCACCGAATCCTAACGCCTTTTCTCATACTTTCTAGAACATTGTCCTGTATGGATTCAAATGAGCTACGCCTGTCATGTCGGGTGAATTAATGATGTTTACATTTTAGAAGCTCATTGACTTGTTTTCAGGCTTGACAAATTTTACATTGCTCCAGAATTTTTGTGTCTCTCACAAAATAATCATAGAAACCACAAACAACAAGCAACCTTGCTTGAATGAGTGATTTGACAGACTGAAAACTTTTAATATTATTTTATACTTATTACTATTAGTATACTCTTGATTACTAAAAGGGTTGACCAGATTAAAAGAGAGGACCATATTTAGTTGAACTAACAACCTACTCTCCTACAGCAGCATAGATAACCTCTTGCGGAATTCAGTAATGTTTTCCTTGCCTATGTATATTCCTCTCCACCAATTCTTAACAATAAGTTTTTTTTTTTTAATTTCGATAAACCACCATAAAACAAGATTGACAGTAACTAGGTCACTATGCTTGTCGCTCATATGTAAATAATTTTATTGTAAGTATGGCATATTATTTATTTTTCCTTTATGATTCACCGCAAGAGCAGACTCTCCGCATCAATCTGGCATTTAAGTCGAATTCAACCTTTCAATCAATCATAGATACCCCACAAGCACTTGTCACTCCCAACCGCAACTCAAATGTTACATTAAAACTATTTGACATCTGCTCGAAATACTTGTTTTCTCCCAGACACAGTTTACTTGTCGTTAGAAATTAAAGGTGAAATTAGCACGCTGCTGTTCGAGTGCTATTAGTCTCCCATAAATTAATAAGGGTCTGAACACTTGCTGACAAACATTCACACACTATTCGCTACCTTTCAGTTTATAAGTGCTTCTGCGGAATAATAGTCAACCAATGCGACTCAATGCAGGTGCAATGACATTCTCCCGCAAGTGTCCTTGTTCGGCTGTGAAATGCTTTTGCAGATTTCTCGATGCCAATTACGACTTAATTGTGGGTGCGAAACAGCCCGAGCTATGTGTAACATAGTGTGTAATTGTTCTAATTGTTGTTATTATTGAGGGTTAATTTAAAGCAATTACAGATTCCTTTCAATTATTTATAAATATTAATAGTTTCTCAACACAGAAGTTGGCTGTCATGAAGGCGAGGCGAACACTTAATAAATACTGGATCCACGTGCAGCGTATTATTGATTCGTTCCAGTTTTTATGCGTGAATTTAATTAATGGATTGATTACTTTAAGTATTTATTTATACTGAGAAATACTTTTCAAATCTTCAAGGTGCACAATCTGAGGTGAGCATGAAATATTAAACAAGTGCAGAAGCATTTTAAAATGTTAAAAAAGAAAGAAATTCATAGTAGATTGTATGGCAATATAAGGGAAAAAATATTTTAAATAATAAACACTTTATGTTTGGAACTTAAGATGGTAAGTTTTCACCAGATTTCATGAAAGAAACAATTTTTTTGTACAAAATAAAAATAAAAAACCCAAAAACTTGGTTATTTGAATTTTTGACATAAATTTTGAGGTTATCTGAAACCCCTTCCTTTTCCCGACTACAAATCGCCCGAAATTTATTTTTCCCTTAATGTTTGTCAATTTATTGTCCAAGTTGATCCGAGTAATGATTTCGGAGATACAACCTGGCGCTCGAGGCTAGCTAAGATAAGTGCGCCGTCCTTAAACGCTTTTTCTCGAAACTGTGTTTTTGAAGTCGGTTGGCAAGATTCCTCGAGAGTCATTCTACCGATCTACATAAAATTTTACACAGTTCTTTGAGATACAGTTTTTAAAAACTTGAATGAAGAGCTATTTGAAAAAAATGTCGCAAATTTTTCACTGAAATTTTTCATTTTTTGCATTCTTCTCTTTCGTCCAAGTTCTAATTTAAGATTATAACTAAAACATTAACAATTTTTAATTTAGGTGATCCTTTAATGAGTCATCCTGCCAACACGGGCGCATCTTTTCTCCGAGAGGTCACCGGAAATGGCGTCGCAATGGCCGAGTTTAAAATATTTTTTCTAAAAATTTCAAAATTTCATTGTTAATAGTGTAGGTTTGTAACAATAAAAAATTCTAATAAAATATTCTATTTTTTATATGAGAAAAAAATTTTTGAAAAAATGCTGTTTTTACTCGAGATATCCATCATGACCCATAAAATAATTATTTGCGACATCCGTTTTTGCATAATCGATCAATATTTTTGAAGAAATTATTGAAAACTATTTCAGAACTTCTCTGCCTCACCAGAATGCCATAGATAACAGTGAATTCCTCTGCAAATTAGCTCTTATTCGCGAAATCACATACTTGTTTGCCTAAAGGTGTTACAGGCCAAATACTCATACATCTTTGCAGCCAAAATACGAAAGTTCACATACACACAAACACACATAAAATGAAATACATACATAAGTATGTATATGTATAAGCATTAATAAATCACCGACGGATAAAAAAAACAATCGCAGAAAAGAAGAAGACAAAATGCCGAAACCACAGCTGCTTGTCATGAAAGTTAAATACATATCTATATAAACCCACAAAAACATACATATGTATATACACACACGTAATCTTGCCATGGAGTTCAAGTTTCGTCTTTTCGCTGCCTGCTGTTGTGCGCGAGTATGCGTGTGTGTGTGTGTAAAGCTGCTTTTGGCTAGCAGGCAAAATATTGGCGTAGGTCAGGAATTGTTTACATGCGCCGCGGAAAAAGTCAAACGAAATGTAAAAACACAACAAACAACCGAAACTTCGGCCACTGTCATGGACGTTGTGGATACAAATGGTTTGGTTCGTGTGGTAAAGCGCACGCATACAACCACTTGCCAATGCCTATGTGAGTTTGTATATGTGTGCTTGCACTCATTTGCAGAGCCAAGGCGGCTAAAGCAAAGAAGATATCGCACCACAACCAATATCGAGCCTGAACTGGTTTCTGGAGACTTAAAAGTGCACCTTCTCATGCAATTTAGTTTTTTTTTTTTTGCAATTTAGTATGTGTGTATGCATATGTATGTATGTGAGGAAAAGGCATTCCAGCAGAAGTTGAAACATGGTAAACAGTTCAGACACCAGCCACTGAACTCAAAGTATTAGCAATTTCTCGGAGCGTAACCTGATTTAATATTACTGTATTTGCATACATACAGGTGTATACATACATATATACATATTTATGTACATACATAGCATACATACATATGTTTATTTATGGATACTTCTTTATCCCTAAAGCAACAAAGTACGGCAACATGCCTTCTTATGTATTAAAACAGTTAAAGAATTGCAGTAGCAAAAGGCACTTGTGAGCTGAAAAGTTTGAGAAAAATTTGACCTCAAACAATTTTCAAAATCAAACCAAAACTGTTCAAGTCCCCAGGAATCAAAATTTTGGACCGAAAATATCAGTCAATGTGTGAGATATATAATTGAAATTCAGGAATAATTCAGGAATAATTCTATCTAATGGTTAGTCTGTGTGTCAAAAATGAGTTAAATCGGGTCAATACTTCCATTAGCTCCCATATATGTAGCTAACAAAACCACTTTCGAACTTCCAGGTGGCTTTATACCGCATATACCGCCCAATATTTGAGTTACCTTAGTAAAATTGAGAGAGTGTGTTTTTCTTATAACGGTGTATATTTTTGTTTAGAATAAATAAAATCGGGTGAAAACTCGCCCTAGACTCCATATAACTAACCAGCTTTATGTATCTGAAGGTACTTCCCTGGTTTTGATTCTTGCAAGTTGCTAAGGTATGAATGTTTGGTTATGCCCGAACTTAGAGCTTCCTTACTTGTTTTATATATCTGAATATGTCACAGTAAATAGTTAATAACACACGAAATGTACTCAGTGAGAACTGTGAATTCAAAAAAAAATCGCGTCAAAAGAATTTAGAATTTTTTTTTAATTTCATCACGATTTGGTGCGTTTCCAAAAAATTAAGACCACCCTAGTAGGTGAAGAAGCTCATCCATAAGCATACAAAATCTGCAAAGTCACAAAGGAATGAGCACTTTATTATGACGAATTTTATTTTTATCTTCGCAACTTCTACGCAGCACAAAAATACCCAGTTGAGGCTATACGAATATACATACATGTACATATATACTTACATACATATATTTAACAGAACAACATATTTACTTAATATATAGTATTTCATCAACAGCGCGTTTACATATTTGGTTAATACAGAAGTTACCCTTTGAGCACACAGTACGGATTCCATTAACAAATATTTTGATGTCGAGTGGCTTCTATGAATCACTGCTCCCTAGATATTATTGAGCGCGTATTTTGTGTTTTGTAAAATAGAAATGCATGCGCAATAAATTTACTTATCAGCAGACAAAAAACTGCAATATAAGCTGTCTTCGATTCGCCACTTTTCAGCGCGCTTTGTAGAGCTTTCGCGCTCGTCAGACAATTTACTAATGACAGCACAGAAAAAAATAGTATGTGGATACCTCAGTAAAGAATTTATATTCCCTTCAATTCCATCTGTCTTAGATTATGCCAGTTTATGTCATTTGTACCAGTTGTTTGTTCGATTTGCCACTCTCAAATTTCTGCCGATTCGAAGATAAGTAGCTTGCATGGAATATTAAAAACCAAACAATCGAAGACATCGAGTATCAAATTTAGCTTTTAAATAATCATACATGATATTCACGAAAAAAATCTAAAAATAACCCCTCTTCGAAATGATTTGAAGCAAACTTTCTTTACAGAGTATACATATGTATGTATGTATGTACATAATGGTTTCCTATAAGTATATTCTTTATTTTCGCTATAATTGGCTAGTTTCGCTCGCTCCATCATTTCTAGTGCTTTAACAGCCTCTACACATTCACCTTTTATGGCGCTGCACCATTTCTGGTTTGACTTGATAACAAAAATTCCAATTAATTTTAGTGCAGCTCGCCTATCAAGCTAGATTATTCTAAAAAGTGGTCAGACAAACAGTTCTTAAGAAGTAGCCTTAAAAAAAATGCCAAAAGAAAAATGAAGAACATGGCGAAGATGTTTAATTCCTGTCTTGCAACTTCAGGTTTTTGCTGGTCAAACAGGAAAATAGCTAATTATGTACATATGTATGTTTGCGCAATTTAATTATCCGGCAAACCATCTTTCGTCTAGAAATTAAACTTTGAGGCATTCACTTAAGTAGGCTCATTTATACTTATGTAGATACATATGTATGTATGCATGGGTTTTCACTTTCCAGTTGTCGGTTTCAACAAATCAGTAGTTTCTTGGGGGAGAAAAGAATATGTGCAAAATTTCAAATCGATATCTAGAAAACTGAAGGTCTAGTTTATGTACATATATACAGATGAACGTGGAAACGAAAAATCGCTTTCGATTTCTTAGACCTTCTGCGATTTATCCACATTCATTTGTATATACGTGAACTAGCCCTTCATTTCTCAGATATCCAACTGAAATTTCGCGCATGTTCTTTTTTCCCCAAAAAGCTGCTGATTGGTCGAAAACGGCGATGTCGAATCTCTATAGCACATAACTGTCGTGTAAACTAAACGATCGGAAAAATATGCTTGTATGGAAAGCTTGGTAGTTTGACAAGATATCTTCAAGAAATTTAGTATGGAATGTTGACTAAAACAGTAATGCAATATACAAAGAAATTGTTCAGATCGGACCACTAGAGCACATACTATCGCATATACATACAAACTGACTGATTAAAATCCAGTGCTTATATGAAAAGTTTTTTGATTTGAAAAGATATCTTCACCAAATTTGGCATAAGTTATTGTCCAAGGTGAGCTCGAAATCTCTAAAGAAATTGTCCAGATTAGGCCACTAACATATAACATATATGTAGATGCCATATGAACTGACCGATCAAAATCAAGTTCTTGTATGGAAACCCTTTTTATTTATGAAGGATATTAGAGCTTCGGTGCAACCGAACTTAACGATTTTTCTTGTTCTTTTTTTAAAGTTTCGAATTCAGAAGTGGTATAAAATGTGGGTACGTCACGAGTATACGTAATACGTAAAAAGAACGCACGTCACGAGTAGTATACGTGAAATATAAAAAATATATTGATTAAACTTGTTTTTGCGTTTTTTGATATCTTCATGAACTACTACGAATTTGGTGAAATTACCATAAATGCAAACTAGTTCGCTTTCCTACAGAACACAAAAGCACATTAGCGTGATTCCCGACCGATTCAGGAAAAAACAATAGTTCACAAATAAGATTCCGGCCTGAATATGAACCAGTCCGAAGGAGACCAGTCCCAAAAAGACCAGTCTTGTAAAAAATTAAAAATGATTATAACATTAAATTTAAAAAATAAAATCAAAAATCATAATTTATATACTAATATTCTTTCCCTCCTGCTTTTTTAGCTCCAAACGATAGTATCTCTCCATAATTGATTTTTTTTGCATTGTCGAAAAAGTCTTTTCGCATTTCTAATCAAACTTCAACTTATATTTCTAATATTTATAATGAACTTTAATGAACCAAATATCATATGTACCATTTAGTCGACGACTTTTTGCCATTTTTCCGCTCGGGACATTTTTCCATCAGTGTAAAACTTCTCTGGTGACGATTGAGATCGGTCACCCCTTTGGCAAAAGAAAAACGAGTTTAGCTTACGTTACATACGAGTTGGCAAGTAGTTAGTCACTAGTTCACTTCACTGCGTGGTTGGCATGTTATGCGTAATGTAAACTTGTCATGCAAGAACGATTCTTGCTCGCTTTCTTCAGCTTGTCCGCCAGCTGCTTCACTGCTACCACAATATGGTACCACAATCATCATCACTTGCCCGCTTGGCAGCCATAAATGTTCCAATATTTGCTTAATTTTATTTTTGCGTCTTTTTATGCCACACCAGGAAAGCGTTTGCCGCTATTTTGCGGTTTGTGCTTTCAGTCAGCTTTCGTCGGTCAATGCAACAAGTCGCGGCAACATTTCACTCAGGCATAAGTGGCACTATTAACCGTGGCAAAAATCAGCTCGTCGCAGTGAAAAGTTAGAAGGTCAGCGGCGAAAAGTAACGGAGGCCAGAATATAAACATTCAACATAACATATGACTGTTAGACGCGAGTTCACACTAATACTCGTACAGTGGTACATTTCAAGCAATGCGTTTTCACAATTTTGTTGATTTGAAATTTATTTTGCACTCAACTGTTGATTGGCGTTGCTGTTGAGTACTTTTATCTATACAAACAAGTACTTTGATGCTTCCACATTTATATGTGTGTGTTTGTTTGTGTTGTATGTGGTTGCTAATGTGTGCATATAGCATGGGTTCATTCAACTGCAACGAGTTAGCATGTTATCGTAGCGCTAATAAAACATTTCACCACCAACAACAACAGTGATTAATTGTTTTTGTACGTAAAAGTAATTTTCTTCGAATTTCTTTGTGTGATTTTCAGTGCTATATGGCACAAAGGCATCGACATATGAGAGTCAGCCCAGACGCCTATTTGGGTAAGTACATAAGTGGATGGTATCATCACGTACAATTTTAAAGCAGGTCATAAATGACATGAATTTTTAATGTTAACAACACTCATTTATTTTATTATGCTTTGGTTTTTGTTTTTTTTTTGGACTTAAATTTAATATCATAAGGAGCCATATATTATATTGAGTTAATTTTAAAACACGTGAGTCCAATGTTCAAAACAATATACAGTATATCGGTATTGGGCCAGCAGCAAAAAAAAATTATAAAGAGTTCGAGCAATTGTGTGTCTGAGTGCTTAAAATAGCTGCATCTACAAGGCATATGTATATACTTGTACATATGTATATGTACATATGTACGTTTTAAAGATAACAGTTTATATCCGAAAGTCAGTCTGAATTTGTATGAAATATAGGCGATAAAGTTCCATTAGCTCGCTCACCTAAGAAAATTATAATTCTGAATACCAATTATGTGTACATAATATCAATTATCAGTATGCCCGAATCGGTGAATATTCGTTCTTATATCCAGATATTTAAATCGAAATGTTAACACATAATATACATTGAAAATTACTTAATTTTCTTTAATAATATCCCATGTAATATATAAAAATATTTCGTTCCAATGAATACTTGAGAAAACTGAAAGAAGTTTTTAACTCCAATATTGAATAAGATTTAACAGAATATGTAAGTTTTACAATTTTCGAAATAAAGTTATTAAACTACCAGTTATATAACCGGTTAGCTACCCAAAAGCGTCACCAGAGAATTTTGTTAAAGTTTGGATAAGTTTTTTTAGCCAAACTAACAAACCTAACCAAAACTCTGATGTACTTGTGATCGTTTACCACTTTTTTACGAAAAACGTTTACCAAACAAAAACGAAGTGATGTAAAATTGAAATAAAATACTAAAATTTCGTCAATATGGGTTCTGCCCATCACTCATTTACGCCAACTTTCGATGACCCAGTGTAATATTTTTACTCGAATTGTGACTATTGTGCGTTGAGTCTTGTCTTCGAGCTCCTCTAGCGTTGCTGGTTTATTGACGTAAACCTTTGATTTAACATACCTCTGGAGAAGATTCATTCCTGTCGATTACATCAAATTTCGGGAAAAAGTCGGTTAATACCGTGTTATAGTGGTCGTTATTAATAGCAACGGCATTTCTGCGCCATTTCGAAAGAAATATGCCCCGATGATGCAGGCATGCCACAATCCGCACCAAACGGTAAATTTTTGGGGATGCAATCGCGTTTCCTGAACCACACGAGGTTTTGACTAACCTCAATGGTGACAATTTTGCCAGAAATGTAAATTCCAGTTGCGAAGTGTTTCAATGTATTGCAGTCTCAGAATAGGTCACCATTTGGGTCTAGTTTTTAAATAGATATTGTGATACCAGGCCTAAATGGAACGCTGCTCAAAATTAATTACTTTTTCTATTCGAAATGGGACAAAATAGGCAAATGAACACACAGTTAAATATATGTATGTATGTCTGAGTTATAAAAAAAAAAATCAATTTGCAATTAAATATTTCGCTTTACTGTTTGAAATTAAGTGAGACGCGAAAAATTTGCGCACACAGGCAGCCGTAAATTATGCCAAACTTTCCCATTGCCAAAGTTCGTGCCTTTACACACTTTTACACTTGCATATGTGCATACATATGTATGTGCTATATTATGAATTACATACATACATATATATACAAACATATAAACGTTTATTTAACGCTACACAAATTATACGCCATTTGTTCGCTTTCCACGCCCCATGCGATTAAAAATACTTCAAGAGTTGATCGGCTCTTTAAGTCGCAAAAAAATTTTCCTTCATGCGAACTCACATAAATTCTGCTTTTCACCGCTTTGTGGAAAGTGGAAAATATCTGTGCGTTTCCGACAAAGAAAATATGTGGCTATACATACTTATAAATATGTATAAATATATGTATTTATATCTATACCCTCCAATATTGCTTACCGCTCAACGCTAAAGTCAAAGCGTAACGCAAAAACAAATTCCCGCCAAGCGTTTCTAAAACTTTTACGAGCGTGTTGGCTATCCACTAAACTGTTTGTAGAAGTGCGTGTTTGCAATAAAAGCCGCTCAAAAATAGTGGCGTTTGCTAAAGCGGAATTGAATGTGAGTGAGTGGGTTGAGTGGTGCACACAAGTGGCACGCTTGTTGCATGCAACATCACTTTTATTGAAAGGTGCAATAAAAGCACAGACGAAGACAACTATAAAAGCAACCGGCAAATTTATTATTTATTCACACACTTACTTTTTCATATGCAAGGTAGCTTTGTATTTGCAAAAGCATTAGTTTCCATTTCCTCAGTTTCGCTCAGCTTCAAAAAAAGTACTCAAATATGAGTTGTAGTCAACTGTGAGTGCCGTTAGCCGGCTTTTTGAACACGTTTAGTTTCATGTGCTAAGTAAGCTGAGAGAGTAACTGAGTTTTATTTCACGTTTGTGCGCAATTTGACAAACAGTGTATGTCAAAAGTAATGGTACCGAGCTGAGTTAGTAAATACGAAGTTATCAAGAAGCTCAAAATTTGTATAAAACATAGTAAAAATTAAAACTCAATATTCAGATTTATTAATAATGAAATAATGATAATTTTTGGTGTGAAGAATCTTAAAAAATATATATTAAAATAAAGAAAACGTGGAACAAAGCTAAATTAATGAAAGAGTACAAAAATTTAGACCAAAAATTCTTAAAGCTGTATCCTAATAAAGTAATCGACTTAATTTTGCAAACTTATTATTCGAAAAGCTTTGTAGTAGACAGGATACCACAAAGGTTAGGAAGGAAATTTCGGTTACCTTTAACCTGTTCGTCTGAATGATCTAAACCAACTGAATTTCAGATATGAAATAATTTTGTAGACAACTCTTTAATTTGACGAGGTATCTTCAACCTCCGAAGAAATTGTACAGTTCGGATCACTAAACAAGCTTTCGAGAGAAAGGTTCTGCGGAAGATTTATGGTTATTTCCGCATTGACCACGGCGAATACCGCATTCGATGGAACGATGAGCTTTATAAGTTATATATGATAGATATACTTCAGCGAATTAAAAGACAAGGGCTACACTGGCTAAGTCATGTCGTTCTAATGGACGCAGTACCCACCGGAGAAAACAGAGGAAGAAGGAGACCTCCACTCCTTTGGAAAGACCATTTGGAGAAGGCTTAGACACGCGTGACTGTTGCCTGAATCGAAGCAGGATTTTCGGCATAGACTTTAGACTTTGCATTACCCCACAGGAAAAAGTCTAACGGTATGATATCACATAATCTTGGTGGCCAATCGACCAGACCAAAACGTGAGATTATCTGCTCACCGAAGTGTTCTCTCACTAAATCCATTAATTGATGCGATGTGTGGAAATTGGCTCCATCTTGTTGAAACAAAATGTCACCGTGATCACGAGCTTCAATTACAAGCATTAAATAGTCGGTTATCATGACGCAATAACGGTCGCTGTTGACGGTACGTTCTCACCGGCATCATTTCAAGATATGGACTGATGGTTCCACAGGTCCTCAAAACACACCAAACCGTTGTTTTTTCTGGATGAAATGACAGCACTTAAGTCACTTCAGGTTGCTCTTCGACCCAAATGAGGCCATTAAGCCACAAATGGGCCTCATGGCTAAAGAAAATTTGGCGTCGGATCTTCTTGGAACTTTTCAAGAGCCCATAGAGCGAATCGATGTCGCTTGGGAAGAACAGGGGCCTTCAGTTCTTACACTGGCTGTATTTTGTACGCTTTCAATTCAAAATCTCGACGTAAAATGTGCCAAATCGTTCCATATGGCAGTCCGAGTTCCTGCGAACGGCGACGAATCAGCTTTCCAAGGTTTTCATGTACATTCGCGGCTACGGTGCAACATAAGTTAATGATCTTTCTTGATTTTCCGTCCCCCAAACCGTCTTTAAGGTAGATATTTTGCATAAAATTGGAAATATCTTCACATTATTAATATTCTTATCTATATTTTTAAAGTCCTAAACAAATTCATATATGTATGTATGTATGCGAGCAACTATGTATAATGGTAATATATGATAGAATTTAGTTCCCACTCTATTTAAAACTCATAATTGATTCCTTTCTAATTATTCCTACACAAAAACTATAATTACTCTTGAAGGAATGTAAAACTGTTGTTTATAATTTAGAAAACATTTCTGCAGACAAGGAATGTAGAATTGTTCTCAACATACAAATACATACATATGTAATAATTGAATTTAAATGAAGCAGAAAGCTGTAAGTAGAGCGTTTGAATTTTCCGCGATAATAATTTGCCACTTTGCAAGTTTTTGCAACAATTTATAGATTTTTACTCAATATCAGCTTGTCTTTGTTGTCTTTTGCTTTTGTTTACTAGCATATTCTTATTACGTTTTTCATTGTTTAGCAGTTTCTTATTCTCAATTGAGTCAGCGTTCGCTGATAATAAATACGCTGTCTGATTGCATGTCTGCCGATCTAGATACGCCACCGACTCGCCAGCTCTCAATCTGTGTCTTAGAACGCGCAATGAAACGCGCATCATATCTATCTACAAAATGCGGATGTGAGTGTTCTGCGAATACGAAAAGAACACGCCCTAGTGACTTTCCACTTTTCTGCCAGAAAATAATTTGATAAACCATGTTTACATGCTTTATTAAAGTAAAGCGTTCTATTTCTTGTTGTAGTCATATTATGTGTGCATATTAATGTATGTACGTATGAATGTATGTATGCATGTATACGAATGCATATATTTCAAGTGTTCAATGGAAAGCACAACCCAGCAACAAAAATAGTAATATGACAAAGAAATTAGTACTCAATTCAGAAGAAGGTAGTTACAAAGTGGTACTAAAGAAGTCATCTTGGACTAATTGCCAGTAAAACCATTACTTGAATTTGAAGAAAAGAGAAAACATAACTTGCAAAAAGAACCTTATTCTGACTAACTTGGCACATTTTATATACAAAAATATTTCGGATGCATAAAAGTGGGGTTTACTTATCTTAAGCTTAAGAAAAAAGTCAAAAAAGGGCGATAAAGCAATAACCTATCTCCGGACCTACTCAACCACTTTCAACTAAATTGAGGACAAGAGTTGTCCGGAAAGTAATAGGACTGAGTCGATTTAAAAAAATTTATTGAACCAATCATTACAATTCTTTTAAAACTTTCAAAATAGGCTCGTTCTGCGTCGATAAAGCGCTGCCAGCGCGATTTCCAAGCATTGAAGGCGTCCCGGAAGGCATTCTCCAAAATAACCTTGAGAGGCGAGGTGCATGCTACTTGGAACCCCTCCGTCATCTCAAAATGCTTGCCTTTCATTGGCTTTTTCAGGTAAGGAAACAAAACATACGGGGGGACCTGTGATTACGCCACCATTTCAGGTCGTCAGTGAGCACTTTTGGGACCATTTTCGCGCATATATTGCGAAAGTTCAAGTGCTCCGTCACAATGTTGTGATAAATTAAACATCTGAGTAATAAAACGAATACATAGTCGACGGTCTGACTTCAAAACTTTGCGCACACGAGTCACATTGACGGTGTTTGTCGATGTCACCAACGACCTCTTCTCGGCCCTCCAAAAAGGTCTGGTGGCACAGAAACACACCACTTCTTGCTTTATCGAGTTTCACATAGAATTTAAGCACGTACCTCTGCTCTAACGGACGCTGCAGAACATAAACACGTCGCTCGAAAATATTTGTCCTGACTCTCCAGGTGTTCGGAGACAACTGACCAGCTGCTCGTTCGTTAGCTAGGACTCTATGGAATCCAGTCAGTCCAGTTGTCTCGTTTATGGGACAAATACATTAGCTTTTTTTCCTCCTTTCTGACAATGCTTCAGATAGTTATTAATGCTCTTTATTTAATTAATATTCTTTTTGAATAATACAAGTATTTCCAAAAGCAAGACCCTCTACTCTTGTTGACTGGGTAATCACAAATACTTACTACTTGCCATTGTTGTTGTAATTACGGTTCCCATTTGCTAGCTATTGCCGGCACAGCCACAGCTGCCGCTATCGCTTCAATTGACAGTTGGAAAGTAAACTTTTCAGTTTGGTTTTTCAACGCGCAACGAGCGAACGCGTCTAACTCAAAGCGCCGTTTGACCGCACGTCCGATCACACGACCACTGATCCACCAAACGTTCCCGGCGACCGATAATAAATTGATACGCGCAACAGTCAATACTTTATTCGTAACAGTGCGTCCAGCGCGTTGTGTCCCAAATCGTGCCTCTTCTTTTTTACATAGTACATACGTAATATATATACATATATATATATATGTATGTATATATACTTGTGATTTGTTTCCGTTTCGCAGTGTTTGTATGTATGTGTATTGAAATGAACCGAAATATCGACCCAAAAATTAGTTTATGCGTGACGTTCTTACTTATGACTTTATGTATGTGTGGACGGACACGCATTTGATTAGAGTTTAAGCGGTCACTTTTCGTATTAAACGATCTCTATACAAATAGAGCGAGTGCCCTTTGAGGCTGTTGTATACTCTAAATGGAATTTGCTCAATGAATTAAACTAATTAGGTAAAATAGTGAATAGGAAAATGTTTATTTGAGTTTTATATGAGTGACGTTTCTTTGATAAAAAGAAATTGTTTACATTTGTATATAAAAACTTTTACGCTCGCTAAAAATTATTTTCTCTTGATAGTTTTAAAAGTTTCCTTTTATGAAAAGTGAACTCCAACAGCCACATTAGTAATATCCGTAAAAATGAAATGAAATCTGAGGCATATTACTTGTACGAAAATTTTTTCTCTTAGAATTTATTTCGAAGTAACGAAGTATATATATATTTATGTATTGTAAATGTATGAAAGCATAGGTTAAAGTCAATGCTGAATTCCATGGTGAAATGCAAGTGATTTAAAAACATTTATTCCACACTGTTGTCATTTCCACAAAGTCATTTGAACAGCAGACATTAGGGTGTTAATTTCTCTGCATATACCATGATCAAAAGATCTCCTAATTGAGCAATATATATTATCTATTTTTATCGCTCGAAAATTTTCACTAACAAATTCGAACAAGTAAGTGCTTCTTAGATAGATCCTCCGTAGATCCGATCCTGTATATGTATATGGTATATGGCTATGTTAGGTAGCGATCCTAAGCCTATGGTGGTGCCCTTCCCTCTGTCACAACGATTCACAAGCCCCATCATATTGATAAATTCAAATATACTGCAAGGTGCCATTAAGGCGATATAATCCCTCTTCAGTAACATGGATACAAGGGCCTTAATCCTGAGTCTGCAGACTGCTGTGCAGTCAATCAATATGTGCTCGGGAGTCCGGCTGAACGTCGCAGAACCGACAGTTTGCACAAGAGGCTGGGCACATGTTAAATAAGTGCTTCTTGAGCTTACAATGGCCAGTGTAGAATGCTACAGTAGACGGAATCTGTTTCTCGAGAGATTGATTACATTATTAAACCTTTTCAGGTTGTAACCATCCATTAGCAACTTGGCGTGACACATGCTTTGGAGTTGTTATAAAGACATCTTCCTGCCTACTCTTTCCTCCTTGTGGAGCAGATCTTTTTTGGTATAAGAACCAATCGTCATATAGGGTTTCGGTTTTACCATTTTAGTGGAAGCTGCAGAGAAGAGCAAGCCGGTTTATTCCCGGCTATACCCTTGATATCTGGCACCCAGTTAAGGTGGATTTAGTCATTTAATCTCATAAGCAGAGATCGCTTTAAGTGCCGCTTAGCTATCGCTGAGTATAGCAGTAGTTGTGTTGGTAGTTTATCTCTATACACCAACTTATAACAAAGACTTCTGCTTAGAAAATGCTTGGGAAACTTCCCTTAGATATGGAGAGTTTGGTTCCTGGGACTACTTTACCAATTACTTCCAACGTTTTCGAGCCACCGATGTACCACTTGCTATCTCTTAGTAGTAACTGGAATCAATATATTGAGCATTACTGCTAAAGGTAACTTTAAACTTCCTTATGAAGTTTAACATTTTGGTAATGCTATTCGTTAGCAGAATGGTATTTCAACACTTATGGCCTAGATTTGTTGTGTCGAGATTTTTTTTTGCCAAACGCTTCTGCTGTCATTTGAAGCATTATGTATTTGACTGCTTGATTGATTACTAGTTCTATGTCGGAGGTCATGATTCAATAGTTGAAGTCCTGCCGAAGTCTGCGATAATTTTGAAGCCATATCTTTACAGCTATCTAGTCTTATAATTGCTTTGACATCAACGATAATGAAATTTACTTTCATGACACCATATTAGAACTGCTACACTCTCAAGTTAGGATAAAAAGTGCTCAGTTATTTCTCAGAATATTAGTATAAAAGCGATTATACTTCACTTCCAATTTCAATTCCACAAAACTAGTTCCTTGCGGTTTAGAAAACACAGCAAGTAGGGAGGGATTTCGGCGGAGCGAACCGCCTTAATGCGCATTTCCAGTAATGTATCGGTTTCATTGAGGTTTTTCAAGGAAAATATGTCAAGTATAGCTCAGCCGATGTTGCGACACACGCATTGCATGGCATTTACACACTAATAAGGCACTTGTTTTCACACAATAACTAAATCACTATATTTAGCGGTGAAAAGGTGTAAATTTAATTTACAAATACTTTCACGAAGCCGAAGTGATTTCGATTTGCTTTATTTCCAAATATTGCGAGTAGAAATAAGTTGTTGTTCTATATTTTCAAAATAAAATGCTGTTAGTTTACAGAAAACGCGAATAGAAACTCGGAAGAGCGGCAGGAAAATACGTATAAGTTTTTCAAGTTTTCATTGAAGGCGAAATGAAACCGCGAAAGCCTCAATAACTAAATGTGAACACATGAATTTCTATTGTTTATGAGTCTAGTAGTTATGACTGTGTGCGTATGTAGATGAGTTAACAGTAAACAAATAAAACAAAGTACACATCGTAAAGTCAGCGAGAACAAAAACAAAACCTTCGCGGTGATAATTAGCAGCGTGCAAAACTGAAAATCGGGATTCAGATATATTCTTATGGCTCGCAGCAACTAAACTTAATGATATATAAGTGTTTTATAGTTTTCGTATTGCTTCTAGATGTGTGGTATTTCGCAGCTATTTAAATAAACAGCCGAACGGTCGAAATTCTCCGGCATGAAATAATACAGAACTTGTCTTTCATTTCATAGTTTGTTCATTTTTATTGGAAATAAATTATGAGTAATAATTAATTGAATGCTAAAACAGCATCACAGCATCCCGTCAAAACAAACGAGTAATCAGTTTTGAAAATGCAAAATACATATGTATAAACAAGAAAGCAATGTTTACGCCGGAAGATCACGGAATATTGATGAAATGCAAACAAGAATGTGGAATGATAAAAAATGTATTTATATAAGCAAATATGTATGAGTTTGATCATCGTGGGTGCAATTTATTTGGAAATTTTTGATTAGAACTTTTTTCGAAAAAATATATAATTGCAGTATTAAGCAAATATACACCCAAAAACAAATACTTTTATATACACATCGAAAAAAAAAATTATTAAAAATATTTTATTTTGAATATATGTATGTGTAAAAAATATATGTATGTATGTATATAAAATAAAACCAAAATTGCTAGGCAAAAAAATATATCCAGTGTAAAACAAACCTACATCACACACACATACATATATACACATACAAAAAAATTAAAAATTATTTTTAATGTAGGTTTGTAAAAATAAGAAAAAATTTTTAGGGCTGTGTGCACACAGAGAAATTTTCGAAGTTAATTTTCGTCAACTGATTTTTTTTTGGTGTTGCTCGTTGCATTAAGGGGTTACATGGGTTTCCTCGGGTAAAAAACTGCCTTTTTCAAAATTTTTTTCTCATAAAAAAATTAAATATTTTATTAGAATTTTTATTGTTACAAACATACACTCTTAACAAAGAAATTCCGAAATTCTTGGAAAAAAATATCTTAAATTCATATATCCATTTCGACGCCATTTCCGGTAACCCCTCGGAAAAAGATGCGCCTACGTTAGCAGGATAACTCCTTACAGTATTATCTAAAGTGAAAAGTACGGGTTTCGGTTAAAACTTAGAACTTAGACGAAGGAAAAAAACTGAAAATTGGATTTTTGGCGGACATTTTTACAAAAAAAAGGAAATTTCAGTGAAAATATCGCCAAATTTTTTTAATTTTTTTCAAATAGTTGTCATCGAAAAAAAAAACCTTCGTTCAAATTTTTATGAATTGTATCGCAAGAAACTGTGTAAAATGAAGATTGGTTGATCGGTTCTAGTTCTCGAGAAATCTTTCCAACCTACTTCAAAAATACAGTTTCGAGAAAAACGCGTTTAAAGATGTGGCACTTAGCCTAGCTAGCCTCGAGCGCACAAGTTCTCAAGGCTGTATCTCCGAAACTATTACCCGGATCAACTTGAAAATTTAGAGCAATATTCTAAAGGTATTTTAAAATGTAATAAGATAATAAAATTCAATTCTTTGAGACCTCTGAACTCATGTAACCCCTTCACAAAGAGCGTATTTTAACGGACAAGAATTTTTTTTTATTAATTTCTCGAATTTGTTTACATTACGTTCAAACTTATTTCGTATCAGCTTAAAAATGCCCAATTTGAGCACGAACAACCGAGGTGCTTATACTTTTTTCCTTCTTTCATCAACCACAAACTTCGAACTGCCGAAACAAAAGTTGCCATGTGGGAACCCAGCATAATAGGAATGCTTTTTTTACTTATCTGTATACTTAATTATTGCTATTGAAATGTAGAATTTTTGCGTAGGCTTTAAATACACCCGTTTCTTCTGCTTATTAAATTTTATTACAATTTATGGTTTCAAATACCTTTTATCCATATTTAATGTCGCATTTAAAAAATTAAATATAATAATGAAATCCAGTTTCTCTATAGGACCTAATCTCAATTTTTATTAGCAAAATAAATTTTATATTTTATTATTATTTTTTACGACTGAATTTTGATTGCAATATTGTAAAAATTATATTTTTGCAAATGAAACAGCTTACTTTGTCATAAATAATTCATATTCTAAAAATAACGATCACTGAAGATCATCAAGGTCTTGGATCGTTCACTAAGTAATTTCGCTTTTAGTTTTAATTTAAGCACGATTTTTTATTGTGTAAAATTTTTTATGAAATTATATATTCTGCATTTTGATCCAATACCTTTTGCTATCTTTGAGCAAGAGATTGATTCCACGCTCATAAAATAGGCAAACAACTGGTCTAAGTGCTTTTTAACGTCCTTATTCGAGGTGAAGGCTTAGCCTAAAAGATGAGGAATCCATTTATCAAACTTCGATATTAATCCTAGACGTTTCATGTGCTTGGGAATGAAATTTTTCAAACTAGTTTTGGCATTGGCATTCGGTTAACACACCTTTTACGTACTCATCACATATTTACGCATTACTTGAACTGCCTCTTCACCCCCTTGATAGTAAAATATTAAAGTATGCCGAAAATGCTGTTTTCAGTGTTTTATTCAAACAAAAACTATTCAAGAAAATTTAAGAATATTTTTTACAAACAAGCCTTTCTATCAAACGACATTACTTAGTGAATTATCCAATCGAATAACATATATTTTACATATTTAAAGCAAAAAAGTTAGTTGTAACTAGTCATTTGCAAATTCTAAGTCAGAATTTCACCCGCCTTGATATTTGTGCACTGTCATGCAACATGACCGCCTCCTCTATGGCAGCACACTTCTACAGTACAAATGGGCTCACTACAATTGCTGCTCTTGAAAAGCTCACGAAAGTAATCAGTCACAGGTAGACATCCGAGGAAGAATAGAAATATAGTATCACACACATGCATACTATATTTCTATTCTTCCTGACAAATAGCATTTTCCGCCTGCACGCGTGACAATCCGTAGCTAATATTATTAATAATATGCAAGTTGTCACAATTATGAGCTTACTCGTGCACGACTTACACTTATTACTATTGTTTAAGTCGCTTTAAAAAATCATTTATATATTTATATTATTAAATGTACATATATACTATAGACATATGTATATTTGCACTGCTGTGTTTTCGTTTAGAAAGAGCCAGTGAACTCATTACGAAAGCTTTAGTGAATAAATAAAATTGAAAACAATTAAATTAAAAAAAAATGGAGATAACGACAAAAAAACTCTAACCTAACGTTTACAGATGATAAGTTGGGTATGAAGCACCCATTAACCGCAAAATATAAATTATTATAAATTTTATTCTATACAATATAGATATTGTTGTTTAATTTTTTTTTTAATATTTTTAACACCAAGACTGAATATTAATAGCCAATGAATCTCATTTCTTTAATTATCTCTCACTTGTGTGTATGTGCGAAACAATAATTAGAAATTAATGAACAATGTACCCGGATTTGTTGATTTTTTGAACTTGCACTTTCGTAGATTTGGCAAAAGATTAAGCCATACGCATATATGCCATGCGTGGACTGGTGCTTAATATTTCCAGATGGAAGTTTAGCTTAATTTGAGCTGAAGTGTTCGTCACACAGAACGCCAAATACAGAATGTCTTGAGAGCGACTTGATATCTAAATTTGACACTTCATATAATACCTTGAATCTCGAAGCTACTGGACATCTACTATAAGACGAGTTTTAGATAATACTAAACAGAAGCATATGAGGTGCTAAAGCCTCTCTCTCATGCTTACTTTTCTGCACTATCTGCTTGTTCCTAAATAATTAAATTAAGGGCTACAAGTAACTAAAGTACATAAAGAAGCACAAATTTTGCACATTTAGCAACCCTAATCATAAATTTTTTTCCTCCGAAAATTGGCCTTATGATTCCATATCTTGCCTGGCCTCTATGAGCTACACTGTCTTGATACTCTTAGAATATATTTAGTGTTCGGTCGCCTGCGAAGTTTGATTAGAAATACCAAAATATTTTTTCGACTACTCAATATTTGATGTTAGGTCGCATGCGAGCTCAGCCGTACCTACTTGCTTATGTTTAAAATACAATAAATGATTATACAGAATGGCAGTCATTATTATTTATACAAAATATTTTTAGACATGACAAGTTGTTTTGGCTTTTAAATTGAATGCAAATAGATAATTAGACTCTTGACAGCCAAGGGAAGTGAGAAGAGCAAAGCTTTGACTTGTTGATCATAAAGTTTTCCAATTAATACGTAAACGTTTCCCTTTTACAAGCACTTATAGCATATGTTAGTGATGTAATATTAACTAATGGAATGGAAATGGCTTCCCATGAAAACGTTTAAATTACATTCACGTGAAAACATTAGTAAAAAGCACTAAAATATTCTAAAACATGCCCTGATTGTCATTTTTCCGCTACCTACACATATGGATTTATTGAAAAAAGTGGATTTTATGAGCCACAAGATGCAAATTGACGAGCTGCCTGATGGATAATATAACGAATAATTATAATATTGAATTGATTCAGTGAAAGGCCTAATTAAATCCATTAAATTAACTAGTGCAACTACATCACTATTATATTAATTATCGCTATGTCTGTGGAACATGGGAGTAATTTTAACAAAATTAAATTATTATAACAAGCTAAAGGCAAGTTTGTTGTGAAATTATACTAATTATCGATTGCCCTCATGCACACTATTATTAATATTGGTTTAGAAGCATTCCTGAGGCCTCGTTATAAAGTAATAAGGTCAACTAAAGTTCTCGTTATATTAAAGAGTACAGCAAAGAGTTGCTTGTTCCCTACTCGGTTTTTAGAAAGAGTTTAAACATACTCCAGCAAGCAGCAGCAGCTCAAGTAATCTAAAAAGCTGTGTCGTGACTACACTTCATAGAAATACCACACATTATAAATTAATAAACAAATAGCAATAAAGATTAAGAAGCTTTTAAATAATAAGGATTTAAGTAATTTTTCATTACTTGTGTAAATAATCGTAAAATATGTGCTAATTACTTATGAAAATAATATAATTTTTTTATTATAAAAGAATCGCATTTTGCATTTTATAGTTAGTTTACATGCAGACACGTGCGTGACAATGTTGTGAAAAATATAAAAACATTGTGTGTGAAAATGCAAGCTGAAATACTCAAAATGAGCGGCCATTAATGCCATTGTTTTTAGTTTAGCGTTAAATGTCAAATTTATGCCGCTTTGCTGTCAACGCAAGAGGCCTCGCATGTGCTACCTGTCGTATGAGCAACATTTTATTATTAGTATACATACATATGTACATATGTATGTATGTATATCACACAGGCGAGCGAATGTTAGTGCATTTATGCATGTGCTTTAGAAAAATTATTATTTAAATGCATTTACAAGCGCTTGTTGTTGCTATTTTGTTGCAATTAAATATATTTTTTCTATAAAAAGTTAAAAGCGTGAATGCGCCGCAATGCCAGTTCAATGAACTGTGTTAAAGCAAGCGACATGACAGCTGCTCTAATTACGCATGCACTATATATTTAAGTACTATACATATGTATGTATGTATATGTATGAGTTCTATTGTTGCAATTATGCTGTCTTTACTCATTTGCAAAGCGAATCTTATTATTATTTATAATGGCTTCAGTTAATTATATATGTACAGTGGTGGGCAAAACATGTGTAATTTGAAATGACACAAGTAATTTCTTCGTGTGCAAATAGCAAATTCAAATTAATTTTTATGGAAGAACGTTCTTTTGTAGAAATGTCAATATCGTCATATAACTCGTACAGCTCATCGTTCGATCGAATGCTATATACGCGGTGGCCAACGCGAACTTTCTCTCAGAACCTTTCTTTCGAAAACTGATCAAATTTTGTCATCGTCCATGCCTCTGCACCATACAGCAGAACGGAGATGATGAGTGACTTATAGAATTTGGTCTTTGTTCGTCGAGAGAGGACTTTACTTTTCAATTGTCTCCTCAGTCCGAAGTAGCACCTGCTGGAAATAATTATTCTGTGTTGGATTTCGAAGCTGACATTGTTGTTGATGTTAATGTCCAAGATAGAAGAAATTATCTACGACTTCGTTATAACTGTCATCAATGACGCGAAATCGTTGACGGTTTGTTTGATGACGGGAGATATTTCGTCGTGTCCTCGTTCACAATTAGACCCACACGCTTTGCGGTTGTTTAAGCCAATGATATCAGTATAGTTGAAGATTGAAAAAGTCGCACGATGGAGACTTGTCAGAAACCTTGCTTGGTTGAACAGCTTTCGGAGAAGTCTTTCCCAATCCTGACGGAGCTTTTGGTATTGTTCAGTTTTCACAACCCTATTAGCTTTGCGGCTCGCTGGTGGCTTTAAAATCGACGAAGAGATTGTGTATGTTCGTCTTCCTTTGACAGGTCTTTTCCATGATTTGAAACAATGTAAAAATATGTAGATTTTCCAGGTCTAAGCCACACTGATATGACCCAATCAATTCTTCATCGCGGTATTTGAATAAATCCGCTGATAATGCATCGGTCCTTGCCGTTTTTTTTTTTGTTCTTTAGGCGGATAATTTCTATTCGAACCTCCCCATAGTCGGATAATGGAACATTTATTCCATCGTCATCGATTGGGAAATCGGGTTCGCCATCTACAGATGTTACACTTTCACTGCCGTTCAGCAGACTGGAAAAGTGTTCCCTCCACAACTTCGGTATGTATGTTCAGAACATTAGTCAGTAGACCCGCACCCATTTGGGTGCCACAAGCCTTGAATCCTACCGTTAATCGCCACATCTTTTCGTCGAATTTACAAGCATTACCCCTGTCGGTCGGCTTCTCAAGCTTTTCCTACTCAGGCATTTCGGCCTCTTTCTGCAAAAGTGTCTCGCTTCCTCTTCTTTTATCGCACGTGTTAGGAGTCGATCTCAAGGTTCGAGGTAGGCTGTCCGCCTTTTCTCCACTGCAACATGACAGTCCTCATGGTATAAGCTGTTCTTTCAACCTTTACGAAAACCAATGATTTTTCTTATTCAGGAGACTTTTATGTCGAAGTATTCATGAATATGTATGAATATATGGGTATGAAACTTTGAAGCTTTTTAATGTTCCCAAAAACTTTGTTCTTGATTTTTTCTGAGTTTTTCTGCACAGAACTTAAAATTTTTTAACAATTGTAATAAGAATGACCACCCTGTGCAATTTGAGATCGCTGAAGGGAGCGCTCGTTGGAGGCGAACTTTAATTGATACTTAAATATATTCCACAGATTTTCTATCTATATGATTTCATTCAATAACTTATTATAATTATTAGAAAATTATAGAAATTAACATTTTTTCAATTAATCGCAAACTGCCTTCACATACATATAAACATGACAAACACTGAGTCATCCAATATTGAAAACCGATAAGTCTGCTCTTCTTACAGTGACTAAATCTTTGCAATAGAAAAAGGCCGCCGCAAAGCAGGCTCAGCGAATTGGCGCAATCATCGCCGCAACACTGCCGTTGGCGCAAATTATGACAAAACATACACAGACACACAAACAAACATACATTTCAAACAGCTACCAGAAAAGTGGCAAACATTTAAGCGCATACAACCACACACATGCGAGTATGTCGTAGATGCATGTGAGTAAGCGTTTCGTAAACTAACGAAAATCAAGCGTGATAGTGACAACAACAGCAATACTAAGCAGCTCAAGAGTCACCAGCGCATTAGTCGCGTTTTAGAGTGCAATCGTTGCAAATAAGACAACAACACCAACAATATTAACCACAAAATAATAACCGCTAACGGCATAACAACAAACACCTTCCGCACAAAGCCAAAAGCCAGCAACCAGGATGGATTCGACAACAGATACCGGCTGCAGCGACTCGTACAACAGTTACGGTAAATCACACTCCAGCGACACCTCGCTCAGCTACGGCAGCGACATAAATGCGATCAGTGTGGATTTGGGCGATGGTGATAATATCTCATGCAGTGGCCTAAAATACCTACCAACTTGGCCGGCGATTAATTTGGAATTTCGGGACTTAAGCTACGAGGTCTACGATGTACACACGAAGGGTGAGTTCTCAAGGCATTTAGTTAGGAATTATATACCTCTCTCTCACTCTCTCTCTCTTCGCGATTACCGATTACCTAAAGAACTTGAATGAAGGGAGTAAAATTTTTTAGTTTTTTAGGTACTTTTATCGATGTTGAATTTATAAATTAGTTAGATTGTCTTTCGATTCAATCTTGTGGCCAGTTATTGCTCAATTTTCTATTGCTCAAGGTATATGTCACCCTCATAGCTATCTTTAAATATCGTACAGATCGTCCGTGCCTTCGACACTTTTAACTAGAAACCCTTTCCTTTCACAACACAACTCAACAATACATATATACAACATGTGCACTGTCACTCTAAAGCTGACCTAATAACTTCAAAGTCCCTTCACTCTAAGCTTGCACGATACAATAGCTTTCCAACAAGACAATAAAATAAATATGAATGACTCAGTAGTAATTACGGGGGCAAAGTAGCGACTAAAATAGTAACCACTGCTGATGATTACATCTCAAGTACCACCGGTTGTATACTGCTACACCTGTTCCTACATACATATCTACACTGTATATAGAGGCATAGGAATGTTACCTGAGTCATGTGGGCGCTACTTTGGCTGACGCCGCATGAGTAATTAGTGCGAGTACAAATGGAAGCAGAAAACTAACTGATAATTTTTCACGCAAATAGTCGCACGGCAAGCACAAAGGCTCTAACTACATGCTGATTACAATGTAGTGCTTAGTAATTGCAGAGACATTACATTGATGACCCTGCTGAAATAGAGATACAATAAAACAATGATGAATGTAGTTTGATTCGGCCTTAGGTCAGCTGGTGACGTCAATATACACTGGATTTTTTACAACAACTTTGACTCCAATTGCCTCAAGAAAATGTTTGAGGTTATGGGTTATATAATTAAAAGGCGCTGATAAAATGACATATGAACCTATGTAATTATCTGAGCGTGATTGAAACCAAGTTTGTCTTGAGTGCCGCGTTTTATACTAAACATTGGTGCTGTAATCGGTAAACTCCAAAGTCGTTTCATCGGTTTTTTCAAAGCGCTCTCTTTCTTGAAAAAAATTGACGATAGTTCTCTGGGCTATGTGCTATGAAAGCGTGCACCCGACTATTATCTGAATGAAACCCTGTTCACCGACGAAATAGCCAAGTTGCAAACCTAAAGCAAACTCAATAATTTCTTTAGTTCATCTTCAAACCTTTTTTAGGCACATAATTAATACCGTCCAACTAGCCGATTAGGTCCAGACTCACAAGTACTGAACACGACATATTGAAAAGGAAATGTAAGAGAAAAGTTTAAAGGACCTTCTATAGTTTGTAAATTTTAACCTCTTGAAATAAAAAAATTGGAGCATTTTCGTATTTTTGATTAAACTTCAATTTTTTTTATATTTATAATGAACTTTAATGAACCAAATATGTACCATTTTGGTTGACCACTTTTTGCCATTTTTCCGCTAGAGACATTATTCCATCAGTGTAAAACTTTTCTGGTTTCTCGGCGAAAAACTGCGACAAGTAATTTTCACAGGCTTCTCTTGAAGCCAACTTTACTCTATTAAGAGAGTTCTGCATTGACCGAAACAAATAGTAGTCCGATGGTGCAAGGTCAGGGCTATATGGTGGATGCATCAAAACTTCCCAGCCAAGCTCTCCCAGTTTTTGCCGAGTCATCAAAGATGTGTGTGGTCTAGCATTGTCCTGATGGAAGACGAAGCCCTTTCTGTTGATCAGTTCTGGCCGTTTTTTTCGATTGCTTGCTTCAATCTCATCAGTTGTTGACAGTAAAATGTAGAATCAATCGTTCGACTAGGCTGGAGCAGCTCATAGTGGATGATTCCTTTCCAATCCCACCAAACACTCAGCATAACCTTTCGTGGCGTCAATCCTGGCTTTGCGACCATTTGTTGAGCTGGACCACGTTCGGACCATGATCTTTTTTGCACATTGTTGTCGTATTTGATCCATTTTTCGTCTCCTCTTACTATTCCTTTCAGAAATGGTTCGATTTCATTTCATTTCAGCAAAGAACTGAAGATGTTAATTCGGTCCATTAAATCTTTCACAGACAATTCATGTGTTACCCAAACATTGAGCTTCTTTTTGTAGCCAGCCTTCTTTAAATGATTCAAAACCGTTTGATGATGACCATTAACTTCCTTAGCGATGTCATGGCTACTTACGTGTCGGTCCTGGTCAATCTTTTCATCGACTTTTTCAACGATAGGTCGACCAGAGCGTGGTGTATCTTTCACACCGAAATTTACAGAACGGAAACGAGCGAACCCTTGTTGTGCTACACGAACCGATACAGCATCGTCTCCATAAACTTCGCAAATTTCATCGGTGGCTTGGGTGGCATTCTTCCCTTCTTCCCTTATTCTTTTGCCGAATAAACTTATCAACTCTAAACAATAAGCTAATTTCTCTTTCAAACTCACGCTCTCAAGGCACTCCAAAACTTTCTTCGAAAGATTGTGTAACCAATGCTCCAAATTAAGGGTTTAACCGTTTAACCGTTTATTTTATTTTAATGACCATCAATTAAACTCTCTCACTATATTGCGAAACAGATTTTGCCTACAATTATAACTGTACTTAGCCATATAATACCGTTATTAAATAATAATAATTTTTATCAGTTTAATCAACGTCAGTTTTCATAGCTAATAACTAGACAGCGTCGTAATTATATATTTGACATTACGTTTTCATAATTATGGCTCACAAATATTACAAAAAAAAACTTATTTCCATAAATTATATTTTCCCTAAACAAAATAAAACGCTTAGCACGGAAACCGCTGCTGCGCGGCATTAACGGACAGTTTCGTGCGCACGAGCTAACCGCCATTCTGGGGCCGTCGGGAGCGGGGAAAACGACGCTACTCAACCTACTGGCCGGCTATGGGTAAGTAATGATGAATATTCACTCCATTACACACAAGTACAAAGTTTAATTACACGCCAACGGGAGCGCACTCGCACATGTCATTTATCTGTTTTGTTTAACGTTTGCTTGGCATGGCAAATTATTTTATTGCATTTTCACATCTATCGATAGCGCAAGGAAAACATCCGGTGAAATTTGCGTCAATCACAGCCCGCGCGATATGAGAGTTTTCCGCAAAATGTCACGCTACATCATGCAAAACGATGTGCTGGATCCGCATTTCACGGTGCTGGAGGCGATGCTGCTGGCCGCGCACCTAAAGCTGGGCAATGACTTGAGCCACGCGCAGAAGTTGGAAGTGGTGAGTTAAGACGCTCAATTGCCTCGACAATGTTGAATAACCGATAAATGCTTTCAGATCGATGAGATACTGCGCATGTTGGGTTTGAAGAAAGTGCATAACACCATCACGCTGCGTCTGTCCGGCGGCGAAAAGAAGCGCTTGTGCATCGCACTGGAGCTGGTGAATAATCCGCCTGTGATATTTCTCGACGAGCCTACCACGTAAGTGATTTGAGAAGAAAATTCATCTTCAGTACACAATCACATTTTCATCTTCCTCTAGCGGTCTCGATGATATCTCAAGTTCACAATGCATCTCACTACTGCGCGGTATTGCGCATCGCACGGGCCGTACCGTTATTTGTTCAGTCCACACGCCATCCGCCAAAGTCTTCGATATGTTCGATAAGGTCTACATATTAGCCAAGGGACAGTGCATTTATCAGGGTGCGGGCGCCAACATTGTGCCTTATATGAAGGAAATTGGTCTCACATGTCCACGTACTTATAATCCAGCCGACTTTAGTGAGTATGACGACAAGCCTTTACCAAATCATATTGTTTTGACACTTTTTATTGTTTTTCTTCGCAGTCATTGAGGTTGCCTGCCAAGAATATGGCACGCACTATCATGAGCCAATGGTCGACGCTGTTGAAAATGGTAAAGTCTATCGCTGGACGCCACATCGAGAACACAGACAAATCAAATCGGACGCAACGAACAAATCGGACACAACGTCCGGTGCCTCGTCCTTCGATGAGTTGGAGCAGTTCGAGGAGGAAATCAATCCGAAATTGTTGAAGCAGAAAGCATCCTGGTGGATGCAATATAAACTGCTGCTGACGCGCATGATGGTGCAAATGTGGCGCGATAAGGTAGGTCTTTAAGGAGTAAAGGTTCCTGACTTAACTGGGGAACTAAACTTTGAGTCCTCTCATTTAAGTAGAAACATTTATAAATATTTTTTTAACTAAGTTCTTTACTTCTTTCCAGTCCTATATAAAGCTACGATTCTATATGAACATCGTGCTGGCGTTGATTATAGGCAGCATCTACAGAGGTGTGGGCAATGATGCCTCGAAGGCATTCTTCAATTTCGGTTTCGCTTTCACGATAATTATTGCGTATTTATATCTGCCCATGATGCCAGTATTATTACAATGTAAGTGTAAAGTTGAAATGTGATATTTTCTTTAGATTATTATTATCTAACTACATCTTTTCGCTTTTGCCCACAGTTCCGACCGAGATGAAATTTCTAAAGCGCGAGTACTTCAATCAGTGGTATCACCTGAGTTCATATTACGCCGCAATGATTTCCTCCAAATTGCCTTTTATGTTCGTGCTGGCCGTCATCTACCTTATTATGGTCTATATTATGTCCAGTCAGCCCTTGGAGCTTTTCCGTTTTTGCATGCTCTTCCTGATAGCTTTTTTAACCGCGATGACGTCGGAAAGTTTGGGTATCTTAATATCGTCACACCTTAGTCTGGTGGTGAGTAGCAATACAGCGCGCAAATACTTAAGACACTAATCACTTAAACACTAATATGGATCACGCTTCACTTACAGAATGCCATGTTCATGGGTCCTGTTGTCGCTGTACCGCTCATACTACTCTCCTGTTATGGCATCGGCTATGGCAAGGCGGTATATATACACCCGGTAATGCGCTACTTAATGCAACTCAGCTACTTGCGTCACGGCATGGAGGGTCTGGTCGCCGCTCTGTATGGTTACGATCGTGAGGATCTGCATTGTCCCGAAACTGAAGTGTTCTGTATGTTTAAGAAGTCACAATTCTTGCTTATGATTCTCGGTTTCGAGAATTTGAACTACGTCTTTTCGGTTGCTTGCCTCGTGCTGTTCTATATTATATTCACTCTCGCTGCCTACTTTATGATTCGACAACGACTCTCACTCCGAACCTCAAACAATGTGATCGTGCAATATACAAAGCAACTCCTGGTGAAGCATCTCAATTTCTCTTCATACAATTACTAGCGGTGCTCGAGAGCATATTTTACATATTCGTAAAACCAACTTATTGTACAAAGAGTATTTATTATGACTTTTAACACTTAGTATGGAGGGGAGCTTAGGATTTTAAGAAAACTCTTGCATTATGTACTACTTAAATAGAATAGTCGTTTTGCCATTAAAAAACCGAAGTATCACCTTGTGATCGTTTTAAAATAGTTGTTAAGGTTAAGTGCTTAACCCGGTGGACTAAAGTGATATTACATTTAAGTGATTATATAAACTTTACTAATCAATAAAGCAAAATTTTGTATTGTGAAAAAGTGTGATGTATTTTTATATCTATTTAAACAAGGTTTATACATATATGATGCAAACTTCGCTAAGCGGGCCGACAGAAAGCCGATGGCAGCCGTAATCCTATAACCACAAAGAAGTTAAACAAGCAGTGTTGGGGAGCGACTAATGTAACGGCTTTTTAAGTAGAGACGCTACAAAAGTAGACCGAGAGGGACCCCCAAACGACGGCATATTTTTCCCGCTCTTTTGACATTTCTCTTCAGTAAAGTTTTCCATTTCATCATGGAAAAATATACGATACAACAACAAGTCGAAATTATTAAAATTTACTGAAATTCGGAGTCAGTGGCCTCAACTTTAAGAGCGTTACGTCCAATTTATGGTCGTCGAAATCGTCCTGTCACATCAACAATTGAGCGTCTAGTGGAATTTAACCCACAGGAAAATATTCCCGTGCCAGTGAGACAAATAAATGCCCGTAGAGTCGGGAATATTGTTGCCGTTAGCGCATCAATTGAATTTGGGTCTTATTATCAGTTTCTCACAAGTCGTTCTCAAGCGTTACACATCTCTGTGACGTTGTTATGGCGAGTTTTGCGAAAAGATCTTGTCCTACATCCTTAAAAGATCAAATTGACCTAAGAACTGAAGTCTCTTAGCCATCAAATCGTCGTATGATCGTGAATTGGGCTGAACAACAACTTGAAAATGATCCGAATTTTCATCGAAAACTCATTTCTGGCTGAAAGGCTTCGTCAGTAAGCAAAATATGCATTATTGATCAGGCAGTAATCCACACATACGAGTACTTCATGAGTCACCATTTTATCCTAAAAAAATTACGGTTTATGGGCCGGCGGCGTTATTTGGCCGTACTTCCTCTGTGATGATCAAGCCCCACTGTGAATGGGAATCGCACCGATCAATGGTAACCATATATTTATGGCTCAAATTGGATGAAGTGGATTTGGAGAATATGTGGTTCCAAGAGGACGGTGCCGCAAGCCACACAGGGTTTGTCACAATCGATTTATTGAAAACCAAGTTTGGTGAACGTGTTATCTCACGAAATAGCCCAGCCCAACAAGCCAGCGACAAAGGTCACAGAAGTTCTTCCTGCTTTCTTCGCATACCGAAGCGTAACGCATAAGTTTATTTTGCAGACCTGCGAACTATAGATAGTTTTTTTTATTTATTTCATAAAACTTTACGAAAGTTTGAACGGAATTAGACACGTGATAACACCAAATCACATATTAACCACTAGGTCCAAAACTTTGTAACTTTTCCTGTTTCTTGAAGCGGAAAGGACCAAAAAATAGGTGAAATAAAACACTTCATCAAAAGCCGGTTCCACCCAACTAGAGCTTTATTTCGACGTAACCTCAAAAAGGAAACTAACATCCTTGGTTTGGAATATTTAAGGGGTTACATGAATACATAATATCTCTGGAATACTATCCAAAATTCTCAAGTTAAGCCGAGTAATAATATCAGAGATACAGCCTTGAAAAACTTGCGTGCTCGAGTCGGACAGCTTTATATTCGTTTTTCTCGAAACTGTATTCGAAAAACATCTGCGTTCTTTTTCTTTCCTTCGTTGGTTTATGGTCTTAGATAAAAAACGTATTTTGTTCTTTTTTGATGAACTTGTAAGAAGATCGGCTGTCAACTTTGAGACGCCTTTTTCCGTGGGACTGACGGAAATGTCGTCGCAATTGCCGAGTTTTGAATATTTTCCTTAGAGAATTTCACAAAACCTTTATAAAATATATCTTTAGTAATTTTTTTATAAATTTTTAACTTCTTGCCCAATTATTTAGCCACCACTGTACGCGCAGAACAATTTATCAACAATACAACTTTGTGCTTTGGCATTTGAAAAAGCTTTGATTTCGAACTATTCACAATAGGCAGAGCTTGGTGAATATGCGCTTGTTCGCCACTACCGTTAATTTGACGAAATTCAAATCGTTAAACCGGAAATTTCGTAAATTGATTCGCTGAGTTTATTTTAAAAGCATTAAAGTTCACAATTAAATGGAACATTTTTTGCAGATTAATAAAAATTCTTGAAAACCAGTAAAAAACATAGTTTGTAGTGCACTTGCGTTGACATGAACAAAAAAAAAACTGGTCCAACGACTTGAAATTGAGACTCGATAAGTACTTTGCAGGCAACACGTGCCCTTAACTCATATTTCTTATATTTTATGCGGCTCATAAATGTTCCAAGGACATCATGCAGATGTTGATGTGTACAGACAACAACAACATTTAAATATATGTACTTACATGTACGTATGTATTTATTTATTTATAAATCTGAAGCATGCAATGTTGGTAACTGAAGTGATTTCTCCCGCTTCTACGTTTCCACATTTGCGGACTCAAAATAAGATAGCGAGTTCCAAAGGCAATGCGTGTAATAAGGAAGCTATCGGCGTATATGTGGTATATACTTGTGTACATATTTATGTATATCTGCAAATGGAAAATTACACTGGCACTCACCTGCAAAGAAAAGAAAAAAAGTTGCTTTATACTCGTATAGAATGCAAGTTAATTCAGAAGTCGCTAATATAGGGTGTCTTTGTAGGGGTTAAGAACTTTTATATAAACTAAAAGACAATAAATTTAATGAAATGATTTAGTTCGTACATTTTCTCACTTTGGCCGCCGGAAGAAAATGCCAAAGGTCCAGTAGAATTAAATCCATATAATTTTTAATTAGCCCTAACCTTCAAAATGTACTGACAGCTGTCGGAACATTAGTTTGTGAATTTTGAGTAATGTTTGGAGTTGTCCAAGCATAATAAGTCCGAGTTTTTGCATAGATATCTGACAGTTGGTGAAACATGGTTCCATCATTTCACTCAGAAGGCCAATCGACAGTCATCCGAGTGGACTGCTTACGAAGAGCCCGGCCCAAAGCGCTGAAGAAAAGTCGGCTTGCAAGTTTATGGCGTCTGTATTTTAGGATGCAAATGGAATAATTTTTATTGATTGCCTTGAAAAAGGAGGAACTATCAACAGCGACTATTACATAGCGTTATTGGACCCTCTGTGGTACGAAATTGCCGTAAAACGGTCGCATTTAAAGAAAAAGGAAGTGCCCGTTCACCAAGACAATGCATCGTGTCACAAGTCAGTTGCAAAAAGCGACGCACTGGGCTTCGAATTGCTTCGCATCCATCGTATTTTCCAGATCTGGCCCCCGTGACTATTTTCTGTTCTCAGATCTCAAAAGAAAGGTCGGTGGGAAGAAATTTTCATCGAACGAAGGGGTGATCGGCGAAACCGGGGCCTATTTTGAAGCAAAGGTCCAATCGTACCACAAAAATGGTATCCAAAAGTTGGAGGGTCACTGTAATAAATGTTACACCCTTCAAGGGGATTATGTTGAATAAAAAAAAACGAATTTTGCCCAAAAATGTGTTTTACTTTTGTAGGCTGGAGACTTTTCAATTTGCCTGTTATCACTAAAATCGGCATATACATACACAGTAACATATAACTTTTCTTTCCATAATGACGGACGTTAACAAGGACTCAAATAAGCTTAGCTCAATAAGATTACTTCTAAAAACATACTTTTTTATTCACGAACTCCGCTCAACCCTTTGAATATGTGGAAACCAGACAAAAAAAAGGGTGTGTACTGGAAGTAATCAAGGCGGCCAAATTAAAAGATAAACAAATCAATTACGAAACACACATACTACATACATATATGTAAGTACTAAATAGCAGCTTATAGCCGCTCATTGTCGCATCGATAAAAAGCGGATATTAAAAACAATTAAACTTGTTCTGAAACGCGAGTTGTGGCGCTTCACTACTCCTGCACACCGAGTAGATCTGCATCCGAGCCGCGTTGAATTCAATTTAAAATAGTGCAGAGTTATGTTGTCTATGGTCAGTAGCGTGCAGGACATCGTCGGTTGTGAGTGCGTGAGGCGTCTTAACGAACAGAAGAATTTTAAGAATTACTTAGCTTCTGAAGAATTATAGCACGAAGTTAAACGATTGTATTTTCTTATGTGTCGAGTATGAAATTTTTACTTTTTTACGCGACTTACTTCGCCGGCGTACTCGGTTAGTATGGTGAAAAAGCACTTGTGATAGAAAAATAAAAATTAAATTTTACATGGAGCCAAAGAGCTCAGGATCAGATGTAATAGTAGAAACAATTACTAAAGTATTAGATTCGTGATAGTTTTTAGAAATCACGTAAAACAAAAATATTCAGAAGACATTTATTTTATCAAAAAAATTATGAATGTGGACCAACAAGTGAAAGTTGTATACTACACACATATATTATATATTTGGTGGTTTTTATATTCTTTCGAATTATGAGTGGGAGTCTTAAGGGGTTATATGGGTTTCCTCGGGTGAAAATAGTATTTTTTAACAACTCTTTTCTCATATAAAAAATTAAATATTTTATTAGAGTTTTTTATTGTTACAAACATAGACAATTAACAAATAAAAATTCTGAAATTTTTAGAAAAAATTTTTTAAACTCGGCCATTTTGACGCCATTTCCGGTGACCCCTCCGAAAAAAGATGCTTTCGCGTTGGTAGAATAACTTCTTACAGGATCATCTAAACTGAAAAAATGCGTGTTTTAGTTAAAACCTTAACATAGAACTTGGACGAAGGGGAAAAAAAGTGAAAATTGGATTTCTGGCAAACATTTTTACAAAAAAATAAAATAAAATTTCAGTGAAAATTTCGCAAGATTTTTTATTCAAATAATTGTAGTCGAAAAAAATCCTTCTTCCAAGTCTTTAAGAATTTTGTCTCAAAGACCTGTGTAAAATTTCATGAAGATCGATTGAGTAGTTCTTGCCAACCGACTTCAGAAACTGTGGTTTCGGGAAAAACGTTTTTGTGTGATTCGATCGGCCAGCTTAAACGCTGCATTTTCGAAAATAATTCAAAAGTAAGTTTAAGTTGAAGATCAAACCTTTGAAAATATGCGAAAAAAAATCAATTTTTCTCCAATTAATACCGGGCATTCGTTCAACAACTTCCGCTTGACAGTCAAAGTGCGTGATATCACCTCAAGTTTGGGACAAGCGCAAAGCGTTTCACTGATTCACGATAGTCCTATTGATCCATAATTAGGAGTTGGTGGCATTGGAAACGGCTGCCGTTCTCAGCTGTCCAACAGCTAACCTTCTTGACTCTTTTGCAAAGGTTAAGTAATATCTAGACCAAGCGTGACTATCTACCGGTCGACTATTCTAAATTTGTATCTTTTGATAAAAATATATAACTTCTTTTAGCAAATAGTCGTATATTAAGGTTTGGGCGCGACAAATCGTAGATCTCGCTGTAGTGAAATAACATATCTTAATTAATACACTTTTGCAGTACTTAAGCGTATTAAAGTGATAACGATTTATATTTTAATCTTTTCCTCATTGCTCATCGGAACTCCGTTACGTGCTGTTGCATTGGCATGACTCACTGTTCAACCGCCGCTAGCCCTCAACGAAAAGACGTCAAAGAATGCATTTCAAAACCAGTTGGGTTATTGCGAGCCTTTTACAGTGGAATTAATAGCGGGACTTGTTTCGAAAGAGGCACGTCATATAATCGATCCAGGATCACGTCCGCGACAAAAACAATTGCGATACGATCTGTTTACACGGCGGAATCCACACACACGACATGTACTGTTAACTGGCGACCGCAACCGGCTGTTGGCCTCGAACTTTAATGCCACTTGGCCCGTCAGGTGGGTTGAATTTACGTAAGCAATGCAAATTCACTGGATAATGAATCATTTTGTGAACTTGAACCGTTTGCACCAGTCTTACGAACTGCATACATATTTGTGTTGCTTTTATTTTCTCTTAGATTATCCATTCATGGTTGGAATGGCCAAACCACGACTTGCTCGAATGCCGCCATTAAAGATGCATACCTCGCAAAGGGCGATTACAATGTGATCTTAGTTGACTGGTCGGATTACTCGTTGGACATAAATTATTTTCGCGTTGTTGTGGAAATTTCCGAAATCGCACACAAACTTAACGAGTTCACACGTTTCCTACACAACCAAACTGCTGTACCCTTCAGTGACATGTATTTAATTGGACACAGCGCTGGCTGCCACATCGCTGGCATGGCGGGCAAGCTACTCCAACCCGACAAATACGGTGTCATCTACGCACTAGACTCGTCTGGACCCGTACATCGCACATTGGACGCAAAATGGCGACTCGCACCAACCGATGCCGTCTATGTGGAGTCCATACAAACCGACATAGCGCTGTTTGGTTTCCCCGCCGACAACCTAGCACACGCCTCTTTCTACCCCAACTGGGGTTTGGGTCAACCACATTGCCCCAATGTGACCACAATGGAGCCGGACTTCACCTGTGACCATTTTGGCGCTTTATACTACTTCGCGGAGTCGTTGCAGAATCCTTCGGCTTTTGGCGCGATCAAATGCAAGAATTATAACAGCATCGAAAACTCGAAATGCGGCTGCGGCGCGCGTTGGTGCCACGCGACTGCCTTCATGGGTGGCGATCCGGCTGTGCCGAAGAAAGGCGTCTTCTACTTTAGCACACGTGCGACAATGCCCTTCGGTTATGGTGCGATGTGTCGTATGAAACGGCCCATCAGGCCCACTATAGCGCGTATTTCTTAAAAAAATAAAGACGTTTGGTAGTGTTTATCACATTTATTTGCTCTTAATTCTCTCTATGGTGGATTAGTCATTTACAATATGCATTTAATGTATTAGACTACACTTTTTTTTGGTTTTCGATTCACTTGAGTTGCAAAAAATCACAAAATATATATACACAAGTTATTGTTAAAAACATTTTAAATACATTCACTTTTGTATATAATTACATTACTAGTGTTCTTTGGTGAGAACTTTGCGCTTAAAAAATTAGTGCACGAAAAATATGCGACGAATGACACAAATTCGGAACATTCACTTAAATAAGGGCACGTTTTTAAGTTTGAACATGGCTGCATTCAAGCTTAAATACAATTCTGCGTACAGTTTAGTCGTGATCAGGCCTGTGAGCTTGAAGCATTTGATCATTAGGTTAAAGCAAATGGTTACGCTAATTGCGACATAAAAATACTGGAAAGTTTATAACTTAAGTTTAGTTTAAGTTAGCGTTTGGAAAGCGAAAATATGTTATGCTTAGCACAGCTCACTCATATCGTACAAATATATATGTTTGTAAATAAAATCGATAACAGCAAAAATAATCTTAGCAAATTTTTAAACCCGCCACCCTTCATTTGAGCCTTTGAAAGCCTTGAGCTCCGCATGCAAAAAACAGTTATTTAATAAAATGTATAAGAAATAAAATATTTTCCCCAGACTCCTAAATTACTAGCTCTTCGACTTTGAGCTAGACGAAAAATCCCAGCTTTCATTTGGCAAATATGTATGTGTAATTTCCTGACTTCTCCCATATTAACGGTTTTGTTGTTGTAGGACTTAGGTGCGAGGCGCACTCAATGTGCTCTGACTCGTGCTCGCCGACATGCCGAGCTCCTCGTCCGATTCGTCCGAATCCAGTGGACTGATGCGTATCGCTTGATACCATTTGTTGGTCAAATCAGCCATTTGTGATTTGCACTCATGCAGTTCTTGGCTGTTGAAGCGACGCGTAAAGAATGGTATGAAGAATTTGCGGTCCATGCGACCGAATCCACCGACGCGCGTTTGAGCGAATGACACATCTTCTTCCTCGGTCAACTCGGACAAGTGCTCTGAATCAATAGCTTGTCCCCATTCACGTGTCTTCGATAACGAAATGGATTTGGAACGTTTTCGTGAACGCGAGGCGCTTCTTCGTGCTACAGTTGCAGAATTTGCGTTACGTCCGGAGCGTGAGCGACGTTTTTTGCCCGGTTTGAGATATTTTAGTAACGGCATGGTGGATCCACCGAAGAAGAGCGTGGTGAAGAGCACAATAATTAGTGTCGTAGTGATGAGCACACGCCGCGTCTCGTCGTTTGGCAGATCCAGATGTAAGGAGAGCGCGTAGGAGATGGCACCGCGTAAGCCGGAGAACCACATGATAAACTGCATTTTGTTGGTGATTTTATGCTCGCGAAATTTGTTAACTAGAAATGCTAATGGAAATATATTACACGCTCGTCCTATTAAGCACAGCACAATCGACCAAATCACAAAGGAGAGCTCTACTTGATGCTTGAAAGAGAATATTGCTAGGCCTAGGTATGCGAAAACGCAGGTCTCAGCGATGAAAGATAGCGTACGCATAGTTTGTTGCATTGTTATCTGTGTGACGGTGGACAGATTGAAATGTGTGTAGTGAGACATGACAATGCCGCAAAATAGTATGGCCATAATTCCGCTCAGATGTATGCCCTCTGCTAATACATAGGGCGCATAGGTGAACATTAACATCATAGCGAATTCCAGTGATGGATGCTTGCGCAGATCCACATGTTTTAATAGTAAAGCCGATATGAGCGCGAAAATTACACCGATGCCGGCGGAGGCGAAGAACATTTCGCAAAACGTTTTGAGCGCTGCAAAGATTGCCTGACCAGTTGTTGCTTGCGTATTCGCGGGTGTGTTAGCCGACTGTGTAATTGAGGTGGTCAGTACAATAGAGATGGCGTCATTCAAAATGCTTTCACCAAACACCAACATGTTTAGTATGGGATCTACGTCCAAGGCGTGAAATATGGCAACAGTTGCTACTGGATCCACCGCTGATATTAACGAGCCGAAGGCGAATGATTCGGAGAAGTCCAGCCTAAAAAATAAATTATTTGATTCGGGTCATTTATTTTAATAAATACATGATTCAGTTAATTAAAAAAATTATCTCTGGTAAACATGTACACATATGTATACATACGGTCACATACGTCTTTCTGCTTATTAATTCTATTATTCCGTAATTGCTCACCTATATGCGACCTCTGCTACTCCTAGTAGATAACAACCAGCTCCTATCACCAGTGCCGAGATTGTTGTGCCAAATATTGCGAATACTAATATGGAGCCAATATTTTGAAAAAAGTTGCCCTTATGCAAATTATAGCCAGATTCAAATATGATCGGCGGTAGTAGAACCAGAAAGAATCCTGTTGGAGAAAAAACTTCTTCACGCTTCCAACTAGCATTTTCGCCCGACATAACCTTGAGTAAAAGCCCAATAAGTGCGCCCAGAAACACTACAACAATACTTTCCGGCAAATATTGGAATCCCGTCTGTAACATTGAATGTATCAACAAAATTCCAAGCATTATAACGCAGATTACGAAGAAAATGGACAAAGAAGAATTGTGTTCTTGCTCAACAGCATGCTGATCTGGTAGTGGCGGATCAGCGGTAGGTGTTGTCACATTTTGTGTAACATTTGCAGGAGTCACTGATGCAGTGGTTGTCCCGTTTGTTTGAACTTCCTTGATAGCATTTGTACCATCTATTACTGGATCCTTAGTTGCATTTGTTGTTGGAATATTTATTTGGTTAGTTGTAGCATTTATTTTCATAGCATTCTGCACGTCTGTGGTGGGTAAGCTTTGTGCGCCATTGCTACCAGCTGCATTCTGACTGGATGTTGTATTTTGAACAGAGACTGATTCGACTGATGATATTGTATTATTATTAACTGAGCTGTTATTGATTGCTGATTTCTCGATGCCATTGACATCACTTGTGTCTGCATTTACACTGCACAGTAAAGCACAAATGGCAAGCGTGAGCAAATAAACAACACGCTTTTGCTTAGCCATTGTCTAAGATTCTTTCGAAATCTGCAATTGTTTCACACTTTTTATCCTTCAGTCTTTGCCATCAAATGAATTTAACTTTATTAATTGTAAGAATTTTTCATAAAAGTTGCAATATTCAAGAAAATTCCTATGTCCTCCACTTTTCTGTCACAACAACAAAGCAAACACGTCACTTCATATTTCCACAATAATCACCTGTGTAGTTCTGTTCGCTTTTCACAATTTGTTTACCAATCGTTCGTCGTTGGACACGACAGTCGATCGTAAATGTATGCTCCATTAATGTTTAATTTAGTATTTTATAAGGAGCCGTAATTTCACAATTTCACTTTGAAATTAGTAACAATTCACTTTTCTATTAGATAAATGAAACTTCGATAATTTACGCTTAATTTATCGATTGCCGTTTATATACATAAATTATTTAAGTTTTATAATGTTTCAATATTAATATGTGATTTTGAAAATAGTTTTCTTTTTCAAAAATGTAAATAATTGGTATGTGTTCATCAGTTTTCGACATTTTGTGACAAGTCAGTATCATTCAAAGGCTCGAGTTGGAATCAATGTTAAGATTCTTGCAACAATTGGCAAATTCCGATTATTGATGCCCGTTCGTGCGAAACGAAAACATCAACAACATATAAAATAGAAATATACATTGCAAAATAAATTGAAATTAAATAAACTCATTGAATTTTGTGGAAAATGTTTTTTAATGCGTTTAAGAAAACATCAGAACGTTCCTTTGACAAAAACGTGCCAAGCATTGACTGATAACATAGACAATGCGATTATATGAATTCATTTAAATTTTAAATGTGTTGATACGGGATTTCAAGATCTTTTATTTCTATTTTTGATTAATAGTCTACGTGCACTGATAACAAGAAAACGTAACTATGAAAATACGGAATTTATATTTCCATATTTCTTGAACCCCAATTATAAAAGTCATTTGCTTTCAAAAAGTTTTGCCAGAAATCAGAACATTCAATCGCTCACGTTTCTGTCATTCATCTATTACAACTTTAAATAGCATCCGCGCTCGCGCCCCTCAAAGGAAGTTCACAAAGGTGTCAAATTTTGAAGATCTCTGAACACATAGTTTGAGATAAGAAATATTATGATGTATGATAATACTTAATAATGAGCTGTTTCTATTTACTTAAACAATATATAATTTGCACAACAGTCTTAGGAGTGCATATGCCTGATCTTTGAACTAAGGAGCTTTACTTATCAGAAATCTTCAAATTAGGCAAAGATGTTTTCATTAAGCAGAAAGACTGTAACAAGATCAATAAGCAAAAGCGAATAATATTTGTATATGCAAATACGTAAATTCAAAGCGCACTAAATTAGATGTAATGTAAACAAAGTCGTATTTATGAAAGTCATTAAATTTTATTGTACTTAATTTTTTATATAAAAGTACCTCATTTCCGGAGATACATACATAAAATTACGTATTACCTAAATGTTTTTAAATTGGCGAATTTAGTTCCTAATTTTCAACAATATGTTTGCTTAGGAAAATGACATTTTTGGTATTTTAATCACCAACCCGAAGCTACTATCAAATTACTAATTTCCTTAATCATTAACAATTCTTCATAACGGAGAACGGGAAGTGTATGAATATGACTTGGTAGGTCACATGTTCGTTTTGCGACATCGAAGAAAGTCTTGTCGTTAAGCAATTGTCAATGGACAGCCCCTGTCAAATTTTCAAAATAAAAATATGAAGAAGCTATCTAAAAACTGTCAATGGTTTCCTTTGCCAAGATGACATTCTAAATCAAAGTTTAAACTCGAAGAGAATTTCGGCCACAAATCCGTCAATGTTGTAACGCTTCGTTTTGTTAATAATAAAAATTAGAACCAGGCTTATCTCTCTATAAAGAACAGACATTAAAGATCCGTTTGTTAATAAAAGCAATTTTCGTTTAAATTCGGAGAGAACTGATAATTTCTATATATAATTAAGGAAACTGTATATAAATGATAGAATGATAAGCAATACGCTTCAGTCTGTTTGGGAGCTAACTCAGAGTAAGTTGATGTCAAAAGTTTCAAATTAACACATGGATTGATTTTTCGAAGACAATGAAAGAATAAAGTAAAAGTGAAATATTATGTATATTTTTAATGTCGAAATATATTTTTTTAGAATATGTAAAACAAATATGAAAGCTGCAAACTAAATTGAAATGTTTAAACAAAAATATTAAAATGAAATTAGCAAATCTGTGTAAAATCCCAATTTTCATTTGAAACGACATTCGACTTCGTGAAATAGAAATAATCGTGTTTTTGTAAAATTCCAAATCTGATTTGAAAACGCCTTTTTATTTAGGAAGTAAAAATAGCCGAATTTGTGTAACAATCCAAATTATTGTTGAAAACTTTTTCCGATTTGCGATATATACATACAATTTTTAAATGCGGAAGAATGGATTGATGATAAAATTTAGCTGAAATCAAATATTTTGAATATTAAAAACATATGTAATTTATTGCATGATTTTCATCTAAATAATTTAAAAATAAATAGTGTATAGTTTTATAAACCTTTTAAGAACAAAATTTTTCTTCTGGCAATAGCGAAAATTTGATTTTAATACCAATACGAAATTTGTCTTTAATACCAAATATTTGCAACTCTGAAGGAAAGGAATCGGAAAAGTCGATTTTTGAATTATCGTGTTTAAGTAGGAAAAGGAAACTTGTCATCTTCAACACATTTTGTTTGGGCAATTTTGTATTTTTGCTTTTGCTGGAAGAAAACCAAGAAAGGTGACAACCGACGAAAAGCACGAATAAAAACAAAGTAGATGATTAAATGCGGATAGCTATCATCAAGGGAAATTACATATACAACTTTTAACCTCCGCCGGCAAGTCTTTGCAGTCTGCTTCGTAGCCAACAGCAACATTCGGAATAGTAGCGATAACGAACATTGCGCCGTCGTCTCCGCTCCTGCTATTGATGGTCTGCTGTTTGCTATATAAATTCTGAGAGTGGCGAATAGGTATCGCTCTTTTTCTACCCAACCGTCAAGAAGTGCGGACGTGTTTTCTGCTTCTGGCCGAATTGATCGCATTTTTGTGTTGTAGAATTGTGTGTGTGTGACAACCAACTAAAAGTAAGCAGTCAACTACCTAAAAACAGGCAGTCAAAAATAAAGGTTCAATAGAAAATACGATAAATTTAGGAAACAGCCAAGTGATTATACGGAGTGCCAACTTAGTGTCAATTTGGGATTCTCCACGGCGAATTCACGCTAAATACTGTGTTACATAAATAAATACGGAGGGCAGCAGATTTTATTTTACAAAATATTTTTTCAAAAGCTTAGTGTAAATTTAACATCGGCATTTCGCACTGGCTCCTACTCCGCTGCCTGTTCAACCAAGTTCATTCCAATACAAAATCACTTCTTCCTTTGCGAAAAATCAATTTATTTCTACCTGCCTTTTACAACTGCAAAAACAACAAGATTTTCATCATTTGTTAATCTTCAACAGCATTTTCTCTCATACAATCGTAAAAAGTTACTTGGACCTTACAAGATGCCACTAACATCAGCTGCGACAAATGGTCACACCAATGGCTGCAATGGAAAGACAACCGATTCCTATGACATGGAGGATGGACAGACATTCCTTTTCACTTCCGAATCAGTAGGCGAGGGACATCCCGGTAAGTAATAATATTATTGAAAATAATTGAATTATTGTGAAATGTTAAGTGTAAATATGTTTAAGTTGCTTTCTATGTAAGAATGTGCATAATGAGCCGTTTTTGTGTATGCAGTTTCTACCCCCTAACAAAAATTGGATGATGTACATATGCTATACAGGTAAATGATTAATTGGGATTCATCTTTTATTGGGACACTACAACTGATTTGATTGCGTCACGAAAAGTAACCATAAATTACGATTCTAAAGCTAAAGCTACTTGTGAAATTTCCATAGATAATTAGCAGTTTTTAATGTTTGTCCTGTCTTAATTTATTTTTCTCCGCCGCTCACATGAAGCACCTACAAAATGGCGGCGTCTCATTCTTCTCTAGAATGTCGAGTACATATTCGCAGGTTTAACCGCGCTGCATGTTCTTTAACGTGGTCCTCGGCTGTATTCCATTACACTACCCCGCGACAGCCCTTATATTTGTTTTATTACCTGCGGCATTTCATGAACAGTATGTTCTTGAATTTAATTTTGATGGTGCAAAAATTAAACGTGTGTTTTTTTTTTCGTAGTAAAACTATCGGCCATCGAACGCAATTTGTATTTTGTCATTTGAACTAAAAATATGTATTTGTTTGATGATTTTTATATTTCTTTAGTATAATTCTTGCAGCTGCGAGAGTTTTTGTTTCCCTTGTGTTATGTGTTTCGTATTGCCGAGAACGCGTGTTTTGCGGCACACACAAACGCAAAATTAACTCCCAAGAATATTCACATTTAGGGTGACCAGGTAGTTGCTTGCTGATGAATGGCTCTAGTAGATTCTATACAAAGACTGTTTTTACAGATGAAATTTGTTGTCAATGTTTTTGACGTCGCTCAGCAAATGCATATAAGATTACATATTTTTATCTTTGGTATTTGTTTACATCTTAGGCACTTTAATACCCACGTGAATTAACATAAGATTGCATTTTCAACAGCTGGTCATACGAATATACATATGTATGTATATTGAAAGAATAATAAAAGCGTGTTTGTGTTATTCATGCGCACCATGTGCTTGGCCAAAGCTCCCGCAGCCTATGGCTCCCTCTCAGTGCTCTCTGTCATTTCAATATCATTAAGTTGCTCATGCACAAGCACATTTCAACGAAACACTCGCTATTGCTTTGCTTACTTCTTGGTATATTGCTCATTGAATGCTCCCAAAACCCCCATCGATTGTCTGTTTATTGCGCGCTCATTATAGTTTATGTTTTATTATTTCTTTTTACCCTTTAGCGTGGCTCTTTGTAGATTTTGATTATATATCGCAATATATTTCAGAACTTTCTGATGAAATCTGTATAAAGACCAAGATTCTGAAAACGGCGCCATCGACCAGCCTAGTCGACCTGACTTCCGTCGTTTTTTTTTAGTAAAATTAAACTACATACATACATATGTATGTATGCATGAAAAGCTGAGCTTTGTCATTTCACAGAAACCACGTGGTTGGAATATGCTCAGTTGGCTCATCAATGATTAGTTGATGTAGTTTAATGCCTTCTGTCGTCAGTTGATGATACTTTCCGTAGCTCAGCTGTTTTCGATGTATCATTAGCTCTAAGCATACACATTTGTATATATTATGTAAACCAGAAGTAGGGGGAAGCAGTGCTGATAAGGGAATAAGTTTCTTCCAACTGATTAGAAACTCGATGATCACAAAAATTGAGGTTACCACAGCATTTTGCGCTTTAAAAGTGACTTTTTTTTATAAACACATATGTATACATACAAGTTATTATTCAATAGCTGATGTTCGCAGTGTAGAAAATACCCTGATAGTACAGTACACTCTATTTGTTATTTAAAATATTCATAATCCGGTATTACCAGTAAAATTAATCAGATTTTACACCGGAAAATACGCTATAAATAGGGATTCTCGGAAATTGTATTATGACGGCGTGAAAATTTAAAACGCAAATCAATAGAAAACGGAAATTACGACCAAATTAATCTGGTTTTTCCTTATCAATTGAAATTGATTTAGATTAATTAATATTATTTACTTATAATAATTAAAATAAGAATTTGGACATAATTGTCGTATCTACTTAATTATATTAATGATTATTATTATCCGAACTTAATTATGACAATATATAATTAGAGTGTAAAATTAAGGAATAAAAACCATTAGAAGAAAAAAAAAAGAATATCTATATAAATTATTACTTAATTATTTATTAAATTTACCAACAGAAAGTTGTTTATGACTGTATTAAGATATAATATTTCACGGCGCCGCAATAAAATCTCCGTAAATCGAGACTTTATAAATATATATGATACATATGTATGTATATGCATATATGCAATTCAATATTGTTCGCATTGTGCAATAATGTTTTCTACTGCTTTATTGAAAACCTAAAATGTCTGGCGCTGAAAGTTGCAAGCTCTGGAATAATTATTACTATGAACTTTTTATGAATTTTGCTGAATAATATTTTTTAGATAACTATTTAATATAGAATGTATGAGCGTCATACTATACGGCGACGGTGTCGAATCACACACTTGTGCCGAGTCGACGCTGCACGCGCCCAATTTGATACGCGAGAATATACTCCACGTTTCGAACAGGATCGCACGAATTGCACTCTGTGTGCACATCCATACGTACATGCATATACTTATTTACATATATATTTGCTTTATGTCGCTTTTGTGAATATCTATACACATCTTCAATTTATGCTGCATAGACACTTTGGCATTGAATTTCGCTGACCGAGCGTTTAATTATATTTTGGCTAAATTTTATTTTCCTTGGCCATTTTCGCTGTGCGCAGATAAATGTTTGGTGTACTCGTATATGTAACCAGGCGATTGAAATGCGCGTGTGACCGAATACCGACGTCATTAATTTTGACCGCTATCCACATGCTTCCACCATAATTTATGTGTAAATATTGTGGTAAATGCAACTTAGAGGCGAATTTATTGCATTTTATGCAATACACTTTTTGATTTTTTAGTGTTTTTTACTTTGATCAAACACAGAATTGAGTTAGCAACAAATAATGCAATTGCACCAGGCAGGTTTTGATTTATGTATAAATAATTATAGGTGAATTGGCATTAATTTTGCAAAAATATTGCTTTTGCTCTCTTTTGGAGGCGTTAACTCTTATACATAAACAGAGCGCCCACGCTTTTGCTTATAGAACAGCAGCATTGAGACGATCACTATGTATTGGAGAACAAGCAACTATCCAGCGCATTATTTTGATATACTTAAGTTAAATAACTATGTACATATATACTAAGAGTTAGTATTTAATTTGCAGTATATTTTAATTTATGTGTGCTTACATACAAGATCAAAATTAATATTTCCTATTATTTGATGTTTATCCTAACGTAAATACATATGTATATAAATATTCTGCATATTTACTTATATACTAAATATACACAAATGACATACACTAAATACACATATTTTCACTATTTCCACTCTTCTTTTTTCTATTTTTAGATAAAATGTGTGATCAAATCAGTGACGCTATTTTGGATGCACACTTGTCGCAGGATCCCAACGCAAAAGTAGCATGTGGTAATGTATTAGTATTTTCTAACTTACTTCTTATTCATGAGAATTGTCATAAATCATAGTCAAGACGAGTTTAAGGGTTTCTATGAACTAAATCAGCATCTGCATTGTTAGGTTATGTTAGTGATATTACAAAAAAATATATATTGGAACAACATAATACATTTACAAATGCTAGTAAGTATTTCAGCTGACATTCATTGTAAAAAATGTAAATATTTCTTTGACAACCTCTAAATTTTGCTAGCCTTTCGGGTCTGAAGACACTAGCCCTAATTGATTTCACTTCTTTTTCCTTTTATAAAGTTTCCTCTCGCATTTATTTGTTATTATAGGATAATAAAACAAATAAAGAATTGAAACCTGCGAGAAATTTGAAGAACAAGCTTGTAGCATGAAATTTTTTTTGTTAAATAAATAAATCAGCACAAATAGCTGTGCGAGAAGCTCTATTAGTTCTTGATAATCCAAATCAGAATCATATGCAAGGTTTCCAGCGGCGTTCCCTTCGTCATCGTTAAGCTATTGCTCTATTTGTGGTGACGCAAAGTCAACGCGTGCGCAAAAGTTTCGCCATGTCAACACGAAAATAAACATAATGGCCGCAAACCAATTTTAACCCATAGTTTATATGTACAGCGCTACATTTGTACAGCTATAATTAATTTGTGTGCTTTGTTGATTTGTATGCAATAGGAAGCGAGGATATGTTGTAAATAGAACTGTAAAAAAACAATTCACTCTAAAGTTGGATTCTGTTATGGGTTTGTAATTTTATTACTCGACACCAAGACAATTCATAAATATTTACGGTATTAATGCGAAACCCAAATGCTCGAATGCAAATAACCATTTTTGTTTATATATATTTACACTTGAGTTTGAACACCATCTAATCGGCGCTTATTTGCCTTTGAATTTTACAGAAACCGTTGCCAAGACCGGCATGATTCTGCTGTGCGGCGAAATTACATCGCAGGCCGTGATCGACTACCAAAAGGTCGTGCGCGAAACAGTCAAACACATTGGCTACGACGACTCCTCGAAAGGTAAGTTAACGCTTGAGTTATAGCAACTGAGCAAAATTTCAGTGGCTCAAATAATTAAAAAAAAAAAAATTACACGCACACGCGTTATATAATGGTTAAACTCCCACTTGGACCCAATGATATTAAACGAAATTCCATTCATTGTAAAATTCTCAAGGTTTCGATTGGAAAACATGTAATTTACTTGTTGCAATCGAGCAACAATCCCCCGATATTGCCAACGGTGTACATGTCGATCGCAACGAAGAAGACGTAGGCGCTGGTGATCAGGTATTGGAATTAAACTAAATTTCTTACAAAAAAACGGAATTTGTTTTGTTGTTGTTTAACTGGCTGGCCTATCATACATACTGCTCATAATTTAAATTGACCAAATAGAAGAAAGAGAAATTTTAACGATAGCCAAAATAATCTTGTGCAAAGTGAAATTTGCGTCAAAGTCTAATGCATGTCAAACAGACTAGAACTATTTAGCATAACTGAAGGTTAAAATACGCAACCAGTGCAATGGCACGGTGTGCGCTGTGACGTTGCCACAGTGTCCACAGGGGTGCACCAAATCCGCTCATGGTTTCTCACAATCATTCTAAAATGAAATGAAAAAGCGCATGCCTAGTATACGGGGTCTACTACATTCATTTCACGAACTATCAAAGTGGTTTTTGCTTTGATCTGGGTTGATGTTGTGTTGTCCCACTCGCCGGAAATATCCATACATACAATTTTGTATCTTATTGCTTATCTCCTACGAATTTATCTCTATAACTGTATATATAGTAATTGAAGAAAATGCCATGGCCAGGCGCAGATTTCAATTAAATAAATGACGCCCACTAACTGTGCATACAAAAATTAAGAAATGTCGATGAAAAAACGGTTAAGACTAATTGCTTGAATTGCCAACTACAGCAAAGTTAATAAAATGTTTGATTAACTGTAATTATACGAAACCTGCTCACATCCTTCTAAAAAATGCCCTCAAGTGCCCCATTTATATATTGAAATCTCTGCCTTGTTGATTGCATAACTAAGAAATCACAAAAAAAGAATCATAAAATCAACTATTTCTATTTTGTGTGCATTTCTCTTTTTTCGTTTCAAAAATATCGTACTTTTTTACAAAATCAAAAATACCCGTTAATTGAAAATCCAGGCTTTGACTATAAAACGTGCAACGTTTTGTTAGCATTGGACCAACAATCGCCGGAAATCGCAGCTGGAGTGCATATAAATCGTGCCGATGAAGAAATCGGTGCCGGAGACCAGGTGTGAACGTGTTTACGAATAATCTCAATGCGTTTCTGTTGCTTATCCTTTATTTTTCTCTTATGTACTTTAACAAATGTAATTGAACGTGTTTGGTTTTTTCGCATAAATTTTTATTCGTATTTTTTGCTAAAAGAAAAAATATTTAAACCGTAGTGCATTATTATTTTATTGCGACGTCATCAGCATAATCGCGCGCAAAACACATACACATTCACAGACAAAGATATTCTAATGCATTTGAAGCACGAATTACATATGTATGAAATAGTTTTATTGCGCATAATTTTCCAAGAAAAATTTGTATGGAAATACTTGGTATTCATGCATTAGAACGTGCTTCACATACACATACTATTGGCATTGGTGCACGGACTCGGTGTTTGTATTTTATTTTGTAGAATCGTAAATTTCGCAAACCATTTCCAAGTTGTAAAATAACGCTAATTCGTACTTCTAAACCGAAATTCAAAAATCAATTAAAACAAAATTCGTTGTAATGGGCCAAATTTTACTCACTCAATAAAAATTTCGAAACTCTGACTTCTGATAAAGCTTCTTAGTTCATCTACTCATAAACTCATCTATGCTTTGTACTTATTGTTGCTTACTTAGTTGCACTTTTACTAACACTCTAACTGTTTATGTTGCCTTTGTTAACTACCACCTGTAGGCTTTCTGCTTTCTGCTTTTTGCATGTGTTTTTGTTAATATTTCAAGGATTTGTACTTATAGAGAATTGTAAATATTTGTAGGGTATCATGTTTGGCTATGCCACCGATGAGACCGAGGAATGCATGCCCTTAACAGTGGTGTTGGCACACAAATTGAACGAGAAATTGGCGGAGCTTCGTCGTTCGGGCGAGTTCAGTTGGGCACGTCCCGATTCTAAGACACAGGTCACATGCGAGTACCTCTTCAACCAAGGTGCCGCTGTGCCCAAGCGCGTGCACACCATTGTCGTCTCCATGCAGCATTCGGAGAAGATCGCTTTGGAGGACTTGCGCAAAGAAGTCATGAATAAGGTCATCAAAGAAGTCATTCCAGCCAAATATTTCGATGAGAACACAATTGTGCACATAAATCCGTGCGGACTTTTCGTAATTGGCGGACCGATGGGCGATGCCGGTTTGACCGGACGTAAAATAATCGTCGACACTTATGGTGGTTGGGGCGCACATGGCGGTGGTGCCTTTTCGGGCAAAGACTTTACTAAAGTGGACAGATCGGCCGCATATGCTGCGCGTTGGGTAGCCAAATCGCTGGTAAAAGCCGGACTTTGCAGACGTTGCTTGGTGCAGGTCTCGTACGCCATCGGCCTGGCAGAGCCACTTTCAATTACCGTCTTCGATTATGGCACCTCTCACAAGTCACAAAAAGAACTGCTCGATATTGTTAAGCGTAATTTCGATTTGCGACCGGGCATGATTGTCAAGTAAGTTTGTTAATATTGCGTGTGTTATTCCTTAATAACGTTTTGTATTTGCAATTTTGCAGAGACTTGAAACTCAGACAGCCAATCTACCAGCGCACAAGCACTTATGGACACTTTGGACGTGACGGTTTCACGTGGGAACAGGCAAAGCCGCTGCAGATCAATTGACTAGACGCCGGTGCTGATCAGCTAACACAGCCACCGTGTGCTAAAAAGTGTAAAGTTGCGTAATTATTAGTTGTTAATTTAATTATTTTCATTTTAATTGGCTTTTTCCTTCTCTCATGTGTGTGCACATGAGAGAAATCAATTGCAAATAATTACAAAAAGAGGAAAATGTGAAGGCAATTTAGCTAAAAGTGTATGCAAGTCACCAAAAACAAGCGTGATCTTGCGTTCCTCTTAACTACTAATTAATATAATTTAGTTTTAGTTGTCTAAAATTAACCGGAATATGAAACGAAATATCCCAATTCAAGTTCTCTTCACACGTGTCAACCGTTTTAATGTAATTTGTCTATCAACATTTTTTGTATTTGCTGTTAGAGAAATGTTAATTTCAATTTGTGTGATGTAAAATGATGTGGCGCGTCTGTGAGAGGTTCTATAGTATACAAGTATATGTTGTCAATCCTACGTAATTTGTACGCGTATCCCAAAAAAAATTGTTCGAAATTTTGAAAAACTAAATGATAAATTAAATATATACAAATTGCAATGATGTAACGCTACTTATTTTTAAACAGAAGCAAACGCTCTATCAAATAAAACGTATTTATTAAAATTTAATAATCATAATAAAATGTCAATATACCAATGTGAAACAATTTTATTGCCTCTGTATGCTAAACGTAAGTTTCCCGAATGCAAACGTCAAAGCAAGAAGCTATACATTATATTACAAATAAGAAATATTATGAACATAACCACAAATACATTGAAGCATTCAATTGTAATATTTTCACCAAATGTAAATGCAATACAGAGATGAAAAAAGTAATTTAAATAAATATCAGATCAAACAATAAAATTTCGTACAAATGTGTACAAAAAAATAGTAATTCTTATTTTTAATTCCAATACCGGTACATAAAAAACCGAACTGGGCTTAAATGCGATCATGAGTGGTCGACATTCTTCAGTATTATTTGTGGAATATTTTGCGCAAATACAGCAATAAAATGTTAATTAAATAATTTTTTTGTTCATGCAATGCTTCGAAGCACGCCGAAGGCGCAAATGGCGCCACTTATTATCAGCAAATTTCGCTAATTTGAAAAACAAGCAACAACTGTCCGAAAAACAGCATTGTGATGTAGTTTATGGTGTAGACAAATGATAACGTGCGATTTGCGCAGTTATTTACCTTTATCAAATATTCGTCATCATCAATTTCTAAGCATGTGAGCTCAAAGTTTATCAAGAAAATCATACAACTTTGACGAAATGTGTGATATTCTTAAAAACCATAAAAAAGTGAGTAATTGCAGTCTCTCTCGAGCCGCAGAGTATTTGCTCTGAGGAATTCACAGCTGGAGGAGTAAACAAAAGATATTTGCATATGTATATATCACTAGAGAGAGTATTAGTTTCTCGCTTGGAACTTGTAGAATACGTCCACAACTTCTTTAGTTGTGCTTGTTCGAAAAGTTACGAAAAGTATTTGAAAGAAATATATGCAAATATTCTTATATACATACATATATAAAATAAATAAAATTTAATTTTGAAGTTATTTAAAAGATAATAACCCGATTGATTTACAAATGTATATCATATATGAAATTTATATGTAATTTCAGAAAATACTAAGAGAAAAGGCTTTTAACAATTTCGTAGGTGGTAAATAGACTAAACTTCCCAAAAGCAGTTCGATTTCAGCCCTTCTATAGCGCCATATTCTCTATTAAATTTTAGTTAATATAACAGCCAGTTTTTAATTTTTATCCTGCTCCAATGGAGGAAGTTATGACCACAATGTCGCAGTGAATCATTCTGATGAATGTGATTTGGTATTTTTTCTAAAATTTCTAAAAAATTCGGGGAAGTTGTATTATATGTACATATATCTGATGCTAACGTCTTTTACAGCATCCAAGTGAAGAATATCATATATGCTTATACAACCCATTGGATTACGAAAACTAATTAACGGACTATGAATGATAATCTTTAATATTCTTTTTATTAAATCATTATAAAAATTCACATACCTGATTGTTGACCCCATTACAGATTTCTTGATTTTTGTATTGTATTTCTTTCACTAAATATATGGATAACTCTTTCAACAGAAGCTCATAGCAAACACTAAACACAACACACATATCATGAAATTAAAATAAGCATTGGATCACTTTAATACTTAATATCACTTATGATCAATTAAATAAAACATACAAATCCACAATAAAATATATTTTTAATTTTAATTTATGTAAATTTCACAATTTTATTTTAAAACGAACTAAAGCCTCGATATTCATTTCCGCGCGCGATTTCCGTTTCCACTGACATTTCTGTAACAGTGTTGTAGAGCTTCAAAAAATTGTAGCTGTCATGTTTGAAAAGTCTAACATCGATGTAAATCGTAAACAGAGAACAGAGAACGTTTATGATGATGTGATAAACGTTCTCTGTTATTATTAATTTTTAAATACACGTTCTCTGTCGTAAATCCGGAAAGTCTTATAACATCTATAAACTTTTTTTTTTATTTTATTATTATATACATAAAAAAAGTGCAAATTTCACTTTAAATCTTTTTAATATTTGTATATTAATTGCTTGGAGTGCAAATTTTTGTACACCTCTTTAAACAAATGCAACCCTGTACATCATATGTACACGTAAAAGAAACAGCTGTCAAAAAAGCCGATAAGTCTGGAAAGATTGCTTGATGGATATAAATATTGTAGCTTTGGACAATAGAGATAAGTAAAATCCACGTAAACCAACTAACAATAATTAAAACTTGGACAACGTAAACTGCCGCGTAGCATACAAAGTCGCCTAAAAATGTGTGGAGTTCGCATGCTGCACCTACTAAGTGTACTGCTGCTGCTGGGAATCAATTGCGGCGTTGTGAAAGGCTTTGATAAAAGTCCACAGGAGCAAAAGGAAAAGTCGTCAAAGCTGCCACCTTGTAAATCGTGTACCGTACTTGTAGAGTCGTTCAAGCTGGTGGGCATATCAATTTTTAATGAAAACTTTTGATAGCAATATTGTATGTTCTTGTATGAAGGGTTTAGATAAAACTAGTCGCGGTAAACATGCCGGTGGAGATGCTGCTTGGGAAGAGGAGAAACTGCGTTCATATAAAACTAGTGAAGTGCGTTTAGTGGAGGTGCAAGAACACTTGTGTAGTGATGTGCGACGTGGGCAAGATCAATGCCATACTATGGCCAACGATCATGAACATTTACTAGAGGATTGGTTCTTGCATAAGCAAACTGATATGCCTAACCTGCACGCCTGGCTTTGCATCGAACAATTGAAAGTGTGTTGTCCAGATGATCACTACGGTCCGGAATGCAAACAGTGCACTGATTGCAATGGCAATGGTGAGTTTAATCGAGTGGTGAGATTGTTAGGATGAGTGTTAATTGTTTGGACCAGAACATCTAAGAACATCAAAATATCATTCCTTGATTACGTGAACGACATAACACAGTATACCGACGAGACTACAGACGTAAGACAGACACGCACTGAACTCCATTTGTATTGGAGCTATTAACACCTTTACTGTCACTGTCCTAGTAAATGGCGTCCGGGGAGTTAAACCACTACCTATTGCAGACAAAATCTTGTGCGAATTCCGTTCTGGATACTATAACAGGTTAAACTCCTACTTATCCAGAATCGACCCCGACAAACCGAACATACATCCAGGGTGCAATGAGTCCCCAATGACTCGAACCATCTCTTTCTTGACCTATAAAACCTATTTATCTAACACCTCTCTCTCCATGGTCTTACGTGAAGACAATGCACTTTGCTATTGCTATTTAAACAGGATATGGATGACAACAACAAAATATGCTTTAATTTTCGGAAATAATTTGATATTCTAAATAGGAAAATGTAAAGGATCTGGCACCAGGAAAGGCAATGGAAAATGCGCTTGTGATGCTGGCTTTACAGGTGACAATTGTAATACGTGCGCGGATAATTACTATGAAGCCTACAATGATGGAAAGAAAATGCTTTGTTCCACATGTCACAGATCTTGCGGGGATACTGGATGTACTGGTGCTGGTCCCAAAGGTACGTGAGTGTAAAATACATTGAATGTTAATAATTGTTCCCCTTTACTTCCGCTAGCTTGTCGTAACTGCAAGGAAGGTTGGATAATGGGCACGGACCCAGCCGGTTGCCAGGATATAAATGAGTGCTTAGTTCAAAAGCGCCCTTGTCATCCCAACCAGTTTTGTGTGAATGATGAGGGCACATTTTCGTGCCTAGAATGCGATCGTTCCTGCGATGGCTGTGACGGTGATGGGCCCGACATGTGTAAAAAGTGTTCTACCGGATACACGTTGAAAGATGGAAAATGTTTGGGTACGTATATTTTAAAATAATTAAAAATCGAATCGTTGCGTATTTTATAGGTTATATTTTAAGCACACATGAATCTTACTAATTTTGTACATTGTTTCTATGCATTTCCGAATTTCTATTTTCACCTGCCTAAACAATTTGAATTTTATATTTTATATGCGTTCATCGCTTTGTGTAAACCAACAGATGAGTCATCTGACCAACGCGACCAATTCGTTAATATCACGCGTTTACTCACCTACTTTGGCCTATGCATCGCCACTTGTGTCATTTTCCAAAGTTCAACACACATCGCCTATATTGTGGGCGCAGCTGTAGCCATCTACATAGCAGCATCCGAGTATTGGCTCAGTTCCACAGCATCGCAGGGCGCAGCTAAACCACAATTTGACACTAAGCAATTAGAAGATTTAATTATGAAGTCACTTTAATATCAAAAAACATTAACACGAAATATTTATAAGCAATTGCAATACAAGACAAAAGTCAATGCAAATATTTATTAGGAAAATTCAATTTTATTCTGTGAATAAAAGCTGTCAAAGTGTAGCAAATTAACGAAATTAAATTACTAACGACAAATATATGTTTTAACAACGCACATACATACAAATTTATAGCAAATAACCAATATTCAGGGCACAATTAAAATTTAACTGCGTTTTTATTACATTCTTCCACATTCTAACCACTTTGATGAGCTATAAAAATGTAAAATTAATTTACATTCCCAACATTTGCTTTTAATTTATATTTATTTATTGGCTATTAGTTGCTAAATATTTTTTTCTTTTAAAATTTTGGTTTTACAGACGAGAACATAAGTGACGATAGTGAGGACGACCCGAATATAACAGATAACGGAAAGACCGAACTGTAATTTTAGTTAAGAGGTAGCTTGTTATGGCACCGTTATGTCATATTAGCGACTTGTAAGCGGATCTATGCCAACAACAATTGTTAGATTTGCACCAGAATGAAGCTATTTAAATGAATTTACTGTTATAAACTATTTTTTTAATTATAATTAGCACTAATTTTTATTAAAAAGCAAAGCATAGATGCCAAAAACACTGATCCCATATATTTAAGCGCACTTTTAGTTTAAGCTGAATTCTAAGTAATATTTATCTGACATGTAACTGCCATTTTAATAAATGGATGCTCGCATAATTGAAATAAACTTCCATTTTTTCAAGACACGCCGTAAACTTTTGCATTTTAACTCTTCCTCGCCTCCACCGGCTCGTTCTCCACTTTTTCGAGCTCAGCGGCGCCTTCTGTGAACAGATTTAGATCATCCAATTTTGTACTTAACGGTCCTTCGGGTTCCACCAGACTGCCGAATAGTTCATACTCGTAGGCCACATCGTCTTCGCTGCGCTCACTGCTGTCCGTGTCTTGTTCCAATTTAAGACACGCGTCCAATGCCGCTAAGGATTCCTCCGCTGCCGCAGCCATAAGTTCACGTTCACGCTCACGCTCCACATCGATCTCTGCTACCAGCATCGCCTTTTTCTTGCAATGTAGATGTGGCAACATGTTGGCGGGCACCTCGCCACTGGAGTCACGTGAGTGGTAATCGGCCGAACTGGTCGAAAGCGCCTCGGTTTCCAGCAATAGTTTACCATCCTTCAAAACGTAGGTTGGCTCCTGCTTGTAATAGTTGCCGTACAATTCCTTGAGCGTCTTCTTTGTGAGATTGAACTCACGCATGCCGAAACCTTGCTTCTCAGCTTTGCGTTTGACCTCCTTGCGTTGCTCGTGCGCCAATTGCTCAGCTGCCGTACGCAAACCTTCGCCGTCTTCAGAATTACGTTTTGATGACCATGCACTGGAAATGGACTTGCGCGAGCGGCGTACTATTTGCCGGCACTTGTTGGTTATGCCGCCTACGATTTCGGAAACGAGCGCTATAGCGCCGAGCAGATAACCGATACCCATCAATAGGAACATGCCCTCCGTGTCGGCTGTGGTTAACTGGCGTTCCTCTTGTATACGCTCACGCAGCGCATTGGCTGAGCTCGCCTGTAGCAGTTTGCCACTAGCCGAGCGTTGCATGGACCATTTGACCTCATTGAGTATTTTATTCATTAGACCACTCTGCTGCGCGAGCAAGATCATTGAATCGATTTTGCGCTTGTAAACTGAATCTCGCGGAAAGAGGAAGCCAACTTGGAACAATGCAAAACATTCCTCACTGAGGTGCAAAGCCGACCGACGTGAAATGTTGCTGGAAAGGTATATATTTTCAAACCGAACTACGTAATATCCAGTTATTACTTACTCGTCTGAGAAATTCTTCTGCACCATGAACTCCAGTTGTGCCGCCGAGCCTAAGAATGCATAGTTCCAGAAGAAACTTTGCGTTACATTGCCAATACCTTCTTCCAGGTTGGAAACGAACTCCATTTTCTTGTACAATTTGACTGTGGGGACATGCGTGGAGTTCTGGAACCAAGTCTCCCAACCACCATTGTCTGAAAAAAACCTCGCATGAGAAAGGGTGGAATGCAAAAGTATAGGTAAATATTCCGGAAGTGACGTTCCGATTCATTTAAGTAGAAGTATCACTAAGCGAAAGCATACTAAACTTTTATCGGGTATTTGGAACCAACATTGACTCTGTTCCAAAACGGGAATACACCACTTCTTCACAATACTGCCCATACGAGATTCTCTTACTTTCCGCCTCTTTTCCACTTACCTAGTGTTCCTACGCGAAAGAAAAGACCCAACAAGTCGTTAACGGAATCCACAGTATTCGGAAAGGCTGGCAGTGTTACGAACGCAATGATGGAGCCGGTATAACATGCCGTTATTATTATAGTAAACAACCAATAAGACCCTATAAGCAGACGTGTCGATGTCTTCTGTGTGCTGGTCCACGAGTATTTGCCCGAAAATGTTAGGCTGTTGGTAAACATGCCGAAGACATACCAAAACATGTTCTCCATTTCGCCCCAATTGCCGATCAAGTGGCGCAACGTCAACCGATCACTGTATACAATAGGAAATATGGCGCCCAAATAAATCACCACAATACAAACCCAAACCGGCCACTGGAAGGGGCCCATAATAGCACGATATCTGAAATGGAACAGGGAAGATGAGCTTTAATGCCACTGTGATTCTTACTATAGTCAACGCACTCACTTTGGCAAAGCTTTGGACGCAAGCGTAATAAAACTGGCGCAATCGCGCGAATGCCCAATGGACATGTCGGTTTCCGTGATGCGATCATCCGTAATATATAGGCCGCACATGCCGATGTCGGCTGCTTTAGTGCGGACTTGAAGCATTATGTTGTCAATGACGCTGAACCGATGCATGGGTTTAAGAAGAACATTGTTAAGGTATCAATCAAGGACATGATTTCATGCATTACCTCTTAACATTTGTGCGTCTGGCTGGCTCTATGATGTCGATGGTAAAATTGAGTTTCGACGCAATCATATTGAGTAAACGGTATTCCAAGCCATCCCAATTGGTGTGAGAACTGCCACCCCGGGATAGCGACTGAATGCGAAATATAAAAGGTGGCTGATTTATAGCCGACACCTGGAAACTGTGTCCGGCGAAACCATTTGCAAATTTCGTCGGAAAGAGGTTAACATGCGGACGAGAAAGTGCGCCCCGAATCCAGCTGGTCAATACAATCGGCGTATTAGAACCCAAACCATCGGTATATAGTTTATGGGTGTAGAGTACGTAAGGACGTTCCTAGATTTGGGATAATGGAGATTTCTTTATAAACCACATATCTAAAGCTTTTAAATTTCGGCATATTTCGAAAATAATATTGCGGAACTCACACGCGATGGAGTCTCGGTCAGTGACTCGCCTATGACCAATAAATTGACAATATTTGAAGAGGCTTCCGAGGACAGAAAATCTCTCAGCTTCCATTGTGTCGAGCGCGCGACCAGCACAACTCGACTTTCGATTTGTGGTCCAATGATTTTGCGCGTCATCTCTGGATCCGAAAGAAATAGTATATAACTTTTACACTGGCTGTCTATGCGTCGTCGTAACCTTGAATTGATGGCCTTATAATGTTCGTTTATTTCGCCATGGTAAAAGGTGATGGGAAAAGTCTATAAGAGATGAATCAATGTCTCAAAAACTAGGTGTTATCTTCAGCTGATTATTTCTCTATACCTTAAAAAGACTTTCCAGTATCATGGCCTCGGATTTCTTAACGAAACTGTCATAGTAGATAACTGGTGGACACTTGTACAGATACTCAATGGCGATTTTATTAACTAGCTTCACCAGGGAGTCAGTTTGGTCGGCGCCGAATGAGTTCATGTGGAACTTATTTGCCAGAACCTCTCCGCGTGGCTTTGGGTGCCCCCGAAATATTGGTTTAATCTCTCGACGCAAGCGGCGAAATTGTGACACAGTTGCATTTCGTTTACGATACTCGCAACCGCCGTAAAGCTGTGGATTCAGATTGTGACGCTTTATCAAAGTCGGACTAACGCAGGCAACTCTATCCACTTCTGCCGCGGTTGCAAGTTCACTGCACACCCATTGCAAGCTGCAGAGTAATAGAGCAGCTTGTACTAGGAAGCGCGTCCAACTAGGCGGCATGTTGTTGTCACACCGTTAACACTTTCACTTCTCCTGCTTTGGCTTATGAGTGGTGATATTTATCTACTTATGGGTATTCGGCGTTATATTGGTCATACTGGACAAGGCTAACTCGTAATTTATTAGCCCTACATGTTTATAATTAATATACTAATGTGCTTATTGTTGCTGTATTTATTGCTGCAGTTGTGCTTGGTGCAGTTTGCGATGAGTGTAGCACGCAATGGGTCGTCACCTTCCAATTAGTAGTAGCTGGTGGTGTTGTTGTTTCGCTTTGATTTGGAAAACACCTGCGGATAATTGAGTTTCTATATCTGATTTGTCGTCAGCCCGTGTTGCAGCCACCTTAAAGTGAATCCGCATTTTTTAAAGCCATAAAAATTGTGCAAGGAAATGGTTAAAAATTGTGCTTGAAAGGATTGGACTCCCTTTTTGGGTGTCTGGTTTGATGCAACTCTACAAAAATTCAAAAAAAGGGAAAATAGGACTGTTTTGTGCATAAGCTCTTCAGGCCCAAAAAGGAATGTGACATTGGCTGATGGTGTCCGAAAAAAATAAAATAATTCACTCAAAAACTCTTCATAAAATCTGAAGATCCCTGAAGCACTATAATTATTACTACAATCCGTGGAAAGAAATTATAGCTTGAAGTCGACGTATAAAAGCCTCCTTAATATCGCATACGTGAGCCTATCGAACCTAGTGAGTGAAGTACTGAAGCCCACTGTCAACAAACTGATTGCGCCATATCAGTGTAGCTTTAAGCCTGGAAAATTTACTGTAGATTTTCACCATGCGCCAAATCTTAGAAAAGACTCGGAAAATTGAGAATAACACAGTCACCTCTTCGTGTATTTTATAGCTGCCGTCGACAGCACGAAACGGAACTGCTTTTATGCCATTATGCCTGAACTTGGCATCTACGTAAAACTAATGCTATTGTAAAAACTAACGTTGAGTAGCTTCAAAAGCTCCGACAGGATCGGGAAGGACTTCTGCGAGCCGTTCGATACCGACCGAAGTTTCAAACAAGCGCACTCCCTATTTTGTGACTTCTTCAATCTGTTACTGTAAAAAATAATACGAGCTTCTATAGGAGTGTACACCTGCTGGCGTATGCCGATGATACTGATACCAATAGTCTCATCAACCTCGCCGTTAGCTCCGATTTCTCCAGATTGGATAAGAAAGCAAAGCGGATGGGTCTGATTGAGAACGAGGACAAGAGAAAGTGTCTCCTGTCATTAAAAAAAAACAATCGTCGCTCTTGCGACTAGGCTCCCACGTTACTGTTGACAGTCATAACTTCGAAGTGGAAGATAGTTTCGTCTATCTTGGAACCTGTATAACACCAATAAAAATATCAGCCTAGAAATCCAACGTAGAATCAAATCACTCTTGCCAACAGCTGCTACTTCAGACTGAGTAGGCAATTGAAAAATAAGGTCATCTTTCGAAGAACAAAGACCATACTCTACAAGTCACTCATCATTCTCTACCTGCTATACTGTGCGGAGGCATGGACGATGACGGCATCTGATAAGTCGGTATTAAGAGTGTTCTAGAGAAAGGTTTTGCGGAAAATGTATGGTCCTTTGCGCCTTGGCGAAACCCGGAGTTAGTTCGAGATGGACCTGGCTGTACTTGGTATCTGGAATTGTCGAAAAGATGGAATGTTTGGCGCTCTGTTGTTAACTCGCTTAAGCACTGTCTACGCCAGTAAAGAAGAAGAAAAAGACCTGCATAAAGATAAGAATTTAGCAAAATATTTTTCGCGGCTTTGAAAAAAGCTATGCTTTAAGACGTTTGGATAGTTTTTCGGTGAAAACGTGTGGAGCTTGAGCTTAAAGTTTCTGAAGAATCTTTTTAAGAGTGACTAGCGGGTAAAGTATATCCACAACTATACCTGCAAGCTTCACAAGCCCATGTGACTACCCACCATGCTCATGACAGTCGGTGCGGACCCGCTTTTGTATACTGCTTTCCGCTGATTATAGAATTTGATCTAAAGTTTTTTGAAGAATTATTTTAGAGGTGGGTGTATAATATCTTACACCACAATGTACTGGTGACTATTAGCCGCAGAAACCCACTAGACTAACGCGACAGTCGATTCCACTTAACCGTTGCCACGACAGTCGGGTCTACGCAACTGGAACGGACCCGTAGTTTTATCCGGTCAAGGACTGTCAACTCGGCCATAACCACAAAAACTTAACCACACCTTAGCCAGATTTTAATGAAGCCAAGCACTGTCAAATGAGCAGCAGTCCTCAACTTATTTGAGAAATGTAGTGACAGTAAAGTGATTTCGGTATATGTTCGCTCTCTTTTTGTGAGTATAATCCACTAATCCCCTCGAAAACAAGTATACACATCCAAATTATATAAACATAATGTTTTCTTTATTTGTAATATTCATTGATTCGATTCGTTGAACGTGTCGCTAGCACAAAATATTTGATTCACTCGTTAAATGAAAATTTGAAATGACAGTTTGAAATGCTTATTGACTAACCATAACGTATAACTAAAAATATGCTTTACATATATTTTGAATTTTCTAGTTTAATATGTGTGTGTATGTGTTCGTGTGTGTGTTGAATTTCTTAACTCCAATAACTCACTTTTTCGATGCAAACTTAAAACACTTAATACTTTCGATGTCAATTGGGTTTAGTTTTTGTTGAAAATTACAATTTGCCTTTAAAGTTACAGAAATTATTTTTACACATTATTAGTTACATAGGGAAATATATAAATAAATTTATGTGATTTACAGCTAATTAATTTAAATTATGCATAATTATTTTTATGCATTTACATTTTATTATTTAATACTATATTACAATAGCGGCAGTGTGGCAACAACAATATATGCTTATATAATAATAAAAAAAAAACAAAAAAAAGTAAAAAGTAGTAGTGTTGTTGTTTACTAGTGCTACTTAATGGTTGTTGTTAAATTATTATATGAACGTGAAGATTTTTTAAAGTAATAAGGCGATTGATAAATTTTGATTTATTAAAATTTTCAGCTGCTTTGAAAAGGACAAAATATTTAGTAGATACAGTGGGCTAAGGTGAAAAAATTTATTTTATTGTTTTGCTGATTAAAAAAAAATAAAATATATATATTAAGAAAAATTATATAAAAAACAAATTTTAATAACAAAAAAATATTTTTATGACGAACTTTATATTTTGTTTCAAATTAAAATTTTTTTGAGCATTAAAACTTTTTGTTTTAAAATTTGTATTACAAAAAAATAAAATAAAACAAATATCTTTTTAAAAATTTATTTTTGTTTCTGAGCTTTTTATTTTTTTTGGTAGAAAATTTTTTTAAAAAATATGTTCTAAATATTTTTTTTAATATACATTATTTTGCAAAAAAAAATTTTGAAAAAAAAATTTTATAATGTTAAAAAAATTTAAATTTTAAACAAAGTATAAAATTCGTCATAAAAATACTTTTTTGTTATTAAAATTTGTTCTTTTTGTACAATTTTTTTCGTATATAGTCCATTTATATGCTTTATAGCTTGTCTGCCATTTCACATACTGCAAATTTATTTATTTTCAACAACATATAAACTTATTTTTAATTATTTAATTGTCTTTTATTGATTCTAATTTTAATTATCTAAAATAAAAAAATATTTTTTAATGAAAAAATGCTATAAAATAGAAAAATGTAGTGCATTTCAGTTATGCTAGGCTTACGAGCTACAATATACATATGTATGTATGTGTAGGTAAATACATATTATGTAATAGATAGCTATTTATGATGTGTGGTATATTGTATGCTATAAAAGCGAGATGAGTGCGCTGAAAAATCGAAAAATATTAAAATTTGAAAATTCTGCTAAAGAAATTAAAAAAAAATTGGAAATCAATTTTTTTATAAATATTTATGAAAAATTATTAAAATTTATTCATGAAAAATTATTTAAATTTATTTATGAAAATAATTAAATATTAAAAATTTTAAAAATTGAATATTTTTTCAAAAAACAAAAAAAATTAATAATTTTTCATAAATAAATTTTAATAATTTTTTATAAAAAAATTTTGTAATTTTTCATAAAAAAATTTTAATAATTTTTCAAAAATCAATTTAAAAAAATTCGTTTTTATAAATATTTATGAAAAATTATTAAAATTTATTTATGAAAAATTATCAATTTTTTTTATGAGAAAATATTCATTTTTTTTTAATGAAAAATTATTAAAATTTTTTATGAAAATTATTAAAAATATTTAAAATTTAGGAAAAAATATTTACAAATTTTTATGATAAAATATACAAATTTTTTTGATGAAAAATTATTAAAATTTCTTTTTGAGAAAATAATAAAATTTATTTATGAAAAATTATTAATATTTATACTATTATTTTTTCAGAAAGTAGTAAGCCAGTATCGAAAGTTTTCTAAACTTTAAATTTTCCAAAAATAATTTTAAAAATTATGCTATCTGAACTGCATCCGTTTATGTGTATGAATCAAAATCAATTATGTACAGTTATCACCAAGAATAATAATAATTACTTTGCTCAAAAAAATGCTCAAAAAGTTATAAAATAGAAAATTTTGTAATTTTTTTTATTAAACTGGAAAATAATTTACTTGTTTCCGTGAAAAAAGTTTTTCGCTTAAATCAGCTGCCGAAAGCTTTTCGAAATGTTTGCAGCTTCTAACTTAAAAAAAACTACAAAATTGTTCGACAAAGCCGCTTCGCTACTTTTCTTTTGTACCTATTCAACCTTAAACGCTCGAGGCAACTCGAATAGTCAAACATTTATCACATATCATAATAATATAGTAAATTGCCCTAAACATACAGTGCTTACGTGTTAAAAAAAAAAAACTTAAAATATGTATATTTTTTCATACAAAACTCTCCACTTCTCAAAGCCATCAACGTTTCCGGTTGCAATTTCGCCGTTTCCGTTGCAAGTAGCGGTAAAACGCTTGGGCTGCTATGAAAAAACTACAACTAGTATTGCGCGCATGCGTGGCCACTTAATTTTAATATTTTTCTGCTTGCTTTCGCGTTTTCGCATTTACAACTAATACAAATTTAATACTAGAATTTCGAAAAAATGTAGGATTTAATAAATAGTTTTTGCTTTTTTAAGTCATAAAATACGAAATTTCATTTAGCCAATGATTCGTTGATGCTTTTTTGTTGTTATTTGCTAAATAAAGTTTTTGTTGGTGCTAACGAGTGAATTGTATATTTTGTGCATTTACAGTTGTATGGATGGTTTGTATGTGTGTATGCTTCTCTTCCTGCTTGCTTCCTTTTTCTCCTTTTTTCTTTGACCCTCGTCGGTATTTACAATTAGCAAAGCGCACGCGTTGCTCACCGCAGTTAACTTGACGGCGCTTTGCTTGGCCTTAACTTATACACCTGCCTCACACACACATACACTACTAACGGTTGTCTTTAGCCCACACACACACTGTTTGCCATTTACGCTGTCGAATCTTCGATTTCATTGTCGATACGTGAGGAACGTATGCCCGATTTGCCGGTCCATGGATAGATGTCGGGGCAGGGTTGGCATGTTTTCATGTAGCGTACACCGGATTTGTGCCACAGATTGCAGACCTTGGGGTTGTTGCAACGCTTCGGACGGTCCTGCGATAGACAAACAAAAAACAATATTTATGAACAAACTTCAAGTCTTTAGTACAATTTAGTTGACTCACCGAGTAATCACACTGGAATGGCTGGAAGGAGTTGATGCGCGAGATCGGTGTGGGATCGCGAACCCATTGCAACATTTGCCAATTGGTCACAATCCAAACGTCGGGCATTTGATTGATGGTGTCCAAGAATTTGATGAAACCTTCCTTGTGGTGCGGTTGAGTGAACCAAGCGGCGTGGTAGAACAGACCGAATGGTGCTCTGAAAAGTAGGCAACATATTTGTTATTGACAATGAAATTTACAGTTTCCATGTAACGCGTCTCACCTGTTCGTTTGGTAATGGCGTTCGAAGTTCTTCATGATCATTTTGGTCACACCTTCAGACTCGCTGGGATTCGAGCAGGCGTCACCCATCGAACAACGGCCACCATTCAAATCCTGCCACATTACCATAGGCACTTGCCACACACCCGGGTAGCTGCGTGTCGGGCATGGCGGTATCATACAGTCGTGGAAGATCTTATAATCGAAGGTGTAGGGCCACGATGGCGGGCGATTCTCGTAGACCGGCAGCGACGAGTCGTAGGTAAAGTTGGAGTCGTAAAGCATCTTGTACATTTTATTGCCGCCGACAGAGAGGAAGGGCGCGCGCATGCCACGCACATCGGAGAGTTTCACGCCACCGTAGGCGGCGAGAATTTCACGTTGACCGGCGATCTCACGCGTCCATTTCTTCTGCGAGAATTGTTCACCGAAGCTGTGACTGTATGCGTGTTTGGATTGATGTGTGTGGAAGAGAAATAGATTAGTAAGAGTTTCGATTTTTTTGTTGATTTTTAGGTTATGTGGGGACATATGTACATATGTATATTAGAGCGGGTCGATTTGTAGGGCGATAAAAAAACAGAAAAGTTATGTATACGAGTAATGTTCTGCGGATCATGCTGAGCAGCTTTGCCTCAGAGACTATGAGTCTAAAACCGGTTTCGTGCCAGCGATTTATAAGGCGAAGTTATTAGGGATCATAAAAATTTGTGCGTCAGTTTTGGAGATATTCGCATGAAATTTAAGAAGTATGTGTAGTTTTGTATTATATTGATGATTTGTTAGAATCGGTCAGATCGGACAACTATACCACATATCTCTCATATTATTCAATCGATTACTCAGCTTTCGAGTTTTATGGGTTTTAGACCCATAGTCTCTGAGACAAAATTGTTCGGCATAATCCGTAGAACATTTACCGCAAATGCGATTTTATACAATTCAAATCGACCCGCTCTAATGATTTTTAAAAGTAAGTTGGTAGGATAAAGCTTGTAATAAGTATTGTTATTAAATTTATATACAAATATTTTTTAGTCTAAAAAGAGCAGAGTTTTAAACAAAATTTTTGGGAAAATTGTTAAAGCAAAAAATAAGCTTTTTGTTTAAAAAATAAAAAAAATTAAATAAAAATGTTTTTTCTAATTGTTTGTAAATGAATATATTTTTATGAAAATAAAAAGAAGTAGAAAGCTGGGTAATTATTATTAAATTAATTAAATAGAAAAAAAGTGTTTTAAAACTCTTAATTTAAGCGTATATAATTATTGTTTTTTTATTTAACAATATTTTTAGCAAAACGAAGTCGAATACTTAATAGAAAGTAGTTTTGAAAAAATAAAATGAAATTTTATCCAATATTTTCGTAAATATTTTAAAAAAAATTTTAATAATTATTTTTTTTAATAAAAATTTAATTAATAAATTAATTTTGTTTATTTTTTAGCTTTTGTTTTTATTTATGGGCATAATTTTTATAAAATTATTTAGTTAATTTGGAAAAATAAAAAATGCAATTTTATATTTTTTTTTTTCAATATTTTCATAAATATTTTTAAAAAAATTTTAATTATTATTTTTTTTACTATATATAACAAAAATCAAAATTAATTTTTGTTTATTTGTTTACTTTTATTTTTATTCATTGACATGATTTTTATAAAATTATTTAGTTAATTTTGGAAAAATAGAATGAAATGTTATATTTTTTCAATGTTTTTATGAATATTTTTGAACAAAATTTTAATAATTTTTTTTTAATATAATATTATATATGTATAATTAAAACAAATAAGTATTAATATTTATTGTTTTTATCTTAAATTTTTATTCATGGACTTAATTTTTATAAATTTATTTAGTTAATTTTGAAAAAAAAATGAAATATTTTTGAAAAAAATTTTAATTATTTTTTTAATATAATTAAAAAAAATCAAAAATAATTTTTTCAAAATTATTTTTTTTAATAATTTTGTTTATTTCTTAGCTTTTACTTTAATCATGGACATAATTTGAAAAAAATTATTTATTTTTAGTTTGAAAAATCTCATTTTAATTTTTCAATTTTTTATATTAAATTACCATTATTTTATGTCTTCACTGTAGCAGTGGATAGCGGTCACCCATTACCAAGCATAATAAAGCCTTGTTTGCATATATATTATATATAACTGAGTAAGTAATTTATTTACTAAAAAATATGTGTGTATGTAAGTTAAAAACTATTATTTTATATATAAGAAAATAGGGTGTTTTTTATGCGTTAGATGTGTGTTACTGGAAAACTGCTAAATGCACTTGTGCGCTTTTGTTGTACTACTCAAAAAGTGCTGTCACAAAAATGATCCAGTTGTCCTTTGCTTTTAGGCGTCAACTTTTGCATTGTTTTTATTTATTAATGTGTGTGTGTGTATCAATTTATGCTACATATGTAAGTGCTGCCACACACTTGTTGCTGTGCCGTGTGTACATTATAGTTTGTGCTTTCTTTTGCTTTACTTACGATACGGTGTGGGAGGCCATCTCATGCCCTTCGGCATACAAATTTTGCACTTGACTGTAGTCGGTCCACTCGTGTGATACGTAGAAGGTTGCCGTTATGGGGCAGCCATTCGGATTGACACGTCCTTTTTCGAACAGATCGGTGTACAGTTGCTTGTTCAGATCGTTCACTGAATCGTCGAAGGTGATTAGCACTATTTGCGGCACTGTCTCGACCGGTAAATCGCCTGTGTGGCGCACGCGTGTGCATTTTTCGTGAGTACATGGTTTTTGCATGAGATGAGGGGGAGGCGAGCGGGTCCGCGACACAATTATATGCATTATGTGTAAAGAGTAGGAGTAGAAGTTGACGAAATGTCACCATAGAATTGTATGTTCGGATGATTTGTAAAATAAAAACACAAATTATGGCGTGGAATAAAATAAAATAAAAAAGAAAATAACAAATTAAATAAAAACTGACGAGAAACATATAGATAGTTGGTATGTGTAATTAAAAAAAAAATAAAATAAATATATAAAATAAAAAGAAATAAACATTCGCTTGGAAAAATGATTGAAATGGCGCTTTCGAACCCAGTTTATTTATAGTGGATGAATAACGCTTGACCGCTGGGTAGAAAACTCGGAAGAAACGACAGGAATGAGGGGCACCACATGCTCGGCCACAAAATGAACGCTTATACTAACATAAGTATGTATAGCATATTTTATAAATATACATGTCGCTCTTTGAGCTTAAAAGCTCGCAAAAGCTCCGAAGCGCGCAACTTACGAGACGGAGTGCGACGCCATTTCATGTCCATCCGCATAGAGATCTTGCACCATGCCATAATCGGTCCACTCGTGCGAGACATAGAAGGTGGCGCGTAACGGGCAGCCATTGGGATTGTAGCGCGACTTATTGTTGAAGAGCTCTGCGAAGATATCGATATTCAGTATGCTGATCGCATCGTCGAAAGTGATCAGCACCATTTGTGGCACCTCATCGACGCTCAAACCGCCTAATTTGTGTTGTGAACGAGCATCGTATATTTTCGTAAGTGTTTGTAGCACAGTGTATTTTAAGTGAGTGTATTTAAATGTATGAAAACTTGATTGCGGCGTTAAATATTTTGCGCTTTAGTGTGCGCAAGTACTGCGATATTTTCTTTCTTAAAAGCTGAGTGAGGGTTACTTACCGGGAATGTCCTTGCCACCGCAGGCGCAATCAGGCAGCAGGCAAACATCCTTGCGGCACTTGGCAGCCGTCTTGTCCGGCGTCGGTTGTGGATAGAGCGGTTCGGGACGCGTGGGTGGATATCTGTAGATATCGACGAACTCCTGCGCCTTCGAGACAATCGTGCCGGAGGGCTTCAAGGTCGGACGTGTGCGTCTATGTGAAGGAAGTGGTTAATGAAAATGATGGAGTTGGAGCTATCTTGTGTAGAATTATACTTACGGTGGATGCGTGCCGCGGTTGCTGGTCACTGCTGTGGGCGTGTCACGTTCCTGGCCGACGTAGGAGGAGCTACCGCGATTACGATTGTTATTCGAATTTGTTCTATGTAAAAATTTAATTGAATTGTGTAATGTTAGCAACATCCATGGTTAATTACTTGTTGTTTGTGGTTGTTGTTGTAGGAAGATACGATAGCACAAGTATATATATAACATATACGCATACATATATATGTATTGGTTTGTAACGATGTGATCGTTTCGGTTTTGCATAACAGAGGCAATAAAAGTTAACGGTTAACTACGTTGCTGCGAAGCAATTACCAGTGTGGCCAAATCAGACACACACAGCTACACTAAACACTAAACAGGCGAACTAAGCATGGCGCAGACGCACAGCACACACACTAACATTTATATACATACATACACGGTTAGGCACATAGTTTAATACATTTACATAGTCAATCGCCGAGAGACACCAATTTTACACGTGGCAATGCTTTACGGTAGTTTGTTAGTAGCAACAACGAATATACAGTACGGTTAATGGAGAGTGTTAGTAACGTGGCATTATTTACAAAATGTTGGCATGTGTTAGTCGCAGTTAGGCTAAGTTACAACAGCTACAACAACCAATGGGTTTTTACAAAATTTACAAGCTGAAAATAGCGTCGCAATGCTGCAGAAGCTTAGTGAGAACCGAAAAGATGAATTGTTTGTTTATATTTTCATCATCTTATTCTTTTTCTTCTTCTTATTTTCAAAACTCGCTGCAAAGAAAGAGTGTTTAGTCAATACAATTCGATAGTGTTTGCAGTTGCATTGGCGTTAGGCGGCAGAAGGGGCATGAAAGGAGGGGATTGAGTGAGGAGTGTGGTTGAGTAAAACAAGCAGTAGAATTAACGGTATTTTTACAGATTTCTTTTATACATATTTAGCGCTTGCCAACTGAAAAACACATACTCAGGGCACATTAGTTGTAGATTATAAAAGTTAAAGGCAGAAATATATTTTGGGGATTTCGCTCCAAACGCGCTCAGGGTGAAGTGGTCGACTAAAAGTTGGAAGTTCAGTTTTGTTAAAGAACGAAATTTGGGTAGAAATTGGGTAGAAATATATACGACTAACTAATAGAAATACTTTATTAGGAGTTTTATGTTTTACATGTACGCTGAATAAATAATTTATAAAGAACTCAATAATTTTTAAGCTATTTTGTAAGAATTGCACACTGTACGCTAATGTGATTCAACTAACTCAACATAATTTAATCGAAGAAGTCGAAATTTTGCAATCACGAGCTGCCATGCAGAAATCAAGCAACGATTAGAGTCGTAAAGTAATGTTAGATTTGCATAACTCAATGAGCTGATGTCTTATTTTTTTCACATTTACATATGATTATACGCAAAAGGTGGCCTTAGATCTCGAAGCATATTTGATGTAAAACACTGCAGAGTTATATTCAAATGTGTCGACAGCTTTTAGCCGGGCTATAAATGCAGGCGAGCTTTTTAAGACACCTTCTAGTGGAGATAGCGTGATTTTAGGACCCACTAACGGCGCTTTGAGAACTTAAAAATGCTTTTAATTTAAAAAACTAACGTCTGTGCTTTAGAGCTTTCTTAGCTTATTTAGCTTCTAAATAGCTTTTTCTTGTCGTGAAAGTTTACGAAGGTTTTGGCTTGTCGGAGAAGCCGAAAAAAAATTTTTTTTTGAGTTGGAAACTCGACCGCCTTAAAAAGCTTATTTCTAGTGGGTGCTTTGAGGACTCATTAACGTCGCAGATAAAAAACGTATTTAATTTAAAAAACTATCGTCTGTGCTTTAGAGCTTTCTAAGCTTAAAAAGCTTTTTCAGCCTTTCAGTAGCTTTTTCTTGTCGTGAGAGCTTACGAAGGCTTCAGCATGTTGGAGAAGCCGAAAACTATTTTCGGTTGAGTTGGAAGACGGCTTAAAAAGCTTGTTTAGCTTTTAAGTAGCTTTTTCTTATCGTGAAAGCTTACGAAGTTAACGGCTTGTCGAAGGAGCCGAACATATTTTTTCATTGGAAACTTGCGCTGGGAACTACTTTTAATGAATTTAGAAAATTTTAAAACACCGTTATAACTTCGAAAATCTGAAAGTATATTCCAAAAGCTCCGAAGAAGCAACTTCTAAAATAAAACACTTTTCTAAAATAAACTGTGAAATCGATATTTTGTTTTTCTATTCAGAAAAGTAGAACTGGAAAGAGTATTAAATGGATCGATTAGGTGGTAAAGTGGTGCAGAAAGCTAACTAGTAAGTGCAATTGGTTAAACAAACAAAAACATTTTCGGTTCTCAATAGTTACGAAATAATACATTAAGAGAAGTAGAGAGTTTGTATTGGCCCAATACAGTGCTCCAGCTACTAAGAATTTAGTAGTGAAAATTAATAGCTGTACTTTTACAAAGAAACTCATAAAAAATTAAAAACTTAGAAATAATGTCAACTAACCACCACCTTTTCGATAAAAATATGTGAGAAAAAAATTGACTAAAATTCTATAGTGAAGTTACTAAGTTTACATTTTTGAAAATCTCTTTAATTATTCAGCGTACACCAAAACGAAAAATAATCGAAAATAATTGATTTCTTGTCAAATCAAGTTTGCAAGGGAAATCGAACAACTAACAACTACATACGCTACAGTAGACTATGGATATGTTGACTCTAACTAATTTTGCATAGTTTTAAGATAACTAAAGCACCTGGCAACCCTGCCAGTTGCCAGAGTGTGTCTGAAAGTTTGTTTTTTACTTGTCAGCGCCTTTTGACGCGTCAAACAAATATTCAAAGAAAATAAAAATTTAAGTGGGATAGTAAATAACTGTGAGCTTTATATAGTATACAAGTATATATATAGATGTATGTAAAATTGTAGTTGCTGTTGTTGTTGGTTAAGTACCTCGAGGGAATTTCGTTGCACTTGGCATTCGATGTGGTGTCTGCGCACTTGACCGCTGCACCGGCGTTCGTGGCGTAAGCACTGGCCTTAATACTGTTACCTCTGGCCGCGTTGGCGGCTGCCGGCGAGGCAGAGGCGGAGTTAGAGTTGGAGTTGGGAGCGGAGGGCGAAGAAGGTGCGGAGTAAGCGGCAGCGGCAATCGACGACTTGATGGCGTTATTGACTCTTGAAGCACGCATTGGCGTTAGCAGGGACTTGACAGTGCTCGCTGGCGTGCTGCTGGCAGTTGCAAGGGAGGCGGGCGTTTGGGAGGAGGACGTTGTGCTGTCGGTGGTGGATCTTGATGTAGGAGATGTGTGTTGTTTGGTTTGTGTATAAGTGTTTTGTGTTGGGGAACGATTGGACGCAACTGTTGCGGTTGCGCTTGTGGTTGGTGTAGTGTTTGTTGTAGTTGTTGTGCGGTACGCTGCAGTAGGCGGCGTAGCCGTAGTAGTCGGACGTAGCGTTGTGGTTGTTGTGGTGGTCGGTGGTCTATGAGTGGTTGTCGTCGTCGTTGTTGTTGTTGTGGAAGTAGTTGTCGAAGTGCTGCTGGTTGTTGGCGTTGTCGTGAGCTTGGCACGTGGTGTGGTGTACAAATTTTTGATCTCTTTCACGGCAGCACTTATTTCGCGCTCTGAAAAGTCATCCACGAATTGTTGGGCACTACTTTCGTCACTATCGCCGGCAAGGAAGAGCTGAAGTTGTTCCAACACGGAAGAGGGATCGTATCTCGTGCGACTTGTGCTGGATGTGATGTAACCAGCATTCTGTAGACTTTCCGCCAATGTGCGATCCTTCGTCTGCTGTCGGTACTTGTTTGAAAACAGGTATTTTGGTGGACGCTCCTTGAGCTCCCCAACCTGTTGCTCTGTGGAGGCTGATGAGCTGGCGCTCACTGCAGATTCGATACTGTTGTCTTGTTTCCCATCGATGGGTTGTCGTATCAAAGCTTCAGCGCGTGGACCATCATCTATGGTGGATTCATTTTCAATGGGTTTGCGATTCACTGTCTTCTGTGCCGGTTGTCCATATGTGTTTGCAGCAGCCTGCTGCTGTTTCTTCTCCGCCTTATAATTTTCGTATTTTTCACGAGATTTCAGTGAGCTTGCCCCAAGCGTATTTCGTTGACCTTGAACGCCCACAATACGCGCGCGTTGTTGTTTTCTTCTTTGTGGGTAGGCTTCCAGTGGTGAACTCGTAACGGATTCCTGAGCATTTGTGCCAGAATAACGTCCGCGCGGCGCATAAGTTGTGGGTTCGTCGGCTGCGTTGACTGTAGCTGCAGAATACCTAGAGCGTCCGCGTGGACGAGGGGTTTCTGAATTAAGTGAGCTATGATCGAGTTTTAGTAGATTTTGATACGAAAGTGCCTGTGAGACGCGTATGGGCGAAGTTACAATTACTGTCGACATGGTAGTGGGCGTTGTACTCTCGGTTGTAGCCTCTGTTACTGGCACCGGGGTGGTGGTTGTTGTGGTCGTTGAAGCTCTGAGTGGTGTGTTAGAAAAGGTGTTGAGTATAGTATCACTTACACTGAAATTTCGCATAGCTGTCGACGCGGTAGACAGAATGGAATCAGTGAGGTTGCGTTGAGGAGTTGTGATGAGGAAATAGCTGCGTACAGGTTTGGCACTAGTGCTCTGGGTAAATGTTGTAGGAGTGGTAGGGCTGGTGTAGCGTGGCTTGACCGTGCTACGCAGTCCATTGAAACCTGTATAACGATCTTCCTTTTCTTGGAGTATCGTTTCCAGACTTTTGTAAGGCGAGACAAAACGCTGAGCCGGAGTTCCAGTGGTTTTAATAAGGTTATCTTTAAATGTAAGTGTGCGCGGTGTGTAGCTCGGAGCAGCGCGCTCTGTAGTAGAGAAAACAAAGGTGGTTGTCGGTGGAGGGGCTGCAGTTGTCGTAGTTGTTGTGGTAGTAGTAGTTGTTGTGGTAGTTGTAGTAGTTCGTGGCGTTGTGCTCGTCGTTGTGGTACTAGTACTTGTGGCAGGGTGTGCAGTGCTCGTATCTTTCAGAGCTGTTACCACACTTTGCTCGCTACCCGAGCTATAGACATGATCATTCTCCAACTCGGTTTCCAAAACGATATGTTGCAAGGGCCTGTCACTAGTACGACCCAGACGCCATGCGCTACGCAATGGCGGGGCATAGGTGGTTGGGACAATATCATCCTCGTAGGAGGAGTCATAAAAGGGCGATTTCTGCGCCGGTGCACTCGCTGCGGCCGTGCTTGTGATGGGCGTAACAATTGCTCGGCTTGTTGTCGTAAGTTTTTGCGCTGCCGCATTGGGTCTACGTTCGTAGATGGGTCCCTCTGTTTCGTCCGCGTTTTGTGCGCGCAAACTGAAACCATTCGAACCGGTTTGCAAATTGTACTTGAAAGGTTTCGGTTCAAAAACAATATTTGTGGGATAACGCAAGGTTGAGGTTGTGCTGGATGAGGAGCTCTCATCACTTGTGTGCTCTAAACTCAGCACGCGTTCTGAAGATGGCAGTGGCACTACTTTCACTGTCGGAACAGGTTTAAAACTCTGTGGCGCAATATCGGAAACAATATAGCTTTGCAGTCTACTTTTTGGCTTCTCAAAATTACCTAAGCGCTGCTGCTGCGGTTCCTCGTTGGAATTTTTACCATAATACCCTTCCCGTTGCCTATTACTATTGTAGATGTTTTCATTAGCGGAATATTTAGCATTTGAGAGATTTTTAGCGCCGATCACACGCACCGAATTGCTACGTGAACCTTCTGTATAGTCTTCCACATTGTCGATGGCCGCTAAAAATTTCGATCTTTTAGTCGTGCTTGACTCAAGCGAGCGTCCCGCGCTGCTGAAGGGTTCCGACGTCTGCACCCGTACGTTCTGACTTGCGTCCGATACGGTTTCAATGTCGCCTACTGTCCGTAAATAGACCGGTGTTGACTGTGAGTGTGTTGAGTGTGCTGTTTGTGGTGGATTTTGACTTTGTTGCGTATTTGGGTTGGATTTGGGGTAACTGTGGGACTTGGCGACAACCGTGACAACGGTTTCGTCGGAATCGACGTATTGTGAGCTGGAAAACGATTGGGATATTGGTGTAATAGTTGTTGTTGTGTGTGGTAATGTTGTTGGTTTTCTTTGTATTGGTGTGTGGGAAGATGTAGATGGTGTGTTGATGGCGGAAGGTTGTTGGGAATTGACTTGTGAACGTTGGTTCTTTTGGTATTTGTTTGCATGCGTTTTAGATCTGTAGGAGAAATCCACATTTTCGGTTAATGTTAGATTTAAATTTGGTTTTTAGAGTAGTGGTGCTTGTGGTGGTGGTGGTAGTAGTAGTAGTGGTGGCTGTGGCAGTTGTTCGTCAGTTGTTTGGCGGTAGGCGTTCAACGTTTTAGAATTGTTTATATTTTGACTGATTGATGAGTTATTACTACTCGATTTGTTGTTATTTTGTTGGTTTTACTGTTGTTGGTGGTGGCAAGGTGATTGATGTACTGAATCTGGTGCAAAATACCGTTAAATTCTACTGTGTAAATAACGTAGTAGCTTAACAGCTGTAACTGTTAAAGTATTTTGAGACATTTAACGACAAAACTCGATAACGGTTAAAGGGTGAAGTAAGTAACTGGATTTGGAAAATGGTACCCTTTGCAAATATTTCCTTTCAATATTAGTATGCCTGCAGACAAACGGGTTTCATTCTCTGGTGACACATATTTTTTTCAATTTAGAGCTAAAGGATTTAGGGACCTAGGTCTTCGAACCTTTGCATACCCGACTCCAAAAGGAATTAGCACTAAGCAAGGAACAAGCAGTAGTTCTGCAAACCTTATAACATAATTTATATCAGCTTTAAAGTCCCTAAGTGCTTCTTGAAGATTAGGTATTCTCATCTCAGAGAAAGATCTAAGTGATACGGCAGCAAGACTGAATGGAATGATTCTATTCACGAGCTACTACTTAGGGATAGTAGATACCTTGACGACTCGAAAACGTCGGATGGAATCGTTGCAGGGGTCGCAAAACCACGCACTAAGCTCTCCCAACCTATGGGAAGTATTCCGAGCATTTTTCAGGCAGAAGTCGTTGCCATAAGTCGGTGCATAGATATAGACCTTTGCCGTTTCCCAGAATACCTCGAGTGTTTGAAACAAAATTTTACGGGTATACAAGTTATAAGGAAATATTGACATTCAACTCTTTTGAGTGTGAGACGTTTGTGACCGAGTGTTTCATAAGTTCACATTTCGATTAATGTGTTTCAAAAGTTCATATTTCAATGAACTTATGAAACACATCAACACTACAGACTGCTGAACAAATTAAACAAAGTATGGAAAATGCTGTATGCTGTATATATTATATAATGTGAGTGTATATATGTATGTATGCACCTTCGGCTGTAAGTGAAACGACAGTTGAGGCGGATTAAACGAGAGAGCCACAGAATGCAGAAGAAGAGGCGCGTAATCAATGCTTATAACGGCTACTAATTGTATGAATGTTTGTTTGTATGAGTAAGCGCTATATGTAGTATATAAAGGTATGTATGTATGTAGTATGTGTTGGTAGCTTGGTGATTGCCAGCTGATGATGAAGAGTGGGTGGTTGGGTGCTTTCAACAATTCAATTAATCCAATTAGCAAATTAACATAAAGTAAAGCCAAAAATCACGCAATGACCAAACGCTGTTACATAATGATTGGAACTTTCGAGCTTTCGAATGAATGCGTTCCGCAAGAGATTTTCGCATAGCATGGATGAGCGTGAAAATAACGCGTTTAGCGTGTCAGAGACTATACCTTAACGACTTCGTTGCTGTTGTGGCCGGCTGTGTGGTGCGCGCAACTTGTGTAGTGCGTGTCGGCGCTGTTGTGGTCGTCCTCGGCGTGGTTGTCGTGCGCGGTGTTGTTCTTGGCGCCTGAGTTGTTGTTATTGCTGTTGTTGGCTGGCGGCGTTGCGCGAGTGTCGTCGAATCGGCATTGCCGCGGCGCGTTGGTGCCGTGACCACCCTACTGGTCGGCGGTTCAACGTAGTCCGTGGCGGTCGGGTTGAATACCTTCTTGAAATCTTCATCGTAGCGCGTCGTGCCGATCACATTGTATTCGTCCGCATCTTGCGTGGCCACCAACTTCGGCGCATAGGTTGTGAAGCGTCGTGGCTGCTCGTACACCGCACGATCGGTAACCAGCTCATATGCGGGCACATCGTCATACAGTTCGGCGCTGTTGTCGTAAGCCGACTCATATAACGGTGCATCATCAACGGCGGTCGGCGGCTGGACGTAGACGTTGCGCACATTGCTGACCGGCTGGCGCGGTGGATGTGACGTTGTTGGTGTTGGTAATGTTGCAATGGTGACGCGCTCACTGTTTGTTTTTGGTTTTTTTGTACGTGCATGTGTATTTTTTGTATAGAGCGTAAAGTAGCAATGTTGGAACGGTTGGATGTTTGTTGTTGCAATAAAGTGGACAATTTAGAAAATTCAATTTAAAAAATATCAACAAAAACAAATTTGGAGCTTCACAAATGCGAATGCAAGTTCTTTCGGTGCGTGTGTATGGGCGTGTGCTGGTGCAGGCGTGTTGGTGTTTGTATTATGTGTGTGTGTACTATGTGTGAGGCGTACATATGTATGTGTGTGTGTATATATGATGCATCCTGCTAAAATAATAACCCCGGACAGTTATGAGAGCGGGGCTTAGCGCCGCTATACACTTTACCTGCGGGATTTTTTTATGTTTGTATGACATACATGTTAAATATAACGGTACCAAATGGTTATTATGCCTTGGTTGGTTAGATAATCACGCATGTATATTGTATGTATAAATCTCAAACGTTATGGGGGTTTGGCTGTACTCATACATAATTGCGTAATATTTTTTTTATAACGGTAATACTATAGGCTTATGTTTGTACGTAATTTATGTATGTTTATGGCAGGCAGCTCTCGATTTGTAAGTCGGTTAAATGGTTAATCATAAGTTAAATGCTTTGGTTAAGAAACAAAAAAGTTTAATGCCGTTCTTTTGGTTATTAGTTGTTGTTGGTGGTGATTGATTTGTGCACGAAAGCTTTGGTGTACTTACCGCGTTGGTGGACGGGTCGGCTGATCATACACATTATCCTGTTCGATCTGTCGGAAGAAAAATTTATTGTTGAGAGGCGAAATTATTTTGAAAGTAGATCTTAAAATATATAGTTCATCAGGGAAAAAAAATTTTTCAGAATAAGGGTCCATGTTCAGCATGAACTAGTTTACAGGCCTTACGTTAGCTAATAAGGCGCTCAAAACTATTTAAGGAATGTTTCATCTTACTGAACATAACATGAAGTTACTACCATATAAGACTTATTTGAGTGATTTGTCCTAGCGGGAACACTGGAAACTGTTAAGCTAAAGAGACCACTATGGTGTTTCCCAGTCCTCTTGCATTCTGGCGCTAGATCTATAAACCTTCCAGTTGGGCACTGTCATATTGGTACTCATAAAGTGAGACTACCGATTTTGGGTTACTTAAATGGTAAAAGTTGCTTAGAGGAAAGTGAGATGGAGACATAAAGACGCTTTCTCCTTCACTATCCCACTTTCGCTGGACTAAGGCTGGAGGATGGGGTCATGTATAGAAATTCATGCAAGTGAGGAAGCTTCTCTGTGTATCATTCACTTGGAAGTGGACAAAAACGATTCTTTTACATATGGCTCAAGCATTTCACTTCTAGTCCTAGACCGTTTGAAGGCAAGCTAAAGTGAAGGCGAAACATCCCTCCCCAGAGTTTTGCGCAGGGTTCGGGTCCAACCACGTAAGAAATGTCCCCAATGAAAAGGAAACAATAGCCGTCCTGCTATATGGTGCAGAGACATGGAAAATGACATCTGATGAGTTGAGTTTTCCAGGGAAAGGTTCTGCGGAAGATTTATGGTTCTTTGCGCATTGACTACGGCGAATACCACATTCGATGGAACGGTGAGCTGTATGAGATATACGACAACATTGAAATAGATCAGGGAATTGAGAGATGGCGATTACGCTGGCTAGGTCATGTCGTACGAATGGGTGAAATCGCACCAGCTCTGAAAGTATTCGACGCATTAGCTGCCGGAGTAAGCAGAAGAAAAGGAAAATCTCCACTTCGCTAGAGAGAGCAGGTGAAAAAGAACCTGGCTGCACTTGGTATATCGAAGAAACGACTAGCGTGCTGTCGTTATCATGGCTATAACCGCGTAAGCGTCGTCTACGCTAGTAAAAAAGAAAAAGAAGGTTGAAGCATCTCGGCGGTTATATTATTTACAAAGCAGGCAAATTGGCTGGAATTTGTATTAGCCGCCTCAATAAATTTGTTACAGGATCAAGGCATCTTGTCGGTAAAGGAAGGTCTTTTCGATCTAAAATAGTTCTGAATTCCGAGTGTTCAACATACCATGCCTTTCTAGATGTTCAAGTGATTCCACGAATATCGGTCTGAATAGCTGAGCTAAAAATTTCAATCTTAGTCAAATAAGGACGACCCTAGTATTTTTAATACTTATTTTTTGTTTTCTTTTCATATTCCTAGGGCGACTTTGACCTTATCTCATATACCATCGGTTGTAGTGTTTTGAAACCATTTTTGAGGAAAACACAAGAACAAGTTTTTACATTCACTAAGCTTTGAGAGAAAGTTTGAAACTGAACCACAAATAGAAAGAGAAGCTCAGGTAATAACCTTTGAAGGGTGTAAGTTTTAATTACACACTTCTCTTTTTCTTTTTCTCTCTCTCTCTCTATACTGTTTTTACAGATCTTGAAAAGAATTTCAAAGAGTTCAAGGAAGCTTCAAGAAAAATCGGAAAGGTGTTTATCGGAAATTCTAAATCCGCTAGATGGCTCTAGAGTCGATGTTTTATGCAGAATTATTTTTCTAGATCGATTTAGCTCGCAAACTTAGATATTGCAAGGGGAAACTAAGAAAATTAAGTTCTATAAATTTTCTTTTATTTTTCTTTGGTAAATACTACCGTTCCACTTACCTGTGCAATAAGATCCTCGTCATAGTCGGTATTATAAATCAACGACTGTTGATTATTGTACGTTGGCTTCTCTTGTGGCTGATAAGTCTCTCGTAGTGGCACTTGGGGGGCGGGTGTTGTTAGTATTTCCAATGGGCGATAGGTCGATTGTTGGACGGGTTGTTGACGCACCGGCTGCTGTGGCTGTGGCTGATACTGTTGCTGTTGTTGCTCCTGTTGTTGTTGCTGCTGCTGCTGCTGCTGGTACTCTATATCCCTATACAAATCAAGATCATCATCATAAACTGAGTAATATTGTTCGTAGGAGCTTTGCTCCTGATTGCTTTGTTGCGGTGCTTGTTGTTGTTGCTGCTGTTGCTGTTGTTGTTGCTGTTGCTGATGTTGTTGTTGATGTTGCAACGCAATTTGCTGTTGCTGTTCAGCCTGTTGCTGTTGATGCAATTGATGTTGATGTATGTTTGCTTGTGACTCATAACCCGCGTGATTTAACAAAGCCGATGTGTTATAGTAATTACGATTGGCCAAATTCTGATTGTGATTCTGATTCTGATTTTGTGTGGGATTCTGATTCTGATTCTGACTTTGTATGGATGGTATCGCCTCCACAATCACGGCAGTCGGCGGACGTTGTTGCTGTACATAGTGACTGGCCGGCGCTGGTGATTGTGGTGATGATGGCGATGCAGAGTCGGGTCTGCGATGAGTTTAATGCATTTTCGGGTATGTTTTTGTTTTTGGTTTGTGTTTTTGTTTTGTTTCGATTGTTTGTTGATTGCGCCACCATGAATTTGTTTTTGTTTTGGTTTGTGGATTGATGTATTAGCGGTTAATCGTTATTGATATATATATGTATCGATATTTATGTATATGTATGTATATTTACAGTTACCAAACGTTGTTATGTAATAATTGATTTGTTTGGTTGTTGTTGTAGTAGTACAAGTATACACGCATGAGGGTGGCATAAATGCATATATATATTATTTTTCGTTTCATATATGTATATATAGATGTATATATAGATATATATGTATGTATATATTTACAAAAGAGAATATGAGAACGAAAAGAAATAGATTATTTTAGGATTAGTTAAAACAATAACAACTAAGAACAAGTGGAGAGCTGCACAGCTGGGTTAGTCGGTGAAAGTGGTGTGAGATGGCTGGGATGTAAAGAGTAAGAGGGTTAAGGGTATGAGTGGATATAAATAGTTTGGGCATGCATAGTGAAAATATACAGTTATAGTACAGAATGATTTACAGTATAGACAAGAGGATGAGTGCAAGTAACGTTATAAAATTGGGTAACGGTACAAAGTACTGCGTACTGGGTCCATACTAAGTCCAGTTGATCGGTTGAACTCGCACGTCTTAACCTTACATTTTTAGTTTTTGTTTTTGGGTTGGCTTGCCGGATACACGGTACTTTGGTAAGGGTGTAAAATCGTTTGTATGTACAGTTTGGTATTAGTGACATTTAGTGGTATGTGGTAATATGCACCTAGGTACGTGGAACGTTGGTTCTGCAACCAAACCGCAGGTTGCACCGTAAGTAAGTAAGTAAGTAATATAAACAGTTATTTACACATCATTTACATTCGGTAGTGTTGGTTGAGTGTGCGTATGCTTTGGGAGACGCTGGAATCACTTATAAACCGTTAAAGACCGCTAGAGGGCGCCAAGTGCCACAAGGAGTCAAGCAGGCGAGCTCACAAATGGAGTGCACGCGCTTGACCCCACACACTTGCCACCCGGCCAGTCTTACACACGTAGAGCATTTGTCAACCTGTCTAGTGTAGTTGTTGTGGCTTCAAACACGCAACAACAAAGTTTCGCACGCAACAAGCGCACTGCTTGCAAACACAACAAATTGTACACAAACACAAAAATATGTCTCTTGTAGACTTTCAACAAGTGTACCTTTGTCCACCGTCCGCCATGTCCAGGTGCATGTTGACGTTCAACTGCAGCGAACCCAGTGCTGAGGACGCCGGTGTGGCTGCGGGTCGTTTGCGAAAGTTTTGTGCAGCGAAATCGGTTTTGTTGCTTTTGTTGATGTCGTTGTTGCTGTTCGGTTCGATGTTGTTCAGCTCCTTGTTGGCATTGCTGTTGTTGCTTTGCCACTTACTCTGGCCGCGATGACGATTCGGACGCACCGTGTAGCGCGTACGTTGTGTTGTCGTTGTTGTTGTTGTCATAGTGGTTGTTGTGGTACTTGTTGTTGTACGCGGCGTAGGTGTCGTGGTTGTCTTGCTGGTCGTCAAATGTATATTGTTATTGTTGCTGTGTGTCCAAGTCGGTGCCGTCGTGCCTTGTTGCGGTTTCGGGGGCAAGCGCTGTTTGAACTCCTGGAAGATATCGCTCGGGAAGTTTATAAACGACGGTATTTGATTGTTCTGCTTGTTGGCCTGATTGTTTGTTGTCTGGTAGAATTGCTGAAATTGTGTGTCGCCGAATGGTCTACGCGTGGTTGTAGCTTCGATGTAGCCTGTCTGGAAACTGGGCCTCAAGTGTGGACTAACGGTCGTCATGACTGCGGGCGGCATAAATTGTGGGCGCGGTGGTGCCATGGTCTCAGACATTGGCATGTATGGTGGCATTTGTGAGGGCGGCATTATGTCGTCATCTGTATCCGTGCCGATCGGTTCCTCTTCTTCTTCGTATTCATCATAGTAATCGGGCGCAGACGTGCTGGTGGACGTGTAGGGCTTCGCCTGCTGAACGCTGTGCAAATTGAACTTGTGCGCTTGATTGGGTATGCTCTTGAGGAAGTCCTCGTAACCCTTCGGCGGCCGCTTAGTGGTTGATACTGTCGGGCGTGGCCGGTTCTGCTCGGTGGTTGCCTTAATTTGCTCGTCAAACTGTGCAATGGGTCTTTTCACCTGACTGGTAGGTACATTCGCCGCGATCGGCTTACGTGTGGTCAGTGGTGTATTTAGTTGCTTGAAATATTTGATCATATTCACCACTTGCGGGTTCATATTGGCCAAATCCGATGATTGCAAACTTGCCACAAACTCCGGCACATTAAATTGCAGTGACAAAGTGGGCTTTCGGGAGGGACCGTTTGAAATATTGACAGTTGAGGTAGTGGGCCGCACAGTTTTCACTCTTGGCGACGTGGTTGTCGTGCGTACTTTGCTGAAGACCTGATACGACTCCGGCAACTGTGAAGTATTGTTGACGAACGTAAGACCTTCTGGATATTTCGAGAAGGTATTATATTTAGGTAGATTCGTCGTGGTTGGCACGTGGAAGTTTGCCAAATTAGGCGCTGAAACTATGTCAATATTCGAGGTTGGTGGTGCAGGTGTGGTGTAACGAGGTGCGGTGCCCGACTGAAAGGAGCTTTCGAAAATTGCAGGCTTGCTTGTGCTGAAGTAGTTTTTGATTTTCTGATTTCCCACAATATTGTAGTTGAAGTAGTTACTTTCTGTCGTCGTGGGTATATAGTTGTCGATGATGCTGTATTGCGAGACAAGTTTAGTGGGATACTTCGCGGTGGACTTGAAGTCGTGCACATCTTCTTGCTGCGCACTGCTAGGCTTGTTGTTGTAGAATCCACCGACGGTGCTGAATTGCGCATAATGTGAGTTGGGTGTGACTTTGGTCGGTGCTCGGGTGGACTGAAAATAGGGCGTTTGCGCCACCGTCGTGCTAACATGTGGCAACGCACCAGTGGTTTCCGATTCCGTGCCGGACTGATTGTCTAAGTGGAAATATTGGAAATTCTCTTGTTGCATCTTCTTGCGCTGCTCCTGATACTCGCGCAGTGACTGCAATATGTAGGGTATCAATTCGGGGTTGTTAAAGAGATTTGGACGCCTGGCGGATAAGGTCGATGGACGGAGTGTGGAAGTGGTGTGATAGTAATTAGCCGCCATTGGACGGAAGTCATCCTCTATGCGTGTAGGTGGTGGTGGCGGCGGTGGATTCAGTGCCGCCGTATAGGTGAACTTTTGTTTCTGTCCACCAAAGGTTTGTGGGCGCTGCTGTTGTTGTTGTGGATACACTTGATAACCCGGACTCAGTTGGTTATAGTTGGCTGAGGTTGTTGGCGGTGACAAGAACGGGTTATATGAACCGAAGCTAAAACTCGATTGTTGCGGTTGTTGCTGGTATGCAACACCATCAATGGAGCGGTAATGTGTGCCGGGCACATTTTGTATTTGAAACCGCGAGCGTCCATTGAAAAACTGGCGCAATTGGCGTGTGCCACGCTGACGTGCCTCGGCGGTTGCGGTGTCATTGGTGTCGTCGTTGTAATCCATATCGAGTAGCTCTGCTATGCTGTTTAAGGTCTCCATAATAGGGTCTGCAGCTGTGTCAGGTATTGGATTGGTCGCGGCGGTGTCGATCGCAACGTAGGGTTCATCAATGCGCTTGCTGCTGGTCGCGGCTTCAGAGCGCACACCAGCCGCTTCATCCAACTGCGATACAGTGCCACGCGAATCCAACGTTTTATCTACTTGCCTGTCACCACCCTTCAGTTCTTCCAAGATTTTTGCCACTATTTCCATCACAGAATCGTGCATATTGTCCTCAGGCTCTAAATTGGCTTGCATAAGCTCCTCATGTACTTTCGCTTCTGAGGCTTGTTTGTTAGCGGCTTCTATCTGTGCATGTTCGGCCATTTCTTCGTGTTCGATCGGTTTCGCGCTTAAAACGGTTTCCGGAAGTATTTCGTCCGTGTTTAAGTATTCAATGTCTCTGGGTCTCTCCAGCGTTTTTTGGTTTTCTTCAGTCTTTAATATTTCGCCGGTATTGTATTCCAGTACGCGTGGTTCGCCTAATGTCTTTGGATGCTCATCAGTCTTTAAAATCTCGCCCGTGTTGAATACGATTTTCGTGTCGTCGCTGCTTCCTATATTCAAGTCACGTTTGACGCGCTTATGCGCAGTTTCTTCCGAGTTCAAGTCTCGGCTCATGCGTCCATAAGCCTCCAAGTCAAAGCTACTCAAGTCGTTTTCTTCTAGTAACTGTTCGATATCAAGATCATTGCTGTGTAAGTTGAGGTCAACATGTTTGGGGCTGTAACAGTTTCCAGTTGTAGGCAGATGAAGTTATATATTTTCAGTCGTTCGTATTATAACGGTAAACGTTTTTCGTTTTTATGTTTCGTCGCCGTTCGTAGTCGTGGTGCAATAGTAAATGCAGTTTTGAGATGAGAATATTTCATTTGCGATATTGTAAATTGGTTTTTGAGTAGTTTCGAATGTTCGATTAATTTGAAAATAGCAATTAAAAGAAGATAAAGCATTAAATTCGTATAAAAAAGCGCATTCAATTAAATGATAGATGAGTTCAGTTCAATACGTTTTAGTTCGGCTAAGAAGCGGAAGCGACTGTTAGTGAGCTTATGACGAACACTTACCTAAATTGAGACCCGAAGGTGTACGAGCCGATCTTGCCATGATTCGGTATAGCATTGATGCTTGCCTGGTGTATAATGCCATCACGGTCGCGCTGCACCTGACTCACAGTGCTCGGTTGACCACGGTAGACGCGTTGCTGACGATCGCTCTCCTCCTCCTCGACGGGTGGCAGCGTCTCATGCGCGTCGGCGTAAAGCTATAGGAAATATTTGAAAAATATCAGTGATTGCTGTTTCAAACAAAAGAGCAGCAGCTGCCTCAACTAAGTTTCTCCCCCCACACTCACCTTGGCTATATCCTCTTGTGTATCGAATGGCTTCGGTTGTCCACGTGTTCCGATCACTGTACCCGCATGCTGTGGCAATGACTGCACCTGCGCCTGTATAACCTGTGGTGGCTGACGATGATATTGTGGTGGTACTGTCGCCTTAGGTGGTTGTGTGGTCGCCGCTGGGCTGCTGAAGGCCGAACCGAATCTTATGCGACTTGGCACATGCTGACTATTAATAGACTGTTGCTGTTGTTGCTTGCCTGCACGAGTGCCGCCACCGTTGCCGCTGCTGCCTAGAGACCCTGCGCCGCTGTCCACAACTTCACAACCCACATTGCGTGGCCAGTCACAGGTCTGCAGCTCGTGCGAGTACATCAGTCCGCCGGTGCAGCTCTCGAGCAATGCACCGCCGAACACACACACATAGTACTGTGTGCAATCGGTCGGGTGTGGGTAGTAGCCGAACTCTTCGGGACAGTCGAAATTAATGCCATTCGAGGCGGACGCTTTGACGTTGGTGCCGAAGCTGCGAGAGCTCGTGATGCGCGATGAACGCTTCTGCTGCGACTGTGCGTGCACGTTGGTGGCTGTGGGAATGAAAGAGAGGAAGAATGAAGGTAAATATTTTTAAATTATAGTATTTTTGTGGAAAAGTGATGAAGATGTATTGGAAAGAAAATAAATTCTAATTGAAAGCTTGAGTCATAAGCAAAAGAGTTGCTGCAAATATGTATTGTGTCGCTAACCAATGAACATCAAATGCATTCTAATATGCAATTTGACCTTCAAAAACGTAAGTGCAATGGAGAAACATCCATTTATGGTAGAAACTACAATCGATCTTGTCTCGTTTTCGTTTTTATGGTTGCGCGTCTTCAACGCCGTCGAGCGTTTCATATTATGCTCGTTTAGCCTAAGCGAATAAAAAATGTCGTCGTCGCCGATAGCCTCTTCACATGTCATACAATGTTAATTTAATCGGTGCACTCCAGTTGTTGAAAAGGTCAGGCATAACTATTGGCGATTAGCATTTCGACGGCATTGACGTTTTTCTATTCTCTTAACAAAGTGGATGTTGACAAGCGAGGCAATGAAGCAAGTGCCAACAACAACTACAAACGATTCATACTGGCATAATTGTGGTTCTTTACAATATTAATAGAGTATGGATGTTATTACAATCGCTGCGGTTAGGCTCAAGTGGGTAATTTTCAGTGGAAATATTTTTGAACTATCGAAAAATGTTCAACTTCTTAAATTCATATGCAGAGTAGTATTCTAAGTACTTTATTTAATCAAAGTTTTCAAGATGGTGGCCTTTTAAACTGTTCACAGTATTGCTTGCTCTGATTTTCGTTCGTTGAACATGTAGTCTTGTGGAATTCTCACCATATTTATAAAATTTATATAAATGTAAGAAATTTGGTTAGAGAGATGAGAGATTGAGCTGAAACTTCGCACACGTTCTTCCCTCCTTAAGAAGCTGTTCATGTCTTAGAACCGCTGATATCGGATCACTATAACATACAGCTGCCATATAAACTGAACGATTGGAATCAAATCCTTGTAGGGAAAACTTTTTCATATCACGAGGTAACTTCACGAAATTCGAAATTCGCTATTGCGAAAAACAACAATGCCATCTCTAAAGGTATTACTCAGAATCAAGATGAACGATCTTTCTATACTCTTTTAGGATACAAAAAATGTAACTTTGAAGGGTATCACAGCCTTGGTGCAGCCGAAGGTAACTTTTTTTTCCTTGGTTGCAAGCAGAGCCGCTTATAACATAACTCAAGAACTTCTAAAATGATTTTTATGATATCTGAGTAACTGATTTTTGTCTATCCGAACAATAGAATCACTACTAAAATATTAGGGTAGTTGGAAAACCATTAGAAACGAGTGGCTTCAAAAAGAAGCTCGATGTTTGGGTACCACATGAATTGTCTGTGAAAAATCATCTGCGATTCTTAGCTGAAACGTAATTAAATCGAACCATTTCTGAAGCGAATGGTAACAGGAGATGAAAGTGGATCAAATACGACAATAATTTGCGAAAAAGATCATGGTCCAAAGGTGGTGAAGCTTAACATTCGGTAGCAAAGCCAGGATTGACGCCTCGAAGATTATGCTGAGTTTTTGGTGGGATTGAAGAGGAATCATCCACTATGAACTGCTTCAACCTGGTTGAACGATTGATTCTACCTTTTACTGTCAACAACTGGTGGCAAAAAGTAGTCGACCAAAATGGTGCATATTTGGTTCATTAAAATTCATTATAAATACAAAAAATTAAGTTGAAGTTTGATTAGAAATACGAAAATACTTTTTCGACTACCCTATATAATAAAAATCTCTGTAACTGGCTACTACAGCTGTAGTACTTAAGTGAGTCTCCGGTACCAAATAAATTATTTCTGGACAGTGCCTTTATCAGGTTGCGTGTAGGTCTGGAGAACCACTATGATGATAAAAACCGTTACATTTTTGAATTGCACCCTTTCAAGTTTTATCAAAAGACTTGTTTGTTAGACGATATTTTTTTTTAATAATGTCTATATAAATGCGCCTAATGAGAATAATTATTCTAAAATCATTAACAAATTTGAAAAGACTCAGCTGTCCCCACAACACAAATATTATGTATCGAGGATATCGAATCTTTTAATAAAAATATATTTTTTCGTAGATTGCCGTGGTCTTCGCGAACTCACAAAACAAGACAGAACATACAACCCCCTTTATTCACCGACTTTCACGATAGAGTCGAAAATATAAGACCCAAGAGCCTCCATATTAAAATAAATTCTATTAAAACTGGAATATTCAGTTATTTTTTCGCTTTGGAATTCCTGGTCTGGCATTTTCGTAAAGGTCAACCGTTGCTGCAGCAACAAGTACACACACACTCGCATGAGTCAAAAGAGCAATAAAAAAGTAGAAACAATTAAAATAAGTAAACATTTAGCTTGGAGAAACCAAACAAACGAGCGCATCCAACTTGGCAAACTGGCTCGCAATAAAATTCGCGCAACAAAGTTCAAACTCAAGTGTGTTAAGCAAACAGAAACCAGCTAAAATATAAACAAAGCATTACAGCGAACAAAAACAACAATAAAAATCGCCAAAAATTGGCAAGAAGACGCAAACAACTTCTAACATTAAACGAAAAAAGAACGAAACAAACACTTTGCCACTTAAGTACGAGTTGTATGGAACCAGCTGAGCGGCGTCATTGCGCTTGCGGGGCACGGCCAGCGTGTGGAAGCCGTCAACAAACATTAAATGTTGCACTCGTCGTCATTGGCGCGATCGACGCTTACAAGCTGAATGCTGAAGAAGAAGATGCCAGTGATGCTGCAGTTGTTGTTTTTATATTGGTACGAGTATTTTCAATCAATGAACACTTCACGGTTACCCAGTGTTGCTGCCACTTGTGGCATGCGCTGACCCGCCACGGCAGCCGAAGTAGCAGCAGCAGCGGCGCACAAATGTTGATGACGGCGGGAAATGAATTTTCCACTTTGGACTCAACTCAAGTGAGAGTGTGAGTGTGCGCATTCGCGTGCGTCGTCTTAAGTGAATTTGCATTTGCAGAAGTGCTGGTAGCATACTTGTGATGTGTTGTTGTAAGTGTTTGCAGATTTTCATTAAAACATTACACTTTTTGTTTCATTTGCGAATTTTTTTTCCAAAAAGTGGCAAACTGCTCAGTTGTTGCAACCGGTATGCCACGCTGCAAGTGTGTGCTTCTTTTGCTTGATCAATCACTATGTTGTTGTCGCTTCTGCGCTACCCATTTTTCAGTGGCCAAAGCCGCTTCGTATTCCGCCGAGTTAATGACCGAAAAAATGCTCTTTTGGCATTGTTGTTGTTGTCGCTTAGATTGTTATTGCCATTTGGTGAATATGCAGTTGCCACACAGCGCTACTGCACAAGTTCAGCTGTATGTGTGTGTGTCTGTGACTTGCAGTCTATGGCGCGCTGTTCAGCAACCACAAGCACCGCATAGGCAATTTTGTAGCATCATCGTTGAAATTGCTGGTGGTCATGGTTGCTTTATTTAACATAACATTGTTGTTGTTATTACCACTAGTTTAATTTTTTCACTTATTTTCAGGCAGTGCAACACTTGTTGATGCGGCGCGCTAAGCCAGCTGCCGGCGCTTGACCTTTCTCATTTGGTATGACTTGGTTTTTGCCAAGTATTCAGGTCAAATATGCAGTTGGCGGTTTGACGCGCATACAACAACAGCAATTTGACACTTTCAGGTAAATATTTTAGGTTTACATTACAAGCATAGCTTAAAACGAGGGCATAAATGTGGTGTTATTGAAATTTGGTTGCCACCGGTAGATGGCGCTATTGTCGAAATAACTCTTTTCATGGCTTTTTAATCCATTTTTCAAGCAAATATTAGGTAAGACTTATTTCAAAGAGATATCATTGATTTAAGTCCAAAACCAAAAAATTGTTTGCGAATGCCTTATCAAATTCATCATAAAGCTCATGTCAGGCAAATACGAAGTCTCGGGAATTTTGTTTTTAGAGAATTTTGTAATAAAGTATGGTCTGTTAAAGTTCAAGACATATACATCAATCGATATATTTTCCGTCGAAGTAGACGTGCTTACAGAGTAATTACACCGACTTTTGATGACTTTATGTCTAAAACTGGTTTTATAAAACTTTCAGCTGGAGTTGTACACCATTAAGACCATGAACTGCTAAAGCTCAATGTCGGATTATTAGACAAATAGGCATGATTTAGATTCTACTGATTTGTGCTGGAGCTAAGCTAAGGTTCTGAAGAGATTGATTTCTACAGGAGACGATATGCAATAATATAATATAATAACTATTGAAGCAGCAAACGTACATAGATTACTTATACAATTCACCCCTTCCATCCACGATTCCGAACGATATCAAGCGACGTTGCTGAAGTTCTAGCTTGTATGATGCCCATTGATATCCAGGGAGACTAATTTGTGCGATTGGACCAGCTATCAGAGCCATATGAGGGCATTAAACAGAGTATAGAACCAAAAGCATCATAATGTGGCGGGAACGGTGGCAAACCTCAACCAAAGAACGGTGGACTCACAAACTAACCCCGGAGATCCATTCGTGGATAGATAGACAACATGGGGACCCAGACTTCCACCTAACCCAAATACTGAATGGACATGGATGCTTTAGAAGCTATATGTTCCGCTTCCATCACGACCTTACTGTCCGAAGTGTACAGAGCGCATAGAAGACTCTGATGTATTTTTTCAATGCCCTCGTTTTAAATTATTTTTTTCGGTGGAGAATTTCACAGGATTCATGTGTCAGCCCTCTGGTAAATGTTAATGGAGATCTCCGCTTAATAGAGCGTTCATTTAATAGAGCTTTCGTCGTAGTTTTTATTTATGAATTGTTTTTACTATCCTATCTTCTAAGTTGGTTCGAACTGAACGCAGCGTGCTAAATTTGCCTGAAATCGGTTCAGTAGTTTAGGAGTCCATCCCGGACAAACAATTTTTAATAATTTTTATATATAAAGGTTAGGTGTCAGTCAGTCCGTATGACAGATGAGATTTAAACTTTCTCTCTCTCCAATAAAGCAATACTTAATTCGGTGCTTCCGTGGGAGAGATGTGAAGTGGGAGTATGTTAGGTTTAGCTGATTAAAGTTCTACACTCCGCCTTTCGATGCTCCCTCCTACTATAAAAAACACTTTTCTTCATTAGGTGCACAAAATTGGTCTCACCTGCCAGTTTAGGTATTAAAAATAACAGCATTTAAACAAAATACAAAATTTTAAACTTTTCAAATAAATTTCTGAGCTTCGCAATAATACATGGCGAAATTTTAATTAAGATTTTTCACTTTCCTGAAATCAAAAATATTGCATTATATGCAAATGTCTTGTAAAATCTTGTAACCGTATGCAAATGCAGCGTGTATTTTCGGTGGATTGCATACATATTTTGTTGCAAAGTTGCAAAATCCGTATGTTGCAAGCGGCGACATGCGCTTAATCGTACTTGAAGGTATGCATTTGCGCATGCGTTGCCACATAAATACTTGTGTATGATTGTGCATTTCAGCTCGCGCGATTAGATTACCCATCGAACAAAAGATGTCAGCGACAAACTTGCCTGTCTTGTTGACATAAACCAACAGCAATGCATAAAATTTGTTGTTGCTTGTGTAAAAGAACAAAGTTGCATGCAAATTTTCAAACATTGCTTAGGTAAATAACTGTTTGTCGTGTAGACGCTGTAGAAATAACTGAAAATCAAACAGAATAGAGGCCTTGAAGCTAACTTTCGTTGCATACTTGTGCTTTATTGGTGAAGGAAAATGACGGTAGCGATCGCTAGAAAAAACTAACAACAATAAGTACAACAAAAACTAACAACAACCACATTCAATCAACACAATTAATTTATTTGCCGCACTTGGAATTCTTGAACTACGAAAGATAACATTTGTAGGTCTTTGGACAAATTGCTTCCCTTGCAAGCTGATTGCATGAATGAGATTTTGCGATTTTCACAAACACTATGCGCATGTGTGAGAAATGCTGTCAGTTGGTATGCGCGTTCGTTTGTGTGCGTCACACTTGTCACGCTCTAATTCTCATTCCCATGACATGACGACCGCACGAGCGCCCCGCCAGCAACTGACAGGTGGCTGACACTAAGAATTGTGCAGCAAAGAGCAGCAAATGAGCGAATGCGTGGAATATTGCAACTGCAACAAAAAAAGCGGGGGTGTGCTGAGGTGGCGGCTTCTGGCTTCGTTAGCAGTTGGAAGCCAGCAAATTGGCCAAAAAAGCACACAGTGTTAATATTGATTCTAAATACGTGCAAATGCAATCTTGCGGCGGCTCTAAGAAGAAAAATACGAAAGAGAATTACACAAACAGTTGCAACGAGCAACACGAGACACCGCATCCAACAAATGCCAGCAAGTGCTGCTCCCAAGCGCTTGTGTCTGTCTCGGCTGCCGTCGTTTGTTGAAATCGAAATTGTAGGAGTTTAAAGCAAGTTTTTTATTGTTGTTGTAGCACTTAGTTGGCGACTTTTGCACTTTGCATTTAACCTGCAATTGTTATAAGGTAGTGTTGGTGCTGAAAAATACGTGTTGGATGAGAAGTAAGTGAAGGAATTGAGATAAAAAGTAGAGAAGTTTGAAAAGCGCGCATTTTCAGAGACCAAGAAAGCACTGAAGTTGTTGTAAATCATGGTTTAATAACTTTAAAAGTGTGAAGCGAGGGTTTTAGATAAATTCGTATCTTTTCTGGGCTTGAAAGGCAAGGTTTTTGATAACCAAAGGACAGTAGCCCATACTTAGTTGCTTCTTCTAATAGTATAATCGAATATTTTTGTATTTTTTATATACAACCCTTCAACCACGTGACTTCTGTTTGATTAGTCGAAGCATAGTAAAACCTGCTGATGACCTTCTGATGGCATTTTTTCGACTTCTCAGTGCCGCTTGTGCTCAAGCGCATACTTTTGAAAGTTCGGAAATTGGTGTCTAACTTAGCTTGGATGGCTTTCAGCGGTGGTTTTCTTCGAAAGGAACAAAGTTTCGAAACTTAGTAAATGTTAAAATTAAGTGAAGGACACAGCTTTGTATAAATAAGATTAAAAAATAATAGAACTTATGTTCACTCACTTGCTGACCGCCTTATTCACACAGCGGGAGCCAAATTATTTAATGAAAATCTCAAAATTGCCTACTTAATACTCTTTAACTTAGTCCTTAGCCTCAAAAAATACTGATGCGCTGAAAATCATTTTTTGTTCAAACAAAATAACAGCTCAGCTGATTGCAGTAAGGTGCAGTCCACGAGTGTTTGCTTAACTGATTGACAACTCAACTTGCGCTACATGGCTTTGACAAGTTTGTTTGCTAACTTTGAAATTGTGTATCAGCCTGACTTATTGTCTCATCTAGCAGCTAGAGTTTTCAGTTTTTTCACACATATGCTGCTCTGTGCTATAATAAAACACCAGCGATGACATGGCGTATACGTAACATTTAATTGCTGCAGCCAGTCTGAGAACAAAAATCCATTTGCAATTTTTATGGAAATAGTCATGTGTAAAAACACTAGTTTGGCGCATTCAACGTCTGTTATAATTAAAATCAAACTTGATTTCCTTCTACCCCTCGCTGCGCTTGTATGCTTGCGGGTTTGTCTGCGCAAGCGTGCTTCTAGTTTTGTCACAAATTCAGCACTTTTTATGAGTGCTACGTAGATAAAAGTAACTCAAGCGTTTGCTTGGCTAATGAAGCTGCGTATAACTCATACTGCTACTGCTATGCCGCTAGCTGTTGTGCACTTAAAGTCAACTTAGAAAACATTAACGCTAACACCATGCGAAGATGTTTCCATATAAAAAAGTCATGTTTCGTCAAGCGTGGTCGATTCGTTAGTTTTTATTGACCCTCTCAAATTTATTAGCGATACAAACATAAGAAATGACAGCCATTAAATTATGTCATAAATCAATTGAAGCAGTGACTAAAAGTCAGCTTGCAGGCAACAGCTGCATGCACACGCGGCTACGCACATGCGCAGAGCGGCTGACATCAATGAGGTGCCGCGACAGCCGCAGCATCCGGTTTTATGATTAGTTTTGAGTTCTTCTGTGTGATTGCAGGCACTTTGAGATTTATGCTGTTACTCATGTTGACAAGTGTTGTTGTTGTGTTTTGACTTTTTTTAATTTTTTTGGTGTTTTTCACTTTTATGTTTGCCTAGAATCATAAAAATTTGTTGACATTGAAATCTAACCTGTTGACATACGCAAAGTACTGCCTCGAGTGGCTTGAATGTAAATGTGCGAAACTCAGCTTTATTATTGTTGTTAAGTTGCGAGTTTGCTTGGCATTTTCGCATAACTAAAGCCACGGAGAAATGAAAGGAGAAGGCTCATAAAGCCAGTTCTTGCAATTTGGAATGTCCTTTGAATAAAAATAATATCAAAATCAAAGGAAATATTTGAGAACTATCGAATCAGAAAGCTGGAGAGATCCTATTAGGTAGAAAGGTAGTAAAAAATAATAGTGAAAAGTTGAGAACCCAACTTCTTATCCAATTTTTTCCTCACTCATTATTACCAAAGTATACTTAACTCCTCCTTAAGTCTCGTATATTGGGTAGTCGAAAAAGTCTTTTCGTATTTTGTCTATGGATATCGTTGCAGACAGCAAAAAAATTACAAAAAGTGGTCGACCAAAATGGTACATATTTGGTTCATTAAAGTTCATTATAAATATAAAAAAAAAATTAGTTGAAGTTTGATTAGAAATACGAAAAAGCTTTTTCGACTACCCTATATAAATAAAACTTGAAAAACTTAAAAAGATAATACAAAAAACTAATGCGACACTAATTAATCTTGAAACCTCTAGCTAATCAAGGCTTCAAAAAAACTCAATTAAAATCACCCGAAACCAATTAATAAGATCCCTGACTTTTGAAACACCAAATTATATTTATTAGCAGCTTTTAAGGAAAAAATCTTCAAAATTGAATGATTGTGCAAACAAGTTTTGATTAAATTGTGAAAAAAGGAAGCGGCGACATAGTTTCGGGCAAGTGGCTAACGCGTAATTAGCGCTGATGATAAATGAAAGACACACTAGCACAAAGCCATAGATATTATAATACATATAAACACACACGCCAACAACAGCAACAACATAGGCAGCGCTGTGCCTGTGTTTGAGCATAAGTCAACATTAGTAAAAATAACCATGATTCGTGTTGATAGCAATAAAGAGTGCCGCAGTTCTTCACTCTGCACACACACATATATTTCTTTGATTGGCAACGCGCCGCAATTAACGCTTCTTTGTAAGCAAATACGTTGGCGAGCGCTTCAAATGAAATGGAAAACACGTTTTTGCTGCACAAAAACTTTTGTGTCTTAGACTTTTTTGCTTGCTCCACCAATGTTTATAGAATTTAACGAACTAACAACAACATTAATCAATTGGAGAGCCAGCCAATTTCGGTTTCTAAGGAAAAGAATTGTTCTTTGCTTGTAAACTTTTTTCCATTTAATTCTTGAAATCACTTGTGGTTTTTGGCGCAAAATTAGCATATATAATGATAGCGTTGCTGCTGATGAGCTACAACATTAAATCATGCTGCAGGATGCTGGAATTATGCGAAAGCTAGGAGAACATAAGAAGGAGAATTAATTATGGAAGATCTGTGAAATACTTTGAACAGAGACTTTAGCTAGATTAATTGCAGGCGGCGCTGTCATAATATTTTGTTTTAATTACTCATATTTTTTTTATCGTAAATGATTTATAGAGTCAGTTTTTGTTGAAAATATGGGTATGTAAGTCAGGCTGTGTGTATATAAGTCTGTATGTAACACGCACAATGAAATATCTTGCCTTGAGGATTAAGAAAGCTGCTGCCACTTTCGCTTTTGTTGCTCTCCTTTTACTTACAAAGAAGGGTAGACCAAAGGCTTATACTCTTAAATCTCATAAATATTTTTAATTTGAGACAATTATTTAGGTTTATTGAACATTTTTGGCCTAAAACTGAATAAATACGAAATGTTGTAATAATTTCTTGAGTTCTGTGCAAATACTTCAGTTATGTTTTATGCTCAAAAGTTGCATTTTTTCATTATAATATAAGAATTTTGATGCTAAGGTGATATCTTAGAGCTTTTTGTGTGGTGTGTGTCCAGGGTAAACTGATATAAGCTGAAAATTAGTTTTCCGCATATTTATACATTTTACTGGTGAGTATTTTTCTTTGTTTTGCAAACAACAATAAAGTCTGTTTCGAGTGTCGAAAATGCATACTGGAACTTATTTATTATAATATAAGGAGTTAGGTGTTAAAGTGGAAGTCTAAGAACTTCTATGTGGTGTGTGTCCAGGGTAAACTGGTATAAACTGAAAATTAGTTTTCTCCAAATTTTGTAACAGTAAAGTGTGAGTATTTTTGTATGCTTTGGAAGGACAATGAAAGTCTGCGTCAAGTATATGAAGAACGTACTGGAACTCAAAAATTGCTATGGATAAAATTAGTAAGCTTTGGGTGTGCCTGCTTTATTTGAAATGCATTTCTAAGTATTTGAAACTCTTCACTGTTACATAATTGAAACATAACTGAACTCCTGAAATAGTTTAGAGTGCTTTAGCCTTAAAATGTATTATAATAGGTCTTACTCTTGGCGATTACATGTTGCATCGTTAGACGCTGTGGTTTTAGTGCCTAGCGCATAGTTCACTCCGATGTCTGTCGAGTGAGCTCTAGAGAGATATATCAGTACCATATTTCATCTATTATCAGCAAATCGTACTTGTTTTCAGTCTGCATAATCGATAATGCAATTTAGATTATGTTGCAACAAAAGTTCATAAGACAACTAAAGCAAAGTTAGTAAAGTTGGGGTACAACATTTGTACCCTGCTTTGCAAATAATCAAAAAAAGCAAGTTACAATAAAAACATGAAAGAAAAACAATTGTAAGTTTTCCAATCAGACAAACGCTAAGATATTACATGCAAATAAAGATTGCGAAATGAAGCAATGAAACCGATTACCGATGCAAAAAATCAGCGCAAAGAATCAAAAAATCACTAGTGGAGCGGGTGAAGTGGCAGCGCGGTGCACGAAATTAGAGGAAAATTTTACAAGCTGATTTGTGGTCACTGCACCACTTTTCAAAAGTTTCGCAATGAAAAAGCGCCAGACAAAAATTAAGAAAAAAGTGACGTCAAAGCAAACAACTCGCAAATGTTAACGGAATTTTAATTTGTTGGTGGCTAAGCCATTTGCAGCATATTATATCAAACAGCAGCAGCAACAACAACAACAAGAACACACAAGTAAGCAACTAAAATCTGTGCAACTAAAGCGAAGTCACATCAACAAACGGACACTTATTGGCCGACCAGCCACATCCAGCCAATCAAGCCAGGCGACCAAATGGGGCACATGCAACCGGCGCAGCCGAACAGCAATCAGTTTTTCATATCTGCCAAACACGCCATGGGCGAGTGCGCCCAAGAAGTCTGCACATAGCAGCATAGACTAAGCACCAGACTAGACTAGACTAGACTAGATTGGTATGGCCTAAAGCGGGCATGAAAAAGAACGAAAAGCAAAATTGTGGCAGCGCAGCGCAACAAACCCGGCGGCAGCATGCGCTGTGATTTCGAAATCGCCTAAATAGTTGCAATTTTTGCACAATTTCGTACATATGATTTTCGTTATGCTTATGCTGCGACTTGACAGCCAAGCGGCAGCGGGGACTTACGAGCGATTGCGAGTATTATTGCGGCAATTTGGCTCTAATGCAATAAACAGCAATTGACCGCGGCTCAGCTGATTTTATTAATGGAAAGTATAACTTTTATTGGCTCCGATCAATATGCCGGACAATGCGGCGATGGAGTTATTTACCAACACACACGCGCGCCGCAAAGGGTAACAATGCAAGAATTATTGCGACAGCCGCATGCAGTCTATGGAAATTGATTATGACTACGGTGCAATCATTGCGCTGCTGCAACAACACACAACAAGCGTGGTTGGCGCAGCGCTGGCGTAGGCTGCAATTGGCCGCCTGTCGGCATTGGCGGCGTCGAAATCGAATTTAATGATTTCGATTTATTTTCGCTGCGGATTTGGGGTCAAGCCATAGGTGCAGCCCGCGTTGAGTAATTGCGCCTTAATTGCGGCTTAGATGTAGGTTTTTAGTGCACATTACGGGCCTGAGCGGAGCATTAAAGCCAAGTGAAATAGAGCAGCTAAATGCAAATGCAACAGCAACATCGTGTGGCGTGAGTCACCCTCGTAAGTGATTGTTTATAAAATTAACAACACCGTTAAATATATGTGAGTATAATTACAGTTATGTCGCGCCTTTCGTTATAACCAAAAAACAAAAAAAAAAACGCTTGATTTATGTGCAAATCGGCGCGATCTGTCAAATGACAAGCATTTAAATTTTCCAAACGCTTTTTAAGTGTCATTTGATTTACAGATTTTGACAGTCATTTAAAAGTAAATATGGCAACATTTTTAATTGGCCACTGATGGTTGTAGTACATTTGCAGAGCAATCTTTAATCGCCGTGTGTTGGCAAGTCAAATTTTTTTCGGCTGCCTGTGAGTTGTTGTCTTATATACAATACGTTGTTGTTGTTCTTGATTGTGTCTTATATACAATATGTTGTTGTTGTGCTTGTATTGTGTCGCGCATTTTGCGTGAAAGGCTGCCAAAGCGGTCGCTGTGTTCATGGGTGTGTGCTGTGGCGCCAATATTGTTTAAGTGGCTTGTTGTGTGTTGCTGTTGTTATTGTCACGCTCGCCCAACAAACAGTCAGTTATGCTACTAGCAAAAAGGCAAATAGCTTATAGGTGTGTTTCTGCACTGATTTAAGTATCCGTGTTTGTTTTTTTTGTTTGTCGCTTTCTGCGCCTTTTAGTAGAATGCAAAACTCGGCTGTTGTCTCAGCTATTTACTAACTTTAATTAAACTAGCTGACATTTAACATCAAATTTTTATCGCTTTGTCTCAAATACATCAGTTTATTTCGACAAAAATTATACTTTTTAAAATGGACTTTGTAGGGACATTTGCTGGTGCGGCGACTGGCGGCCGGACTTCGTTACTGCAAGTGAGATTGATGCTAAGATTGTGCGCTTATTTGATGCTGGAAACATGCAAGTTGTGCTGTGTCAGCTTATCGTATTGAAAACTAATTTGAAAACTGTGTTGAAAATGATTTTTATGCTTCAAAATGAGGTACTATCTGATTTATTTTGTTATAACGAAAGACTTAAGAAACGAACTTGCTCATTAATAGCGCTGCTGGTCACTGAGGAGTGGCGTTTAAGCAGCAGTCAGTTATAATTATATTTAATTTGATCGGTTCACATCAAAATTAGCTCACATTGGTTGATAAGGACGCGTTTAAAATCTTAAAATTTCTGCTAAAAGATATTATATTTTGATATTTCAGGCTATGAGTTAGAGCAATGTTGGCATTGCTTCTTAGTTAGCTGTAATATTAAATTTTTGTTGTTGTTGTAGAGTCAAGGAACATTCCCGAAGTAATTTAGAGTCAATTTCTCAAGTTGACAGCCTTTGACCGTTTACAAATCTAAGAAATGAGGACAGTAACATTTTATTATTATTATTTTTATTGTTATTGCTGTTGTTGTAGAGTCCGAAAATATTCCAGAAGTAATTTAGCGTCATGTTGTCGAGTTGACCGTCCTTGGCCGGTTAAAAATTCGGGTATGTTCCGGTTACTTATACCCGAAAGACGTGGAAACATCGATTATTATGCTGAAGAGTTGGGGTTAAGTAGACAATTCGACCAAAAAGATCTAATATATAATTTCTATATCACAGATAAATTAAAATTTAAGAAATATGGAATGGTCACCATGCCAAACTTCAATAGTTTCCATAAAATTTTTTCTGGCTCTTCAACTCATTAACATAATGACTAAATCTGCGCATGCGTGTCCAGCAAGTCAAACGTGTAGTTTTTTGCGATATAAAATTTTGCCATTTTTTGCGCTATGAATTTACGAGCCACACTCGAAACCAGTTTGAATTATGATATTCGAAATGCATAAAGCCATGTTCGAAGGCGCATAATGCTCGCACTGTTATTCTTTCGTTCGCAATACGACATATAGCCATTCATCAAGTGTGCAACAGTAAAAGCGCAAAATGAAAAGAAACATACAAACATAAAAACAAACTCATATATAGACATATGTATGTATGTTACTGCTGACAAGTGCTTATGACATGTGTTCAAATATAAATGAAATTTGCTGTTATTGTTTACTTCAAGTACATTGTTCGCTAATACTCAATAATTTGCAAGCTTTCGTTAAGTGGCTGGCAACAAAGTGAGTGGGCGACCTGTTATTTTTAATGTAGTTCACATTCATTGCCGCTCCAGTTCATTACGCTGACGCCAGCGGCGCTACTTGCATTGTGTCTGCGAGCAAATTACATCAACAACTCCAGTGTGCTTGTGCGCATTAGCGCTTAAATGTTGGCGGCGATTTGTTTTTTTTTTTTCAAAATGGTATTATGTTACACCACGCTTTGCCGCCAAATACATAATATTCCTGCTCTCATGCTTACGTAACCAATGCGAAAAATAATTATATTGGCGTAAGAAGTCGTGGGAGACGTTAAAGCCGCAGGTTTTGATAAGCAACAATGAATTATGCGTACAGAAACGTCGGTGCAGTTTATTTATGATGAAGTGTGTGAGATAAGAATTTATTAAAAATGTTACAAAGAAGGTTAGAAGTAGAAAAAATCATAAAAGATTGGCAAAATATTGGGTAGTCGAAAAAGTCTTTTCGTATTTCTAATTAAACTTCAACTTCAGTTCTACATACTTAGATTTGACAGAAAATAAATATATACATACGAATTAATAATTTTTCCGCGTGGCCAGTTAATATTTGTTACTATAATGACATAGAATATTATCAAATGGTTTTTACCAAGACAGCAAAATAAATAGTCTCAGTACGGTTAAGTATCCGGTTAACATTTCCGTCATATTTGAACAACTATGGTGAGAACGGAAACCCAGCTGGAGTTTTCTTTACCATTTACACGAAACAATTTAGTTCTCATAGGCGCACTTAAGTCTTCTAGCACTCTTCTTAAACCCTGTTTTTGATTGTGACTCATTTGTCTCGCTGATCTTTTTGGTCATTTACAAATCTGCGCGCTAATCTTTTATTGCCATTTATGAAATTTAACTGCTTTGATACCGTTTTAATGGCTATTTCCACCAAACACAGCGGCTCATTTAAATTCTGGGCAACAACTACTGTGCTGAAAACCACGCCAGCGCACCTCAAGCGTGCGTGGAGGCAATGAACTCTGAAATTGCTTATGTTCAACGTGTGAAATGCCATAAATAGCGTTATCTACTGTTTAAATTTGCGCAGATTTGTTAAGAATGAAATAATATTAATTTGAGTGAGGCAAGTTCGTAGCAAAAGTCGTTTGTATGTGATATATGTGTGTATCTTTATTAATGTAAAATCAAAAAAAAAAGTTGATAACTAAGTATATTAACTGCCTTTTACTATTCACTGATACACTTTCTTACATGTATGCACCACTTCCGCATAGCAGCGCTACAAGTGAACGTAAAAATCGATAAAATGGCGCAAACTTTAGCAACAAACCAATTTCAACCTTGTTGCAAGTGATTGCAAATCGATAAAACTAAAAAAGCATAACGTTTATAACGTGCTACGTGCAACCTTTGGCGGCTTTAGAGGCAAGTTGGCTGTTTGGTGCAGGCTGCGCACACGCTACTTCTTGCTACATTCACTTGCCGCAAAACTGTTTTCTCACACACTCTCACAGTGTAGCAATATTTTTTTTATTAATAACTGTAATAAGAAATCTATTGTGCCACAGTTTAGACTACATTGGCGCTGTCTGACAAGAAACAGCCAAACTTGTGCCGGTTCGTGTTGGGTCAACTGGTGTTATGGTCACTCCGCGTTTATAGCTTGCTCCACACTCACCTCACCGATTGCAATTGCCATAATTGGCCATGAATGAGTTGGCGATTCGATTTGGCTCCATTTTTGGCGCTTACAAATATTAAATAATAATCGTGTCGAAAAGAAATATAAGAAAAAACTAAGCGAAAAATTAAGCTTAGGGGAGGCTATCGTACCAGCGCCTTTTATTATACAGTGAGATCCCACTGTGAACCCGGTTTGGTTATTATCTTTGTAGGTGGAAACTGATAAAAGAATGTATTTAATTGCTATAATTATCTGTTTTGGGTTATTTGCGACACGGAGGCCTCATTACTTGCCAAGAGGACATCAAATATCTATCTTATTTTCTTCTTTATTCCTTAGGTTAACCATAGGTTACCCTTCAAATTGACTTCGTGAATCTCGATTGGACAATGTTCAGTCAGAACTCCCACAGCCACTGAAAGCTGGACTGTGCTGAGAACGAAGAGTTCTCTGGATGCCTTGGGATTTACGCTGAGGCACAGGGACCTTGCGAATGCACTAGTAGTCGACCAGCGTTTGCTGATTCGATCGGAAGGAGCTCCTACCCGTTCCCATTCCGCTGCTATTGAGATTGAAGTGCCTGTCATAGCAAGTTTAGAAGCCTTACAGTTTATTGTATCTAATGAAAAGTTTCTTATAGTGTACTCCTTTACCAAGTTTTCAGTAGTATAGTACTTATGTCGAGAATTTTTGTGGATCGGACAAAAAAAAATCATTACGCTCATTACAGGGTTTCTCGCCACAATATATGAAATAGATCTTAACAAAATCCTGCTTGTCCTCCATCAATACTTAAAATATAATCCACTCCCATACCCTTGCATATTTCTATGATTATAAACTTAGTGAACTGAACTGTGAGCCACACTGTGAACTATGTTTCGTCTACAGTATGAACCTGCTTAGTGAACCGCAACTCTTCTATGCTCTTTCATCACTCTGCAACCTCAATACCACATTGTCAGCTGTCAGCGCGCACCCGCATAATTTAAAAGGCAAACAATGCCATGAATCTGTGCCAAGCGTCTGTCACTGTGGCGGCAGCCGGAAATCGAAATGCAGAGCAAATCGTTAATCAATAATCACTAAAGCAGCCCGACGCGCACGTAGCTAATTGCAACGCGAGCACAACTTGCGCCACAAGAGCAGCGCGCAAACAGCAGCAACCACAATTAGTATATAACAGAAAGAGTTGATAAGGCAGGCAAGTGAAAAAGTGACGTTGCCCCAATTTTTGGTTGTACATTATTTTACTATTCCTAAAATGCTCAACTTTTTTTGAATTAAAAAAATATAATAAAATAAATAATTATAAAAACTCAAGCATTTCTTGCATTTCGTTTCTTTTTGGGGTTTCATTGTACGAGGCTTGTTATTAATTGAACAAATATTTCATGACTGGACGCTTTGCAGCCGCTACTTTGGCCCATTTTCTGCCGCTAATCGTCTGCTTTTCTTTTCTCTGCTACTTGTACTCGTCCGCTGACCAACTTCCCCAATTTATTGCTTTACTTGCAGCGTTTGAAGAAAACTGCCGATTATATAAGGACAAACAGTTTGTACGAAGAACAACAAACAAAGCAGCCATAAATCTAAATAAGCCAAATCACAACAATTAAAAAGTGCATATCATGCACATAAACACACACACACACACACACACAAGCAAAGTGTAGCGCATTTAAAATATTTGCAATTAAATAGAGCAGAAACATATTTTTATTTTTTCAACAAGCGAACCGTAAACTAATATGTTTATGTAATTTTTTATGCACTACTATTCCGCTTACTGTAACACTAACACAAATATATTTGCTCGTACATATGTATGTATTTGAAAAGTAAACCCAGTTCCTAGTGCGGGC